>NC_143013.1:158240804-158543710 GCF_055824585.1 Amblyomma mixtum
GCTTTAGTTCCCATGTCTGGGTGGTGCTGGTGGGGGAGGAGGGAGGACGGGAAGGAGAGGAGGCGACCCTCGCCTAGCTGCCTACCTTGGGTTGGTTGCAGGTGGCGCCACCAGATGAAGCGCTGAGAGCTGGGAACATTGCTTCTCAAGGAGGTGGTGTTACTGCTGCTGTCTTTCTAGGGGGAGGCGGCACGCCATGGCGTGGCGTCTTCTGGCCAGAATTGGCTCCCTTGGGTGGCTTGATTGGCGTCCTGGGCCCTGGCTGCGGAAGCCGGATGAATTTGCTGGTGCTTTCGCGGGAAAGCTAGCGAGGTTCGGGCCCCCGCTGATTGTGCACATCGGATTGCAATCGTGGGGGGCCATACCCTCAGTACCAACACCCGCGTTTTGGCCACTAAGGCCGCACCTTTCTTTGACCGGGGTGGGATAATTGTCAACCCAGTGCCCCAGTGTGCCACAACGGTAGCACGCTGTCACTGTTTTTTTGTATTCCTTGGCGGGAGTCAGTTGGGCGTTATAGGGACGCAACGCGAAACGTTGCGTCCTTTGAAAGTCAGTACAGCTACGTTCGATTGTCCCAGCTTCCGCCCATAGACTACTTCACCACCGCGCCACTGCACATTATGTTTCAGGGACTCACTTGTTCCTAGGTTGTGAACAGAAATCACACCGGAACACGCATCACCGGTGAACGTGAGGTGTCCGTGAAGCGTGAGTGATCCTTTGCTCGTGGGGAGTTGAATGTCCGTGAGGAGCTTTTTACCTACTTCGGGTTCTGCGTGCCACAGACAATTATGTTTTGTTCTCAATTTGGAGAAATAGCAATGTTGTGCATGTGCTGCCTACCGATGAGTTGCGATATGGCAACGCCGAGTTCACTGCTGAAAGGCTGTCTTGAGGGCGACCATACTGCGTGGCCTCAGCACGATCAAGTAATCGTCAGGGTTCATCATGACTGTTGGCTTGGGCCTGCACTTGGAGAGTGGTGAAAAAGTCTTCAGTGGAGATTTACAAGACGGAGTGCGAGCGTCTCCCGTTGCTGAGTTGTCGACAGGACTCTTCGGCATTGCAGCTCCTCGTGCGTTCTGCCGGCGGCAGCGCCGGCTCTCAACGACTTGAAAAACGAAAGCTTGCTGCGCCGAAATGGCGGATGGGCCGTCCCCTCGCTGGCTTACATTGACAGACGACCACGACAAAGTCGTGGGGACATAGCCGCTTTGCTCAGCCAGAGCCATGTTGAGAGGTTGACCGGTGGGCGTCTCCGCAACCCTTTGCGGGGGAGCCGGAGTCGTTAGGCTCAGCTCGACCGCTACGTGGTGATGCGGAGGGTTGCTCGAAATGGCCGAAATTGGGCTAACTTGGTCAGATCGGGGTCTCTAGGATCCTACTGACTTCACGGATGAAGTCGCACAGGTTTGATAGGTGTTACATCAGACTTCCACGGTTCCAGCCGAAAATTGACGGAGCGATGCGCCATGCGTCCGATCGCTCCGCGCTCAAACGCGGCGTTCCCCTTCCTGTTACGGAGAGGTTCAGGTGTTCATCCAGATATGCGAGACATACACATTTCCTTTCCTCAAGAAACAATTTACCGAAGAGCAGGTCCGGTCAGCGAGCGTCGAGGAGTACGGACGCGGACACGTCGGCTCCGCGAACTGAGTGGTTTAATGGCGGATTTTGTCCTACGTTGACCGTAAATGTGTTTTAAACCTGTTTTCTAAGGTACAAGCAACCCGAGGATACCACATTTGTGCCGGCAAGTGCATCTTTAAAGACTGTATCGTCATTCCAATTTCGCCAGCGTTACACGCCATGGTAGGCTTACTTCGACCGGGGAGGCGGCGACCGGCGAGCTCCCGCCACCGCCGACCATGGCCAGCTCCACGATGACGATGGAAGTGACGGTGGTGCGAACCGACATCGATCCCAAGGAACAAGGAAAAGAGGAATAGATCATGAGGCTGAAGAAGCGAGCCGAAAGAATGGAGAACGAAGAACGCCACCTAGGACGCCAACATGGTGCCGGAGACGCGGCGGCAGCGAATGCCGCCACTGTTGCGACTACCGACGGCAGCGACACGAGAGCCTAGAGAGAGGCGGGACGGAAACTCGCTCAACGTTCAATAGCCTCAGGCCTCCTGAGACTTCCAGCGACCGGATGGAAAGTAGTTCTGCGGCCCAAAGAAGGACTTACAATGCTGAAGAGCACCACCGAGATGAGAATTGCGGCGTCCATCAGGGAGAAAGCCGGAATCAAGAACGAGGAGGCACTGAAGGCCAGACTAGCTATAAACGCCAAGCAAGGAACGATTACCTACCACTCGCCTTGCTACGAAAACGCGAGGAAGGTGGAGAAAATTGAAACTCAAGATCGGAGACAAGGAACGCGGAGTGACCACCTACATGAACGCACCAGAGAGTCGCGGCAGGGGAGTCATCCATGGAATCGATGAGGAATACACACACAAGTATGTACTAGAAGGACTGAGCATTAACGGATTCAACCCTCTAGTCATAGACGCACGAAGAATGGGCAAGACCAAATATTTCCTAATCACCTTCGATGAAGGGAAAGTACCACGCAGAGTAGTCTTGAGCGCAATCATTTTCAAGTGTTTTCTTCACAAGAAACGCTATGAGGTCTGCTACAAGTGCGGAGGACTTGGCCACCGCTCGGACGTCTGCGACAGTGAGGCGACCAAGTGCCGCGGCAGTGGCACGACATCGCCCCCCGAGGGGCACCAATGCACACCGCAGTGCCATCTATGCGGCAAAGAACACTACACTGGGGACAAGAGGTGCAAAAATCTCTTTCGCACCCCTTATATTGTCAAGAAACGCCAATGGGGAGCCAAACAGGAGGCTGAAGAAGCGAAGAAAGAAGACCGAAGGAACAGCCGCTCCCGTAATAGATCCGGCAGCAAAACGAGGTTCGGTCAGAGTCCTTCCCCCGGCTACAAACCGGACAGCAACAGCGTCGCAAGGAGCAAGCAGCAAAGGTGAGCTGGCCAGCTAAAGTTTCTCAGGACTCCGGGACAGTTAAATAATTAAAAAAAACTCATTAAACAGCAGGCAGATCAGATTAAGGCTAACTGATTATATTAAGAAGCCAGAAGAGCGGATCAAAATGCGAGAAACGACAGCTAAACAACCCTAGAAAACAAACCGCAACAGGAAAAGGCAATGGCGCCTATGCAGGTGGAGCAGGATAAAGAGGTAGACACAGTGAAGGTTGAAAAAGCCCGATTAAAAAAGAAACGTACGGAAGAGTCGGATCTTGAGACCAAATTCGAACAACCAAACGAGAAACAACAGCAGGACATGAAACTACTGAACGGAACACTAATGCAATTCATGAAACAAGTCACAGAAACGATCAGAGTAGAATTTGCAAAGCGAGACGCTGCTCTCACGGCGGAATTTGAAAACAGGGACCAATGGATATACGCGGAATTACAAGCAACCAAAAATGCCTTGGCCAAGAAACAATAATACTATCTGGCAGTGGAACTGTAGGGGCTTTCTGCGCAAACGGGCCGTTTTACAATCGTTCCTTGCAAAGGGAGACAAACCCGATATTATAGCTTTAAAACAGTGCGGGAAAAACGCGAAGCTGCCCGGTTACAAATCGTACCCGTGCTGAGGGGACAATAAGCAGGTTGCCACCCTTGTCAAACGCAACGTTACCGCGCTGCGGCACGAGACAGGGCGCGTCCAATTAGATCACACTCTAATCGAAAGATACCGCGTAAGCGAAGAGAGAAAAGCCTATTCATCTTAAACGTGTACAGCTCTCCGAAACAGAGAGAAGATTGTGGCTTTGACAGGCTATTCGCAAAAACGAAACAGATAGCGGGCAAAAACCCTATCGTCATTGTCGGGTACTTTAACGCTCATTACCCCGCATGGGGATACACATTTACGCAAATCAAAGACAGAGAACTCTGGGACAGTATTCTCCAAAATGAGCTCATCTTAATCATTGACCCCATCAAACCAACAAGACAGGGCAATAGCGTGATTAGGGACACTACACCTGGCTTAACACTCACCGGAGGCCAAATCACGGCAAGGTGGTGTAACACGGGGGAGGTACTGAAAGCGACCACAAAATTATTGAGATCGTGGTAGAAGACGGATAGCCCACACCGAAACCCAACAAGGTCGCAGCGGTAAATTGGCATCTATTCAGGGCGAACCTTCTTCATACCCGAGACGCAATCAGAGACATAGAATCTTAGGGCACAGACATTCTCGCGGCAGTTAAAGAAGCCACCGAAGAGGTGGAAACAGACGAAACGCAAGAAGAGGTGGACAGGCGTATGATAGGCCTGTGGCGCAAGAAAAGGGAGCTAGAAGCAAAACTTGCTCAAAACAAGGGGAACAGAAACATACGTAAGCTTCTAGCCAAACAGAATAGAGATATAGAGGACCCCGTGCTGAACTTAAGCAGACAAAACTGGGGTAGTATCTGCGATCAGATGGACCGGAGAATCAGCAAAGCCAACACGTGCAAAATGCTCAGACATCTCTTAGACCCGGACAAGACAAAGTATGAGGCACGACAACAACTACAGAAACTCGTATATAAATACGAAGGCACTAGCGACCAACTAATCTCTGAAGTGAGGGACAGGTATTTGAGGTGCACATCACCGACACCCCTGTCCGAGTACAATGGCGCAGATAATCCTCTTCTGGATTATCTAGGGCGGAGTTAGGGCGGAGTTGGATTAGGTTAGGGCGGAGTTGAACATACACAGAACTAAAACAGCGGCAGGTCCAGACAGAATCAGCAATCGCATGCTGAGAAATTTGTATGATGCATCAATTAGAAACCTAACAGCGTGCATGCAGGAATGTTGGGACAAGGGCCGAATCCCACCTACGTGGAAAGAGCCCAACCTAGTCCTTATTCCGAAACCAGGTAAGCAGCTAAGCCTCGAAAACTTGAGGCCCATTTCGCTTACCTCATGTGTATGTAAGCTAATGGAGCACGTTATTGAAACGAGGCTAACAGATTCCTAGAAGAACAAAAAATTTACCCCGACACGATGATCGGATTCAGGACACATCTTTCTGCGTGCGATGTTATGCTTCAACGATGTTATACTTCAAAGAACAAGTGCTAGACAACGAAGCAGCTCATACCAGAGTAATAGTCGGGCGAGACGTGGCCAAAGCTTTTGACAACGTTGACCACGCAGCCATACTAGAACGCTTAGAAACTCTAAATGTAGGGGGAAAGGTATACAACTACGTGAATGACTTTCTTTAAAACAGAACAGTTACCATCAGCCTAGGAGGGAAGGAAGAGAAAGGCATAAGGCTGGGCAACAAAGGTACTCCCCAATGCTCGGTCCTATCACCAACACACTTCAACATTGCAATGACTGGCTTACCAGAGAAATTGGCGGGTATAGAAGGACTCAACCATATAATATACGTGGACGACCTCATCCTCTGGGTTACCAGAGGCAGTGACGCGCATATCGAAGGTACCCTCCAAAGAGCGATCGAGGAAATTGAGTCGTACCTAAAACAAGGACTCAAATGTTCTGCCGAGAACTCGGAAGCGCTCTTCCTCGGCCTACAAAAGAGACAAAGCCCCATGAACATGGAATAACGCTAGCGGTAAACAGGGACAAAATACCCTCAGTGGAGATGTTTGGAGTACTGGGTCTTAGGATACAGACAAACGGTAAGAACACAGAAACGATACAATAACTCGAATCGAGTGTAGGCCAGACGTGTAGGCTACTCAAAAGTATAGCAAATAAACACGCGGGAATGTAGGAGACGAACCTCTTAAGACTAGTTCAATCATTCGTAATCAGCAGAATCACATACGTGGCACCATACCTACGGCTAGCCAAAACAGAAAAAAAAACAAGATTGAAATCCTAATTAGGAAAGCGTCAAAACCGCTCTGGGCCTCACCCCGTACACATCACCCAGAAAATTCGAAACATGGGGATTTCAAACACACTAGACGAGACGAGCTCATTGAGGCTACCAGAGTAGCGCAACAACTACGAGTCTTACACAGCCATTCAGGGTTAAAAATACTAGAAAAGCTAGGCTTCGCACCTCGATCGCGGCTCAAACACACGGAGGATATCCCAAAAGACATAAGGAACAAAATCAGAATCCTACCACTGCCAAGGATTATGCATCCGGTACACCATGAGGGTAGGCGAAAAGGACAGAGCGAAAGCTCTACAGAAAAATTAGCCAACAGACAGGACGTGGTTTACACGGACGCGGCGGAATATGGAGGCAGAACGGGTTTCGTAGCCCTAGCGACCAGGGAGGGCGGAGACCGAGTCTCGTGCTGCAGCATCCGACAGAGAGAGGCAACAGCGGCTGAGGAGGTAGTCATTGCGCTGGCTCTAACTCAACGGAATGTCAGGGTGATTATAACAGAATCTAAATCGGCTATCCGCAACTACAACGAAGGTAAAGTACCTGTCGAAGCAGTCAAAATTGTTACTGCCGGCCCGACACCGGCAGAGCTAATTAACCTTGTTTGGACTCCGGCCCACGAGGGCCTTCGGGGAAACGAGACAGCGCACGCATTGGCCCGAAGACTCACACACCGGGACCCCTATGCGGTCTTGTCGAGCAGAGAGCCCCTTCAGAGGGACGAGTTGCTGAACACGTACCAATATATTCTTAGCCATTACAGATTAGGAAGACAGACACTACCTGGAGGATGCAAGGGCCTGAGCAAAAAGGAAGAGGTCATATGGAGAAAGTTGCAGGCGGGAGTTTTTCCGAACCCACTCGCACTTAGCACATGGCATTCGGCGATCCAAGACCCGAGGTGTAAACAGTGTAATGAAATAGCAGCCATGTTCCACATGGTGTGCACATGCCCTAGCCAGAACAAACCAGACAGGAATATAGAGTCCTGGGAGGCTTTAATGGCTGCTCTATTTATCGCACGTGACACAAAGAAAGGGAGGCTATTCTCTCTAGGTGGTTTTTAATTTAGTGCAGTGCCAGCCATTCGATTAAAATAGTACGTAAACAGCGAAAGGGAGAAACCCTTATGAACCCAAGATGAACCCATGAATCTGTTTCATGCTTCATGCGCAATCATGAAACAGTTGCCAGAAAGGATTCTCCAACTTCCGGGCGCGATTGCCGCTTCTTTGCATCTTCTTGAAGTTTACTGTCTGGCTCAGGCTTAGAAGTCGAGACATTGTAGTGATAGAGGGAGTTTATGTGCTCTCCTCCGAAGGTAGTTCAGAGCTCCTTTAGTTTGCAAAACGAAGTGCAGGAAGCTGCCAACCAAGGTTGTTCTGCTTTGTCACCGTTAAAACATTTACTCATAAACCAAGTATGTTGACACTTGATCTCCGCTTGAAAGATATAACAGAACGTTAATGGATTAAAGCTCATAAATACAGAAATGGTCACGCTCTGATCTGAGATGGCTGGGAGCATTTACAAAACTCCAGGCGCAGTGTTGCTGCGGTTATGCGATGTGCCACTATAGTGCGATGGTTGGTCCTGCCACCGGTGGGGGTTGTGAGACCCAGGTTGGCCACAGTCCACTAAGGCGGAGCGCAGTTCACAATCAGGTGCGCAGGTTGTGATGACGCCTCAAGGACACGTGCCCTACGTCGGCCGTTATTATTATATTATTTAAATTTAAAATGTGCTAATCATCATCACTGCTGTAAATACAGGCAGCGCGGCGGCAGCGCTGCGATCGACAGCCAAGAGGAGCGAAGGCAAAGACTCAGCATGCTAACACTGCGCAAAGATAGCGGCTGTCGGAAACACGCGTGTGCGAGGTATTAATTCATCTACAGTCTACAGTAGCAGTTTTGAAGCGACCGCTACACCGCGCCAGGTTTCAAACCGTCAAGGTGGCTGCGCTTCAGCCGTGTCGGTGCCAGAGAGCATAGCCGTTGTCATGGCAACCACTGCAGCTGGGATGGGGCCTCGCCTTGCCTGGCACTTCGTGGTGTTAGCGTGGCTGCGGTGGCCGTGTCTGTGCCGGCGTTCCGCCTACTGAGCATGCGCGTGACGTCACACGACACACCGCTCGCCTCACGCAGTGGGCTTCTTCGATTATCCGCCTCTGGCAGCCCGCGGGTTGCTTGCGGGCTGCCGGAGCGCGTTCGATTTTCTCGGGTTGCTCCGCCCACTTCCGGTGGCCGCCCGGAACGCGTTCGTTTTTCTCTGGCTGGGCGGTTTCGGGCTGCCAGCCGGCGGCCAGACTCGCCAGGACGATTTTGTGCTGGCAGCTCTCGGGCAGCTAGCAGACGACAGAGAGGTGTATGGTCGCGGGAAGCTCGCGCGGCCATTTTTATAAGGACTAGAAGGACCGCGGTTCTTCATGCGATGTTTTGCGCGATGCAGGCGCTTGTTTCGACTAGGCCACGGTGCATATCGACTGTGTCGCCTGCAATGATACCTTTTGCGGTAGTTCTCGCTGTTTATTGATACGTTTTGCGTGCGTATGCGCGATCACATTTCGATCGTCTCACCACCTCGAAAGCACAATTGCTCGCTTCATATTACGATCGCATACTTCTGATTCACAAAATATTTCGGCTGTTAATTTCGTGCGCCCGGCGGATATTGCGATGGTGTTCGAGGCCTTTCACGAGAGCAGCCGGATTCCAGTTCCGAGTACGCGTTCAGACGCGCGCATATATATATATGCATGTGCTGACCGTGTCTTACGAAGTGTTGGTTGAGCGCGGTACGTATATATGGTCTTCATTGCGTTTGGCGCAGTGCAAAAGTGGATATGCTTTGAAAAACGCTTGACTGAAACATGTCCTTTATTAAAAGCCCTCACGAGCACATTGCTCGAGACATCTCTGCGGGCATATATATGTGGCCACACAGAACTGTCGCGCCGACCAAGTGCTGATTCTGTCGTCACGGCCAAGTGTTGTACAGCTTCATGGTCGGGCCTTCTGCTACATATGCTCAAAATATCTGAGAAGTACCGCAGGCATGCACCTCCTCGCGTTTGGCTCATTTTAAAAAAATAGATAAAAATGAGCTCTAGCGCTGATCGTCATGCAAACACACGTACGCGGAACGTGAGGCGCCGACACGCAGGGCTTTATTGTAGCGCCTTTCATTTCAGTGGCAGTTCTCTGCTATAAACCTGTATTATTACAGAAACGATACGCAGCTAAATTTATGCAGCGCACCCGCTTGTTCTAGATGGGCGTTCAACAAGCTGATATGCGCAAATTTTGCCGAGATTATGCGTTCCTTGCCCGCAGCAAAAGCCGGCGGCCGACAGACTACAGTTGAACGAACGTATCCCGATTCTTTTCTGCTTACAGCTACAGGAAGCAGGTTACGAGCGTAGAAATCGCAACGACCACAGCAGAGTCCACCAGGGTCGATCGTCGGCGGTCATACCAGTCATATATACTTACTGCGTAGTAAGCAAACGCAATAATCCGAGAGTACGGCTTGTCGTACGTTTTATAAACAACGCACGGGCAGTTTTTCCGTCCTATGTGGATACGACTGAAACACGTTACATTGCGATTGCTCATCGCATGCTTTTGTGGATTTCTCGAAGCTTACACGTACAGTGCACCGAAGGCACACGCTCGCGTTGTCGTTGCCGATTTGCGAGCTTGATCAGCTGCATGTTCTGCAGTCTGCGGCACGCAGCCCTCAATAACTGCAAGTCGTTGTTTTCGATACCAAGCAGCCTATTTCTACCGTACGCGTGCGTAGCAATGAGACGCAGAACGCGAAGCTAGAGAGAGCATCTGCCCTCCGTGATCCGCGACTTGCTTGCCGCCGTGATTGCCGACCGGCTGGTTCCGGTGGCCGCCAGCCCACGTGACCATGATGCGTTTTCCTGTCAGAGACGAACTTGCGGGTCGCCAGCGGGCTGCCCGAGCGCTGTTAATCGAAGAAGCCCAGTGCTTCGGGCGGTTAAGGCCGATTCACACGACGGACCGTTCGCCCGCGGCCCGCGCACTACGTGTTCATGCGTCATCACATTTAGAGGCGCTCTGCCGGCCGCGGCCTCTCACGGCCGGCAGCGCGCCTCTTAATGTGCTGACGCATGAACACGTAGTGCGCGGGCCGCGGGCGAACGGTCCGTCGTGTGAATCGGCCTTTAGCATGGCTGTGGCGGACGTGTCGAAACCGTCGCTCCGCAGTGGAGCGGAGAGGAGGCGAGGCGGTTGTATACAGGAGGCGTTTGGAGATCCAGCCCTGGCTAGAGATGGACGAGTCAGTTCTGCTGGAGGAAGCCAGAGACCGCTGTTGGAATGAAGCCCTCCGGGGGCGGCGTGCAGAAGAGATCGAAGATGAAGTTATCCCTTTTTACCATGTTTAACCATGCTAAACCATCAGCCCATTTTTCTACATGACACAATCTCTGATGCCCTTATTGTTCTCCAAGCTACGGTACTCCGACTAACTTGGAAAATAAGAGTAATCAGGCAAATGCGATAGCACTTCCTAGCAAATTTGCCATTCACTGGTGAATTTTGCCTGACTAAATAGATATGTATGTCTGGAGTTCGTCCTGCCGGAAATGCATACTCATTACGGCACGGTAGGAGACTATTGGCACGTAGTGCTGACTGCAGTCCGGCGTGCAGGAAGACTGCGGCAGTGGCTTCCAAGCGAAACACCATTTCGCTGACTTGCGCCCTTAAGAACTAAATGACTGGGCGGCGCCGCCGCAGCAAGCGTCCTCGGCGGTCATCAGAAAGAATGCCTGCCACTTTCAGCCATGCGCAGTTTAAAGCTCAACTAAACTTGCGTACAAAATGACCACAACAGTTTGGAACAACGTTGAATCACTTCAGGCTGGCTTCGATACTACGACATATACTACGATACTACGAGCCTTTCACTAGCCGCCGCCGACCAGGGGCCAAATTACGAACCACCCGAAATGTCGCTCTGTTTTGAGAGCGTGATCTTCAAATGACGTCGCGAGGCTAGCGTTTTGCTCCAAACAAGCGGTGCTTAAAATGAACAAGGTGTTATTTTGCTAAAAAACTCTGTTTCGAAGTCAAGAACTCCAGGCAAAACAAGAAGCCTTGGCAGGTTTGCAATTGAGTTTGCTCTTCAGTGACTTTTGCTGCCGCGAGGGTACGCTAACCGTAAAGAAGTGTCGGCTAGGTAGCGCAAGCTGCCGCCCGATTTAAAGGATTCAGCCATATCCATCCACCCATTTATCGATCCATCCATCAGGAACATGGCAGCAAGAAAAAAAAAGCTCATTCCATGGCACTCCTGCTTTTTACGCGTCGTCTAGAGCGCGCCTGCGGATTTAAAATTCTGTTTGAAGGTGGCGATTGCTACGGATGTGCAGAGATCAACTTGCAAGGACATCTCAGAAATCGACGAAGAAAAATTTAGCCAATGTCTTCGGTCGGCGCCTACTCTCGATGACAAATGTGTTTTCAGGGTAACGTGCACTTTTTAATTTTTGTTTAAAAATACCACAAGACCATGAATCAGACTGCAGCAGCTGCCGACATACGGAAGCAGAGAGGCGCAGCTGCTAGGAGCACCGCACTGAGAGCCCGGCCACTGGAAACAATCACACTTCCTCGTAACGAACTGATACCACCCACATGGGTATAACCACTTGATATTCCGTAGGTGTTGTGGCTGTCCCGTTCGGCGAATGTCCCTCTGCGAGATGCTGAAATTGTGATGTTTACCCCACATTTATTTTGTTTAGAGAGAGGCAAAATTGCTTAGGGAACTCTACTATTGTTACCGTGGAGGGAAAGAGCTTGTTCCATCAAGGTCATTTGCTGATCTCACTCATCAGGGGTTAAACAAAGGAAGAAGTGGGTTGCTTGTATGGCTTGTGTAACGACTAACAGGACAGCAAGCTGAGCAAGTTGTGCGTTCGCTGGCACGCAGCACCTGATTTTGTACAGTTAATGTGTAGAGGCAGTGTTTACATTTGCGTATGATCCTTGGAAATGAAGCAGAGCATGATGGTAGTGAATTTTTATGGCCCGAGGGCATCTGCCGCCAAGGAGCACCATGGCACGAGGGTATTTTTTGTTTGCTCAAGGTAGGATGAAAGACCCATTTCTCAAGCATATCGTGCTAAATAAGCCGAGCACCAGGCAAGGGAAGACGCGAGGTAAAACAGAGGCAATTGAAGTAGGACGTGGCAGTGGTGTGCAATATGTTGCATTTTGCAGGTCAGACGGAGCAATCGTTTTGGAATCGCTGGTTGTGGTGAGGGCAGTGTTTGAAGGATTTTACATGCTTCTCAAAGCTGCTAACATGCACTTCATTTCAGCTCAGAAGAATACGTTTTAGAGCGCAGCTCTTTGGCGTCCGTTCCTGGGTTTCGCGTCGTCGTCGGCCTCGTAACCAGCTCCGCCACCAATGTCACGCTTTTGAATTGGTCGCAATGCTCGTGACGTCACAGTGCGCGAATTTCAAATGGGGCCAATTGTACTTTGGCTAGTAACCATGCAACCAATCAAAGGGATCGTATAGTGATGCTGCAACTAAGTTGGACTGAGTTTAGTTAATTGCTTAATTAATCAATTAGCCTAATTAATATAGAGGAGAATGGAGAGGTCAGAGGAAAAGAAAAGAAAGACGCGCGCAGCAGCGACAACAGCGTCCGCGGAAGGAGACGCTGCTGAAAAAAAACAGATAAGTACGAAGCCGCGTTCCCTCCACCACCACGCACTTCCCCACTCAGTAAGACGTTGCTCGTTTCATATACGTTGTGTCGAACATCCTAGACAGTTCCAACAATTGACAGGTTAATGACAGAACACGATGGATAGAAATACAATAATATAAATATGAAATAGCCTAATTAACCTTTCTAGTTAGACCGCATCAATGAATAAAACCGAGAACGAAATTGGTCGAGTTGGGGAATCGAACCAGGGTCTCCGGAGTGCGATACGAGCACGCTAGCCACTCCGTAATGCCAGCTGAATGGTTTGGAATGAACAAAGGCGCGTCTAGATAATACGGCGTCTTCTTTCACTCCCATCTTCCCCCTTTCCCTTACGGCGAGGTGCAGGTGTCCACCCAGATATGCTAGAGAGATACATTTCCTTTCCTCAAAAAATAAATTTACCGTCCAGGAAGGCGTACAGCCGAATTGGCGATGGCGTTCTGTGGACTCCCTGGCAGCGTTGCAAGACGCTGTCGCGTTCCACTCTTACAGGCGAAGCTTAACATGTTAACCACGCATCAGTAACACACGCAGACAGCCAATGGACGCGTCATTCGCTGGCAGCACTTGATTCATCATTCACAACCACATTCTTAACGTACGCTCCCTTGCCGCACATGCCAAGGACGTACACCACGATCACATTCTGTGCCATTCCTCTGTACTTTGCTTTGCTGAAACCTGGATGGATCCCGAAGAGCCTCTCGAAATCATAGATTTCCTATACTGCTGTGGTGCTCGCAGAGACCACAACAGAGCGGCGGGAGTCGCTATCTACTTGCGCACAGGTCTCTCTGCAATACCAGTCGAAATGTTCGGCACGTCACATGAAGTTGGCGAACTGTGCGCCGCAAAGTTGCCCAACGGCTTGCTGGTAGTAGCTGCCTACTTCGCCCCTACCGCACTCACGAAAGACGTGGTGCACTTCCTGCAACTCGCATTAACCGTCCATCGATCCACACCGATGTTAGTAGTGGGGGACTTTAATGTTGACATAAAGACAAACAGCAATTTCCTAACACTTATGCGGGAGAACATCTCGTTCCTCTCGCTCGTAACGTGTCCCACGGCTGTGACAACCTCGCGAGGCACTTGTATAGATCTAGTCTTTGAGAATCAAGCATTGGTGTACCAAGTGGAACATATATCAGTCTATTTCTCCGACCACAAAGCTTCCTTCATGACTGTCAAGAACTGTTAGTGGATTCTTTGTTAAAGGAATACGTGTGAAAAATAAAAAAAAAAAACTCTGTGATAGCGCATACATGTGTTGCTCGATTTCTTTGCCTCAATCTATCGAAAAGGTCAAACAGTTTATTTGCTGCTCTCAAATTTCGCATTAGGAAGTAACGTAATCGTCGGTAATTTTTTTTTGTTTCTTTAAATCTTGGTCTATCTTAGCCCAGGCACGCTGTATATAGGCCATTCCAGAAGGAAAGGTAGCCTTCAGTTTGTACAAAATACTAATGACTAAAGTTGTAAACGTTGGGATAACAAATTCAAACAGGAAAATTGGCTTGAAAACAACTACACTTCTCACACACTATGTAGCTTAAAAAACTTCTCGAGCCGTTTGGCAATGTGACTATCTCGGGTCATCATGCACAAGACTGCATAGCCTTGTTCGATAACAAACCAAGCTAGGTGTCAGTTATGGGGCAATCACTGAGTGCTCAAGATTCCCGTAATTTATTTGCTTGTATATGCTTTGAGCTGCTAAAGATTCCCAGTAAGGTGTTGCACATTTTGTTACTTTAAAATAACTTCTACTCGCGCACCATCTCCTCAATGATGTATCTGATTTTTACACATCCTTGTCTACCAGTAAGGATTGTTTAGTCATTCAGCAGCCACTGCGGCCACTGCATCTTACAAAATTTATTATGCTTTTGTTTACAGCGTTCTCCTTGCTGTACTTATAGCTATTTAGCACCCAGGGAAACCCCTAGTCACATAATGTCAGGTTGATTGTTTATCTCTGATATTTACGCATTTTGTAAGTGCTAAAACGTTTCCTAATACTGAAAATGCATTACTTATAATCTGCCATGCATTACTCTCGCACAGTGTACACAGGCAGTCTCTGTATAAAAGCGAATAGGCATTTTGAACTCAACTTTTTTCTCAACTGCACTTCGAAATGCAATACGGTTATTGTGTGTCAAAATTAAAGCGTGCTTGTATGTACACTGCCTTTTTGCAACAGAAGCGCACTTTTGAAATGCTTTTCCTAAAAAAAATAAACAGGCTTACTCAGTGTATGCTGCACTTAAAAAAGCGCCACAAATGTTTAGTGCCTCATTCCAGCACTACACTTTTGCCTTATGCATGTTCATCACACGAATAATGACCGCAGGCACTCTACCAAGCTGGAAAGTAATAGCAGGAAAGGGGCAGGTGGGTTCACGTAAGCATTGGCAAAAGAGAGTGCACAATAATGCTTTTCACACATCTGGCGCGCTGTATCAAGATCTATTCCGTGCTGAGAAAGAGGTCGTGCAACACGGTGCTGACGGGCTGGCAGATTTTGTGGGGAAAGACTGCAGGATAAATTTACCACGCGTAAAAAGTAAAAGAAATCAACGAGGGCCTGTAGAGGAAGGAAGGAGGAGTTGAAAGGAAACAACAAAAAACGAGAACGGAAAAACAAAACATTCTCGATAGGTGAAAGGCAGAGCTGAAAAAAAGGAATGCTGCAATCAAGTTTTTCGTGTCCGAGTGATGAGTGTGGCGGGTAGTTGGTGCGTCGAGCGAGGACGTGTGGCGGGGCGTCGGCGCAGTCAGTAGGCTCAGGTCTATGCCCTAACGGAGACGTGGTGCTGACGGCAGTCTCCCCGGGGGCAGCGTCAGCGCCACAGAGTTGGCGTACGGTTGACGCCGATGTCCCGGCGGGTCTCAACGCTGGCGCAGGAAGCCGTCACATCTGTGTGTTACGGGCATGGCCTCCAGGTACGGCAGCCGGGTAAGCAGCGGGGGTGACGGTGTTCAGAGGCTGCCGGACAGGAAGGGAACAGCGGCGCCAGGGTCTGGTGGGTCAGGCTCTTGATGACGGCTGTCCAGGTCTGGTAGCCGGGGCGTCCGCGGCTGAGGCCAAAGCCGGCGAAATTGGGAAGCCAGCAGATATGGTCCACGTCCGTCGCCGACCGCGTTCTTCCTGTTCTGCTTCGCACGCTCTCTTCGCCAAGTTCCACTTCCGCCTTTTTTCTTCGTCCGCCACCTCGTCGCCTTCTCTGGCTGCAGTGAGGCGCTGGCTCCTTACAGAGGTATACTGGCGACCGCACTGTTAATGGAGTGGCAACTGGTGGGGGTACTTCTTTTGTCACTGCAGGCTTCTCGCCACACACACACTGGCCAAGGACACAAAATCATACAGTTGCTCTCACTCTTGCAGATGCGTGCTGTGCGCCGACACGCGGCAATCACTGCAGCTGCACCATCTTTCGGTACGCCTGCCTCTGGAGCCGGGTCGCTCTAAAGAGGCCGAGAATACCGTAGCACATTGCTCTCCCAAGGAGGTAGGTCAGGAGGGAAGCAGTCTACTAGGCTGCCAGCATTTAGTTGCGGCCCATAATTTTGGTCAGTGGCAGGTCACCTGCACCCTCTGATAACATGGGCGCATCCAAACAGAGGTTGTGAAGTGCGTTACGCGCGATGTTTATGCACACTGCGCACTCCCACTGACACTGGTGTGTCCAGTACCTTCGCAAGCACCAGAAGCAGCTCCGCGGCGCACCGACGCAGCGTCAACGACAAATTGCGTGAAAGCTTTTGGAATGTGGTACAGGCCATCTGCTGGGTCGGGTATGTGGTGCCACGCCACTGGCGCAAGCAGCCATGACTCCAGTGGGCAGACATTGTCTCCTGCATAACAAAAAATTACGCTGTTGCGCATGCCCTTCCTCGGTGATCTAAAAAGCCTTGCGGGACGCTTTTCTATAAAATGGACGACTCGTGCTAAGTAGCCCACTGCCAGACAATGCATGATTGAGATGCACGACTGAGCACGCTGTAAGGACAACTTTTACCATCATACTGAGAAAAATGATGCGCTATGATTGTCTATACAACACAAGTGCCGTCAGGTACATTTTGTGTTGGTTTCTTAGACAGGAAATGCCATGTATTTCAACAATGTTATATGCTTCCTGTGCTTCTGCTACAATTATAAATAATGTAAAGGGTGGCAATACACTACCATACTGTAATCAGTCTGCTTTGGTGTAACGTAGCTGTAAGCAGATCCGGGCCAATCCATAGTGCTGAAGCTCTCTATCTGCAATTTAGGTGGCCCGACGGTTGACAGGGCTTTTTTACTGCTTACAATGAAAAAATCTCCGTCGTGTAGCTGGCCTTCCGCCATCGTGGAATGCTGCGAGACGAACGCGTCTTTGAAGGATACGGGTTAGCGCGGGCCCATGGCCAGAGTGCGCATGGTAGCGCCACAGATGTTAGAAGAAAACGTGCACAGCACAAAGCTACCCCTGAAGGTTTGTTGCCATGGTCAGGATTTAACCGAATTCATGTCATCAAAAACCGACGCTAAGGTCTACTCACTATCATGATGCCCGCAGCGTAGAACCCTTTGCAGCATGTCTGCAGGAGAGCCCCGGGGCGTTTTGCTGGCGATGAGGATGCCATCGAGCCACCCGATGTGGTGTCTTGTCTTAGAGTCTCGCCGGAAGGCGCGCAACTTCTGCCATCCAACGTTGACAAGTCGGTTGGGCAACGCCGACGCGTGCTTCACTTTCTACGGTGCCTAGAACACTGGTGGCGAAGAAGCGCAGCGCGCACAGCACTTGCAGCTCCAATGAGAACGCTGTGACAAGCACACCTCCCAGTTCATCGGCGAGTACGTCGCACAGACACTGTGCAGTCTCCTTCCTATGTCGAAGCCTCGAAACAACTGAAAAACTCGTGTGCGCTTCAAAACAGTCTTCATGCACCCTCCTACACTGTTGCTCGCGGGGACGCCCGAGATGTAAACAGCCGCCATACTCGGTCTCAAACACATCCACACAACTTTCTTCGCTGTCAAAAAAATTCTTAATCAGCTCGCATAATTAGGTAAGCAACATCCGGCACGTTTACGACGTCAGCCGGTAACGCAAAAAATCAATATGACTGCCGGTCACGGCTGACCAGAACGGTGCAGTGACAACGTTTTTGATAATGTTTTGGAGTAAGAGCGATCCGTAATACGGTCCCTGGACCATACAGTCATCACCCCCGACTCGAGAGGGGCCTGCAGAACTATTCAATAGGGGTACATTGCTCACTTTGCTTATCACATCCTTTAATATAGCGACTACCTCGGAGCCTCCCCGTCTCGAGCGATCGTGTGGGCTCCTGCTCAAGTGGGCCTCGAAGGCAATGAAACGGTAGACGCCATCACCCACGCTCTCACTCTCCGGGAAACACCTGCAGAACCTTCCGAAACGGATCTCCAACCCATTCATGGCCTCAATTTTTGAGAAATTATTCAGTTATAACAATTCGGTCCGGAAATTTATTCTAATAACTGTAGGGGCCTTACAAAGGTAGACGAACGCACTCTCCTCCGCCTTTACATAAACACTGCTGTGCACGGAAATTTTATAACACTGATCCTGCATGTACAGGACATTGCCTGCATTGAGGGGAAAAATCTTCGGAGACTGCATGTACAGGACATTGCCCGCACTATGCGTGGAGGTCATCGGACACCTTAAACATGATGTGTACATGTCAATCAACCCCGAACCTCGCCCCAAAACACAAGCCCAGCCAGGAGGACTGCGAGGCAGCCTTCATCGGCTGCTCCGACCTGGTGAGCCAGAAGGCCTGGGTCGGCCAAGCCCGATCCGCGGAGGTGACCAATGGGCTACTAGAACAAGCAGCGCACCTAATGATTGTGAGGGGTGGCGCTTTCCGGGTGGCGTTCGTCTTGCCAGTAGTGCACAAAGATTAGAGTGAGGCTACGGAGGAGTATACGTATGTTAACTGTTGGAGAAGTATCTGTAGCTTTTGTAGCAGCTACATTGTCCACAGATTCCCCGTTTCGCGTAACTCGAACAGGTGCAGTTCTGCGCATGCGCGAGGAGCTGAGTGACGTGACAGTGCGCAGTCGGCGCGCGCCTCACCTCCCGCCTCGTCGCCGCTCCGATCGCATCGTTTCGCCAGCTGTGCGCATGCGCGAGGAGTCGAGTGAAGTCATTACGCGCGCCGGCCCCTAGCCAGATGTGATCATGCAGGGCGCGCGCTACTGCGCATGCGCAGGGAAGCTGCGTCGCCGTATAAATGCAGGGTGACACCGCCGCGGTTTATATCAATTTGCATATGGAATAAGGAGAGTCTGGCGCTGTCAAGCGGCGCTGGAGACTGGAGAATCTCAACTCTCCGACTCCCTAGGTTGCGGCCTGGCGGCTGGCTGCCGAGAACAGGAACAATGAACCGCGCGCGGCCAAGCCAGAGGCTGAGATGCCGGAGCAGAAAGAGAGCGCCTGGCCTGGAGATACATCGCGACGCGGAGCGGCGTGCCCTGGCCTAGCCGGAAGGCGATGCGGCGATGGAAGACGACGTGAAGGCCCGCCGTGTATCCGATCACGTGATTTTATCACGCAACTTGGGGGAGAAACCAAAGCTATCTGAAAAGGTGTAACCAAGATAAATTTGTACCTTTCGCTACGTATATCCTGGCATAGGTTATCTAAGCCACTGACATTTTTTTGGCGTGAAACACTGTCACGAGAGAAAAAGAAAACGATAGACCTATGAAAGGGCATGTTAATTGGAACGTGACACTTGAGAGAAATAGAAGGGCGAAGAAAGGTGAGTGCAGTGGTATTTTTAAGGAGATGGAGAAGAAGACCACGAATCCGAAAACGAGGCGGAAGAAGAAGAAAATGAAGAGGTATAAAAGGAGGAGTTGCGAGGTGAACAGGAGGAGGAACGTTCCAGGTGCGGAGGACGCTGGCGCACGGCCGTCGGCTGCTGCCAGAGGTGTTTCATCGTAAGGCCCACTGATTCGAAGCGGTTCCATAGGCTGATGCCCTGGTCCCGTGGATCACGACGCTGACCGCGTATACGGAAGGTGAGCGTTGTGTTAACCCCTCCAAAACGCCGACTCAGCCAGCCGCTGGTTTTACCTCCCAGACCTCGTCACCGGTGTGAGGACGCTCCTACGTCGGCATCCAGCTTCACCTAATCCTCAAAATTCCTGTCGTAGAAAAGCGGCGTCTCATGAAACAAGGTACCACCTGGGATTTTGTCCGTACTCCGCGTCCGACATAGCGTGCGGACCACCCGCTTTTGGTATTAAGCCTGTATGAGTGCGCTTGTGATCTACTCGCCAGGACCCTTAGTGTGGTAGGACTGCGTTGGTTGTCTGCAGTATTATCTTTGTGCGTGTAGTGTGCTGTTTTGTTAGTTCTTTAGGCACGCATAAAGTGTGGCATCTTGAGTTTCCCCTTCGAAGCCTTTTCTCTGGTTTATATGCTTGCACACACACAGAATGCATACCATAAAACTTCGCAGGCACACTTTTCTGTGGCACACACTCTTTGACGCAAATTTTCTCCTAGCCACTTGAATCCGGGGAACGTGGAATCTGCGTTCCTTGAAGGTACGCAGCAACATGTTAAATTGGCTAAATATCTAGACGTTTGGGTTAGGCAAGCCGGCACTCCGAACTGATGAGATTAAGGGAACGGCTGGCAACTATGGTTGCAGATTAGAGAAAGACCGATGTATAAACCGATCTTCTACATTTGCATTTTCACATGACACACCCTGCGATGTGCTTGGTTTTCTCCCAACCACTTTTCTCCGGAGAACTGTTCTAGCTTACTACTGCACTAAATATTTAAATCAATTAATTAAATAACTGTAAGGAAGACTCTTAACCTGTTTGACTGGATTTTTGTGTAGCATTGTGCTAACCAGGTTCTCAACGAACTCTAATGATTATATCTGGGGATAATCATAGCTTTGAACGCTGAAGGCCCGTGGCAGCATGAAGAGATTTTCTCGGCCTGCCCATGTGACTGGCTACTAAAAACTCTATATATTCGTCTAAGGACCAAACAGTAACAGATCTTATTTTCAGGTGTTATTTCTTGCACACTTCGCCGTCGCAACCGAGGGGCAATCATACGGTTAAGTTGCACAAAGCCGAGCAGCCGATCCGCCGATCGGCTTGCCCGGCTGTACGGCCGCTGCGAACCGCAATGAACCTGTGAAAAAGTATGCAGCCTGCCTCTTGGGCCATCAGATGGAGCCAGTACATTGCATTGAGAGTTTTACAGCCAGCTGATGAGGGCCTGACAGCCAGTAACGGTCAAAGGGCATGCACGGGCGGGTGCACTGCCGGCAATTGCATTTGCCGGCAACATCTTTTAGATTTTTTGTACACCAGTACGGCGTAGCAAACAGCTATTCTCATGGATTCATATATGGAGGGGGGCAGGGTCTGCTCCCAAGTTTTAGGTGCACTTGCACAGTGTGGGAGATAGGGTGAGCACTTACTACCACTGCCACGGCTAGCAGCAGGGTTTAGCCGTTCCGAACATATGGGCTACAGGGATCATTTCCAGACTTGTACAGAGTGTGTCTAAGGCACGAGAGATACGATAGAACCAAATTGGCGTCACTCCAGTGTATGGCCGGCAACCGTTATAAAAATGAGCTTTGTTTTTCTGTTCACGCAATGCTGAGCATGTGTTCAGCCAACAGAAATTTAACTGAAATTTAACTTTAGTTATGTTTACACAACACTCACTCCACAGATGGTCTGTGCTCCAAAACTCAACAAATATGGTGCATAATTACTATTGAATTACTGCTGTTTTTTCTTTGAGAAATATATTTGACAATACGTGGTTTGCAACCATCCGTGACACTGTGTGCGACTCTATGAGCTGTTTCGACAGGAGAATGTAATACTACGTTAGAAATATTCTTCTACCCTTAGCAAAAGCTAATACGTTTGAAATATACGGCGGGCTATTTAGATTGCATTTTAGACATATTTTGTGTTCATGAATGCACTAAAAATATGTAGGAAATACTTTCCTGGAATTTCATGCTTGGTATTCGAAATATATATTCTTAAAATATGCCAAATATACCTCCCTTAAAGCATACTTCTAGCACTTTTCAAATACGTGAAAGAATGTGTACTCAGCATTAGCATCTTGTCAGTGTATTAAAAGTGTAATTTCAGAAAGATGAAATTAATTCATCCAAAGTATACTCCAATTCTAAAAAACGGGCAGTCCTTGTAAGCGTATATGTATGCAGTTTTAGCATCTTGTCAATGTATTAAAAGTCTACTTTCGTAAATATGAAGTTAATTCATCCGTAGTATACTTGAATTCTAACAAACGGACAGCCCTTCTAAACGTATTTGCAGCATACCTCTAGCTGCTGTTAAACAGTCGAGTGGCTCGAAATCGCGTTTCGGGAAATGGCATTTGCGTGTTGTCAACGTATTTGAAGCGGACTTCCGTCAATACGCAACTAATTCGTCCAAACAATACTTAAATTCTAGCAAATTGGCAGTCCGCCTTAGCATATTTGCAGCACACTTCAAGCTGCCGTTGAATAACCGAAAGCTCGAAACCGAGTTTCGGGAAATTGCATTTTTATGTTGGCAATGTTTCTAAAGTAAATACGCAATTCATCCGTCCAGGTATAGTTAATTTCTAACAAATCGGTAGTCCGCGTAAAAATATTTGCATTACACTTCAAGCTACCATGGAACAATCCAGTGCTCGAAATGACATTTTAGGAAACAGTGAAAACTCCCCCTTTCCTGTCGTCCTTTCGTTGCAATACAGTAATCATAGCGCGGGAACATCGCAGGACAAAGACGAGACGTGACGAGAACGCCTGCGTTGTTCCCGCGCTATGATTACAGTGTTGCGATGAATTACCAACCTGCTCAAGGCTTTTCTGTTCTAAGTCCAATAGTTTATGGTAACTTCTAGCAGGATCGTAATCACCACTTATTTACACTACGTGCGGAGAACGTGATAGCATGATACCGACAAAGACGCCTTGGGAATTTCCGGGCCTGAATATGCCAGCGAAAAGGACCACAATTGAGAAGGCCGACCGGCTCACTTAGACGCCCGTGTATCTATTGGTTGACAGTTCGACTCCCGACCTATATCTGACGCAAGTTTCGACTAGCAATTCTAGCAATATATTTTTAACCCTTTGAAGGTTTTTGCCGTATATGTACGGCGGCGGTTTCTGTCCCGCAAGGTCTTTGCCGTACGGGTACGGTTTCGATTTTCTGTTTGAAATTTTGCGCCAATAGAACAATGCGTGCTCACTGGGGGGTGCTTCCACCTCTTAGGACTTACAAGAAGTGTTTGAATTTTGTGCTGCCTTCTTACGGAGATAAGCAGAACTTATGTCTAGCTTTAGCGCGGCGGCACAGACTGCGGCAACACCCCTTTTGTAGGTTTTGGGTTCGCCGCGTGATCGCAACGGAGTCGCGCGAAATTTGAGTTTTCTTTTTGTCAGCACTATCTTGCAGGGGCTGCCGAAGTTGATTTCTATCTTTATTGGCGCTGCTCTTAGCTTGCTTATCACCGTTGCTCGCGAGGTATTTTCGCCCTGTGTGGCAACGCGCCTACGCGGTTTCGATACCGCTGCGGGATCGCAACGGAGTCGCACGAAACGTGTTTTCTCTTTGTGGGCACTGTTTTGCAGAGGCGGCGAAAGTTGATTTCTATCTTTATTGGTGCTGCTCTTAGCTTGTTTATCACCGTTGCTATTCTATTCTATTGAACATTTTCCAGTTGTGAGTGATGCTGTCACCAAAGTACTGTTCCTAATTTTTTTACTACTTATTCTCGATTATATACATTTTGTAGATTCAAGATCCGCAATAAAGTAATTTGACCACCTGGGAAAGTTTTCTTCAAAATAATTCGACCCTCAAAGGGTTAATGTATTAAATGTATATTTTTAGTGTATTTCTAGTGTTATCTAATGTATTTATTGTATATTTTTAGTATATTTTTAATGCATTATAAATATGCCAAGCGGGCAAGAATGAACTTTTCACGTATATTAAAAAAAGTTCAAAATACTATTTGCAGTATGCTTAGAAAGCATTTAGTTTAAGCATAAGGACAAAAAAATGCGAAATAGATATGAAATTAATACAATATGTTTGAAATGCATTTTAAGCACATCATCTTTTTCGCTAAGGGTACTCTTGAATCATGTAAAAAGAAAACTGCGCGAAATACGGGGAGAAGACAGAAACATACACGACAGTACCAGCGCCACGCGTAGCGCCGGTACTGTATGATCATCATCATCAACATCATCAGCCTGACTACACCCACTACAGGGCAAAGTCGTCTTCCATGTCTCTCCAATTAACCCTGTCCTTTGCCAGTTGCGGCCACTGTATCCCCGCAAACTTCTTAACCTCATCCACGCACCGAACATTCTGCCGTCCCCTGCTACGTTTGCCTTCTCAAGGAATCCACTCCGTTGCCCTTAAGGACCAGCGGTTATCTTGCTTTCGCATTACATACCCGGCCCAAGCCAACTTCATCCTATTGATTTCAACTCGGATGTTATTAACCCGCGTTTGTTCCCCGACCCACTCCGCCCTCTTCTAATCTCGTAACGTTACACCTACCAATTTTTCTTTCCATAGGTCGCTCCGTTGTCCTTAACTTAAGCTGAACCCTCTTTGTTAGCTTCCACGTTTCTGCACCATAGGTGAGTACCGGTAAGATGCAGCTGTTGTATACTTTTCTGTCCAGGGATATTGGTAAACTACCATTCATGATCTGAGAGCACCTGCCATATGCGCTCCACCCCATTCCTATTCTTCTAGCTATTTCGCTCTCATGATCCGGATCAGAGGTCACTATGAGCCCTAAGTAGACATATTCTCTTACTACTCCCAGCAGCTCGCTACCAACTGCGAACTGCTGTTCCCTTGCTAGGCTGCTGAACGTTACTTTGGCTTTGTGCATGTTAATTCTAAGCCCGACCGTTCTGCTCTGCCTGTCTAACTCATCGATCATGTTTTGCAGTTCATGTCCTGAGTGGCTTAGCAAGGCAATGTCATCGGCGAATCGCAAATTACTCTGGTATTCTACATTGACTCTTATCCCCAACTCTTGCCATTTCAGACCCCGGAATAGCTCCTGTAACCAAGCGGTGAATAGCATTGCCGAGATTGTTTCTCCCTGCCTGACACCTTTCTGTATTGGAATTTTACTGCTGATTTTATGGAGAACTATAGTAGCTGTGCAATCGTTACAAATATTTTCCAATATTTTCGCATAACACTGTGCCACACCATGACTCCCCAATGCCTGCATGAAAGCTAAGGTTTGCTCTGAGTGAAATGCTTTCTCGTAATCAATAAATGCTATATATAGGGATTTGTTATATTCTGCGGATTTCTTTGTCATGTGACTTATAGCATGAATGTGGTCTACTGTAAAGTATCCTTTACGAAAGCCTGCTGATTATTTGGTTGACTGAAGTCAAAGGCTGTCCTGACTCTGTTAGCGATTACATTAGTAAACACTTTGTAGGCAACGGACAGTAAGCTGATAGGTCTAATTTTTCAAGTTCTTGACTTCTCCTTTAATATGAATTAAGATAATGTTAGCGTTCTTCCAAGCTTCTGGTACAAGGCATTGATTGCGTATGCAAGTTGGCAAGTTTTTCTAACATAATGTCTCTTCCGTACTTCAAAAAATCTGCTGTTACCTGATCCTCACCAGCTGCTTTCCCCCTTCGCATTGATCCTAAGGCTTCCTTTTCTTCCCCTTTCGTTACTGCTGGGATATCTCATTGCTGTGCTCGACTGCATCTCTCAGTAGCTTGATGATTACATTCGCTACTGTATGCATTTGTGTACAACTCTTCGGCTGCTGTATAACATTTTACATATTAAGAACGCATGCAGCACCTGTTAAAATTCTCGTAAACCGCTCAGTCATTTTCTGGCATAGAAAAAAGTGCTTGTAGTGCAATATGCTCTATCAGGCATACCTACATAGGAGGATTCGTATGTGCGCTCATAAAAAAGGCGAGCTTTTTTAGGGGTTCATTTCTATTGTTTATGCATGAATCAAGGCCTCCAACTAACAGATCAATGCATGTGAACTCGATTACTTCTACTACATGAAAAGAAATATTAATAGTAATAATTGACATAACTTTGCTGATCGGCAGGGCACTACCTGCGCAGATCCGGACGCCGGTGGGCAGGACTATATAAGGGTTGAACCGAGATTGCGCTTATGATTGAAAAGTTATGAACTTTTATTTCATGCCATAGCCTAGTGTGAAATACTGTTCCATGCAGTTTATCTCATGGATGTGTATTTATATGTATGGACAAGTATGTTTGTGCGTATATCTGGAGCACTACACGAGTGGGGAGGTCAGCGTCACGTTAACGAGATATGGCAGCAAAAATGTGAATATACCGCCGGGAATTGCATCGGTCGTCAGTCCACCTGGCGCAATGCGAATGTATTAATAGGATTTTTTTATTTTGTTTTGTGTTAATTTAGCGCATACTCAAGAGCAATTCATGTGCCAGTTATCAACATGCGCTCCACATGCTGTACACACTGCATCACCAAAAACTCTCCACGTTTTCAACATTCTTTCAACAGGGTGTGTTGCGGGCTGCTGTAGTTTCAACATAAAGTCAACCATGCATTTTCGTAACGGAAGTATGATTCGCGGGGCGAGCAGCAAGTGTCCTCGATACTCTGGCATGCGGTCAGTGAGGTTTTATTCTTACGCAGATTTAGACTTGTATACCGAATAGATGCGGAGATTATGTTCCGACCATACATCAACCTTTGGCCGCGAGCCGCTGTTGGGTACCGTGGTGAGTAGGTCATCAAGCTGAAAGCAAAAACCGCATGGAACATGAGGCAAACACTATAGTAAGGCACACAACTACAAAGATACAATAGGTAAGACTTTTGCAATAGACTTCCGCTTGTGCGTCGATAGTGGGTACCTGGAGTGTGCGCGTCCTTTGCTTAAGGCGCAAATGAGACTTGCAAACGACCTGCCTGAAAACTGTAAAGTAGACATTCGTAGGGCGCTATGGAAAATGCTTAAAACGTATGAAATTGACAATTCCCTCCCTTGTACAGTGAGTGTCCTACCAGCGCATCATATGATTCCCATCTATACGACCTATGTGGTTTCGCCGTGAACACCTAATTATATTCGGCCAACAGAAGTGGCTTATGTTTGCACTCGACAGATCTGCCTCAAGGCACAAAATTAAGCTCTGCAGATAATCCATTAGAAATGATTCTCATGCGTTCAGAACTCTTGGAGTCCTATGATCTGTGCTTCATTATCACGGGATCTCCACCCTTTCAGCTTAGAAGCCTTTTCTGGGTTTAAGAATACGCCGAGACGGCCTTATATGGGCTATGGCAAGCCCCTGATCAGTGGTATCGGTTCATACCACCAACCGTGATTTAATTCTTGCGCTTAACTTAAAGCTCGGTTTCTCCTTTGCCTCCGAAAATTACGTCTTTACCTTCATGCACATGTGCCTATATAATCGTTTTCCTCTAGGGAGAATTACGTTCAATGCTACTGCAGTCAATATATAAAGCATTTATTTGTATAGAAGAGTCGGCTTTAAAACTAACTGAACCGCTGCCGTATATTTTACACAAAAATTGCAGCTCTTAATTATTATGTTTTCATTGAGGTTGGTTTAAAAGCAGTTTTCACACATGCATTACCACTAAATAGCTCCAGAGGAGCTCCCTAATTATATATGCCGCCGCGGTGACTGTGGTTACGCCACTCGGCTGCGTTCCCAAATGACGCGTGTTCAATGTTTGCCATGGCGGTCGCACTGCTGGAGACCCATTGTGCGATCTCAGTGCAAGACCGCAACCCCTTGCGGTCGAAATTTTCTGGAGGTCTCTACTACGTGATCCCTCATAGCGTGAGCCGCTTTGGGACACTAAGCCCCTTGATCATTTCTACATTGTGTAGTGACCACAGTGCAAGAATATCATTATGTGTTAATAAGTCATATAACACCTTGACATTTATCAAGTAACATCATCTATTTGTCACCAGTAGCGAACACCTCGTAAGTGAGTAGGAATGTTTTACTCTGAGAAACCCAAGCTCTAGAGCGAGACACTCATCACTGAAGACTCTTCCTCCTCGTTGAAAAATCTTACCTATAAAATGCTTCCTGCGCTCGCACCAACCATTTCAGACGGACAACAAAATCGATCAGATGTAGTGAAAATCTGAAATTCGCGCGGTTACTTTGAATAACGTTCACTGCCTCGTGGTACGTGGAGACGGCTGAGCTAAAGAGAAGAGCGATTTCCTGGGCTTGTTTACGTCGACAACAAAAAACCGCATCACCATACCACGCATGCCATATTAAGTGAGACCCTCTAGGGCAAGCTGTTGCATGGCACAACGCCGAGCAGGGCTGGGTACCGTAACTAGCCTACCACCTCCTCCAAAACAGCCTCTAGACCGGGGACCCCGCTCACCGGCGTATAGTTTGGGGTCCTCCTCGCATGGGCCTTGAGGCGCGCCTTCTAACCGGACATTCCCCTCTGATTCCGACGTTCAGGATCTCGAATTCACACCAGCTTACTCCTTCAAAGACATTTACTTCATCAATATGGCCATGCCCGTTATTCCCGCCCTTGTGAAGGTCTCTCAAAGGAAGAAAAGCGGCTTCTGATTCGCCTGCATACTCGTATTTTGCTGGGCCCGGCAGCACTCAAACACCCTTCCTACTCGGGCCACCGTTGCTGCTTGTGCTTAACCGAGTAAGGCCGTCAGAATTGGGAAATCCCAATAAATGGTTTTGCCTGCGGGCTATTCCTCGGTGGTGTGGTTCTTCATGGCCGCAGCTGTGGTCGAGCTAGCGGAATGGCGTTGGCCCTGAGTGCAGATGCGAAACTGCGCTAGAAACCCCCCAGAATTTTATAAGCTCTTTGTCGTCACGATAATCCGTCAAACTGCCCTCAAGAGAGGTGTTTACTTCCGTATTGTATTTGATGCAGCATGCAGCTATGAATAATTGTACCTATGTGGTGTTCCATGAATTAAGCTCTAAAAATAAATTGCCCACAATCGAGTGATGTTACAAGCTTTTTCGTATTCGGCGAAATTACGCGGCCTTCTTAATTACTCCTCCTGATTAAAGGATGAAAGCGGTTACAGGACACTAGCCTATTCCATACCGAAAGGAAAGTTCCCATATCTTTCCGGCAGCTGGTGTGAGGAAGAGGACTGTCTACAGCTAGTACAGGCAGCAAAAGCACGGGAGTCAAGAGAGACGAAGAGGGAAATAGTCTTTACGGACATAAAGCAAGGAATAATGGTGGTAGTTTTCTGCAAGTGCATTATATTAAAGGCAGGAATACGGCCCATAAATTGCGGAGAAGCATTGGAAGGGATGCCAAAGAAACTGGATTTCACAGTGACGCAACGGGCATAGTTGTTGCACGGCAACAACAAAGCCGATACAAGATTAGACAGCACACATTTTCTGAGGAAAATTTCCGCGTTCGAACAAAGCAAACCATATACGCGAGCCTATTCAGATGTAATGGTGAATAGGAATCTTAGAGAGGTGCGCTATTTAACTAAATCAGAGTGTTTGTCGAAGCAGCCAACCATGTGGCCCTGTTGGTGTCACTGGGGCTTCGAAGGCAGTTTAGGGATAAGAAAAGCTGCCATTTGCCTAGTGAACTAGGCGCGCTGAACGCCGCCCTTGAGTAGTCGCGTGATTAGGTTCGACTTGGATGAGAAATGCTATTCTGCTTCTAAAGGTTGCAACAAAAGACGCACCACTACTGTTACACATGCATTTTAGTCGCTAGGTTGGCTGGGTATCTAAAAAAAATACTTTTCTCTGAATGAATAAGCTTTCTGTGATTTAGTGTGGTGCGGTTATATTGTCACAAAAGACCCGCTGTCTCCAAGGCGTGTCAACATGATGTGCGTAAATATTTTGCTGAAACGCAGCAACCAGATAGTTTTACTTAGAACCAAGGTTCGTATCGGTTCCTTCGCTTTACTGGAGCTCACTAATTTTTTTAGCGAGAAATAAATGAATCGTGCAGTAAGCGGTTAAGCGCTATCAATAAAAGACATTTATTTTTTGTATGCAGTGCACAGTGCAACTTGTAAAACGTGCTAGCTAGTTTTTATGTTTCCTTCGGTTCCAATGTGTTTTTCAAGATGTCTGATTCCTCCCCCCTCTCCCCCCCCCCACCTCACGCCCTTGCTTTGAACCTTTATAAACCCCTCTAAGCGCCAATAAAGCGTTTAGTGGTGGAAGTTCAGCGTTTAGTTGAAGTTTAGCGCTTGTGTCCTGCCTTGTCCCGTCATTTTGCGCCATGGAACCTCATGTGAACGACCTGCTAGCTGCAACTATCACCCTTCTAACTTTGAATGAGGCTCACCTTGGGCAACGTGGAGGTATCGAATAACTATTGCAGTGACTTTGCTTCAAACATGAGGCAGGGCGAACAGATAATCATCACTGGCCACTGCACATGAGCACTAAGCTATTGCAACAGGCGATCACACTCGTGATGTGCAGTGCAAATCTTCGCCTTGACTTCCCTCTGTGAGCGTCATGACAGGAAAGAAATCGCGCTTTGGGGCACCTGGCACTGCTGTCCGTCTCCAATAACCTGGTTTCACACAATCCTCCAAGGTTACCACTGCTAATCTACCAGGGATTTTCGTTTTATAAGCCTCGACCAGTTTGCGTGCTCTCCAAGCTCTTTCACCGTGCACTATTTCAGGAATCTCTCTTTACCATATTCCTCTCAGTGTTCGGGTAAGTGAGAGCACGTATTATTCTGCAGTGACAGTTTATGCTTTCAGCCGTCTCAAGACATTTGAACAATGTACACCATTTCAAACGACCGCACAACCCGCAACCCACCGCACTCCTCACAAATGAGTTTCTATGCTTTTCACACACATGACACTGATTTAGTTGACCTGGAAGGTTCAATTGATGTTGCTACATTTGGTAGTTTGCATAGAAGCCCCGTTTTGTTTGGTTTGGTTTATTAGGTTCAACGTTACAAAGCAACTCAGGCCATGAGAGATGCCGTGGTGAATCGCTCCGGAAATTTCGACTGTCTGGGGTTCTTCATCCTGCACTGACATCGCACATTACACGGGTCTCTAGTGTTTCGCCTCCATCGAAATTCGTCCGCGGCGGCCGGGATCGAACCTGCGTCGTTCGGGTCTGCAGTTTTAAGGCACAGATGCTCACCTCACATGAAACGATGAAATATGTGGTAGAACACTGCGACAAACGCTTAAAGATCTCGAATTTAAGTGATTAGGCACTGAGAACTTGTCCTGAGATGCTCACTTTTAGTTTGTGAGCATACTTTGACTGCCATGATGACCTTAAACCTAAAAAATGGATTAGCCCCGATTGCAAATCTATTGGAAAGAAAGGAAGCTATTTTTGAGCAATCAATGTCGCTGTTTTGAGAGAATCTTTGCGACGCTCCATCGCTACCTGCGTTTACGTTTGACACCTGGCCGGCGCTTCCGGCCGAGGAAAAAAGTGGTTCCTTCCAGAGATAGCCTCGGCGGAAGTTCATATTGGTATAACATGCAAGCGACTCACGGTAGTTTCTTGAAATTCCACTTGCTCTGTATTGTATAGCCACGTGACACCCTCGCTGCACGGTGGATAAGTCAAAGAGCCCTTGTAGGAGTACATGAGGACTTTCGTCTCGTTCCGAAAAAAACCGGCCAGAGACACGCCCTGCACCACACCAAGGCACCCAAGCTGATTAAAAAAAAATATGAACTTTAGTATTTGAGCATATTTATGCACAACGAAGAAAAAAAGGTCCGAATTTCTCAATTTAGTCAAGAATGAAATGCATGAAGGATTTTTGACGTGCCCTTTGTTGGGTACAATGTACAACCCCAGACACCCGAAGCAGTTGTACCTAGAATATAATTTTCCAGCCAAAGATTTCAAAATGTGCTCCATATATTTCACGCAAATGACAATAGGCTCCTTGCTGCAAAATAAATAGTTGAAGCTCCTCCATATGCTAGGAAATGCGGCTACAGAACAGCTGAGGCTGCTATAGAGATTCATTACAATAAAGAAGCATGCAGTTTTTAAAAAAAATCTCAACATTAAGGATCTTGAACTCTAAACTGTCACTTAAGTTATGATTGAAATATAAGGAATAATTCACCTGATCAGATTCCACATAATGTTTTTAAAAAACAAGCCCTGGGAAAGAAGCACGCAATAAGCCTTATGCAAAAGAATTCCACACTTGCAAAGAGACGCTACCTCAGAACCACTAGGCAAGGAGCCGATTTTTCTTTCATATGGTGATGCGATAGTACGTGTAGCCAGCATGTACTCGCATGTGTTTCAAAGGAACTCTAATAACAGGCTTTATGCTGCTTCATATTTGGCGCTACTAAAGGGTCATGATTTGTAACATAGCAGCCGAGAAATTGGAAGCTCTTAATTTTGCTGAGACTTCCACTAAACGTCGACTGTACTGAGGGTAAAATTTACCGCCATGACGCATTTCCATGCACGACTGCTGTTATTGTATTTTAAGTGGGCGAGCCTGAAAGCGAACGATGAAACGAGTCACCGACGTGCCCCGAGGAGTTCTTCTCTTCCTGTAAAAGGAAGAGATTTTATTATTGTTTCTCTCTCCTCCTGTAACTGGGTGCCGCTGAGAAGGCACCCGCTGCTCTGGGGAATCGTCAGATCCCTGCCTTTGTTATGAAGCCTGCTGCACGGCACGTGGGCACAAACGGTGCCATGTTTGCGCTTCTATAGTCCATAGTAGCTAACAGTATTCGGATCCGGGAAGACCGGCGAAGCTGGGGGCGATCCCGCACATTGAGGCGGGGACGACAGCTCTGTCCGCTGTCGCGCCAGGTGCAGCAAGAGGCTCCTCCTCGTCTGAGAGAACGGCGGGCCTATTTCGCGGCCGCACGTGGTCCGTGGTCCACAGCGTTCCTCGTATTTGAAGCGACGAAGATGTTGTGGGATGGCGAACCGTTCCGGCAATCGAAGCTAGGCGTGGACGGATGTTTCGAACAAAGAAGTGCTCGCCGGACGAAAGCAAAGAGCTTTTGCGTACGTTACTAACGCAGCGCATCTTTTGCTTCAATCGCTTGAAGTCCACATACGTTCTTAGGCCGAGGTGCATTCCTTGAGTGGGCGCTTGCAGCTGCCTGTCCATGAGGATCTCAGCGGGTGGGGACCCAGAGAACGCGTGTGGCGTCGTCCTGCAGGAAAGCAGGATCCGCTCGATGTTTGGATATACCCAGGCGCCGCCTTCATTGTCTACTTGACGTTTTCCGCTGCTCCATTCGATGCTGGGTGCAATGGCGGAAACCGGTTTCGCCTGATGCCGTTTTTGCTGAAGAAGTCTGAGAGAACGGCGGGCCTATTTCGCGGCCGCACGTGGTCCGTGGTCCACAGCGTTCCTCGTATTTGAAGCGACGAAGATGTTGTGGGATGGCGAACCGTTCCGGCAATCGAAGCTGGGCGTGGACGGATGTTTTGAACAAAGAAGTGCTCGCCGGACGAAAGCAAAGAGCTTTTGCGTACGTTACTAACGCAGCGCATCTTTTGCTTCAATCGCTTGAAGTCCACATACGTTCTTAGGCCGAGGTGCATTCCTTGAGTGGGCGCTTGCAGCTGCCTGTCCATGAGGATCTCAGCGGGTGGGGACCCAGAGAACGCGTGTGGCGTCGTCCTGCAGGAAAGCAGGATCCGCTCGATGTTTGGATATACCCAGGCGCCGCCTTCATTGTCTACTTGAATGCGGTGCCGTTGTCGGAGACAATGATGTCTGGTATGCCATGCGCGCAAAATATGCTTCGGAGGCATCGAATCGTGGCGTCCGCTTAAGTTGCATAAAAGGGAAGCACCTCTACCCATTTAGAGTAGGCATTGGCTAGGCTGAAAAAGTATTGTCTTTGGAATGGACCACCAAACTTGACAAACAGTGTAGACCATGGTTTCTTCGGAAACAGCCACGGATTCATGCTTTCCGTCCCATTCTCTGGTGTCGAAAGATTTTTTAAAATCGCACTTTGTGTGCAATGTTGATGTTGACCCCTTCTCACCGGATCTGGCTCCGCGCGACTGCTGTCTTTTTCCACACCTGGGTGATTTTCACGAATCAGTTCAAGAACTTTTGCTTGCAGTTCTTCAGGAAAGACTCATGCTCCTCGCCAGACGCAGTTCTCCTGAACAGTAAACTCTGTATGGTTCTTCTGAAATTGTGTCCGATTACCTCCTCTTGGCAGCTCATCTACACTAAGGAGCGCCCGGCGTAGGAAGCACGATTTGTAGCTTTGGCGATGGCGGATGACGAAGTCAAAGATATGAGCATTCAAGCATGAAGATGCCAGTAGGCTTGGGTACTGTACCGGGCTCTGTAGGAGCCTGTAGCCGCGTCAGTGCGTCAGCATTGCTGATGCTGGTGCCAGGGTGGTACACAGGCGTTTATTTGTACGCTAACAGGGTAATTGACCAAGTTATCATACTCGGTGAGAATGGGCTTGTCTTGGCCGAAAAGGCCCAGAAGTGCTTTGTGACCAGTTACAACATCAGAATGTTGGCCCCAGGGATACCGATGAAACTTCGAGGCGCCGAAAATTGAGGCAAGGGCTTCTGTTTATAGCTGACTAATTTTTTTCTGCTCAAATTCGGCTCCTCGATGCGAAATCAATAGGATGTTTCCGTGTTTTGTCTGTGTTCGAGAGTAGCTCCTATTCCTGATGATGAAGTGTTGCAGCTGAGAAAGATTTGCTTGGACGAATCGAAACGATGTAGTACCGACGCAGAAGTCAGTACATCTTAACTTTTTTTGAAAGCTCGATACTCTACACTTACCTACTTCCACAGAGTTTTTGTAAGTAGCAGATTCAAGAGCCGGACAACTGTCGAAATCTTAGGTAGAAAACGCATTGAAGATGCCTGGCGTCTTTGGGACTTGTGGCATTCAGGACAGCTTCTATCTTCCTTGGTGTTGGCCTCACTACATCTGCGTTTATGACATGGCCCACAGTTGCTAGAATGAACATAAATCTAAATTGAGCCTGACGCCTGCTTGCTGTAGACGGTGTGGCACACTGGCCACGTTCTTCAAGTGTTCTGCGTAGTCCATTCCCGTTACCAAGTCGTTATCAAAGTACACGGTGATGTGTCGCATGTCCTGTAGCAAATGTTTTAGTTCTCTCTTGAATATGGCTGGCGCTGAAGCTACTCCGATAGGCCATCTGGTGTCGAAAGATTTTTAAAAATCGCACTTTTGGTGCAATGTTGATGTTGACCCCTTCTCACCGGATCTGGCTCCGCGCGATTGCTTTCTTTTTTTCCACACCTGGGTGATTTTCACGAATCGCAGCAAGGGGATATTTTTCGAGCACTGTGTCACCTTAGTGACCTTGAAGTCGCCACATATGCGCACGCGGCCGTCTTAACTGAGCACAGGAACAACTGCGGCTGCCCCGCCGGATGTTCTTACTGGTGTCAGTACCCCTTCTGGTTCTATTCTTTGCAACTTTTCTGCGACCTTGTCTTGCATTGCGAAAGTAATTGTTTGTGGTTTGAAGAATTTGGGAACTGGATCTTCCTTGACGACAATTTTGGCTTTCACACCTTTGAATGTTCCTAGTGCCTCTGAAAATACTTCTTTGTAGCACGTCAGCAGCTCCTTAACGCTCGTGATTCAATGTATCTGACGTCATTGAGATGGAGCTGCAGCGCACTAATCCGCTTTCGTCCGAGAAAGGTTGGAGACTGGTCCGAAGCTAAAAATAAAGGCAGGATTGCCCCTCTTCGTCCGACCAGGACCGGAACGGTTACCTTTCCCCTACCGGGTGTCATTCTTCCGCAATTACTCTTCAGAATCATGTCTCGTGGGTCTACTGACGGTTCAGGTAGCCGATTTTGGAATGCGGCCTCCCCAATTGCGCTGACACTGGCCCCAGTGGCCACCTTCATTCTAAGAGGCCTGCCTGAGCAGCATAGAGCAGCTATCCCCTGCGATAGCAATTTATCGTCTGTTTCATATGCGCTGGGCATGGCACTGTGAACTGGGTGCGCTTCGGCCATACACTGAGCTTGCATTAGTATGCTAAAGTTTTTTCGCCATCTTCATTTCAAACAGGAGCTTGACTTCTGACTCGAACGTTAGGTTTGACTCTTCAGGCAGGTGCCGCTGCATTGGCACGTTATTACAGGCGCAGAGGAGTCTGTCCCTAAGCACGTCAGGAAGGAAGGTGCTCTACCTACTCAGTTTGCTGAAAGCTTTTTAAGTGATGCAATTAGTCGCTGACATATTCTTCCGGGTGGCGAGAGCGACTATTGAATTTGAAGCGGCAAGCCCCCCCCCCCCCCCCCCCCGGAAGGCATCGCAGTGTAGTGGCCCGAGAGCACGGTGGACATTTCGTCGATGGAGACTTGTTCCGGTGTTTTAGGCGTGACCAGGCCCCATTTTATGGAGTAGGTACCCTCCAGGCATGCACGTTCCTTGTTCTTAAACACAGCGACTGTGAATTACAAGTCTAACTTTATAAAAACTTTCATGAAAAAGGGGCCTGTGAGATAAAACATATGTTAAAGCCTTCCTCGAGTGCGAGGCTGGTGTAGTTATCGCAGTCCGTTGACTTGGGAAAGCATATAGGACAGAAAACCAGTTGCGTTAAACGCTTGCAGGATAACTCCCTAGGATGAAAAGACTTTTAGGAGGACATTCGTCTATTGCAGGAGCTTCAAATAAGGCAAACTGGGCAGTTGTTCAAAAGCAGGAAATCTTTGAAGCGTGCTTACCTGGACGGTAGGTAATAATGATGAGAGGTGTCATCAATGCGCGTGGCATGTGAGTAGTCGAGGATACATTTACGTCCGATATTACGCGCGGTAGTTGCTCTATCGCGATGGAAAGAAACGCAAACAACGCGGTGCCTACGCGCTACGCTTTTATTTCTTTTTATCGTGATTTAAGCTGGTTGCTAAAAAGCTGCTGTGTTCCCATTTCTTTTCACCGCCCCTGTAGGTTTCAAAAAAACACAGTTTGAAGGCTAGCGCCCGTCCACGCGTCTTTGCATGCGCTGACTCCCATCGTGTTACAATTTTACGATGCACCAAATAGCCCAACGGCATGCTGTATCGCGATCTTATATGTCCCATTTGCAGTGTGCGCGCATTTTAACAGGCTTGATACCTCCTACTTACTCGGCGAAGGGCGCCTGAGTTACTGGACCAATGGCGTGCCCAGCAATAGGGCCTGATGTGGTGGTTTTCTAGCCGGAGACTAAAAGCAAAACCTCAAATACTGTCATATTTTTTCCCCGCGGTAGGAAATCAGAAGGGGCTCAGTGATTATAAGTTACTCGGTGGTAGTCCTATATTTAAAATAATTTTCCTATACTCGTGTATTCACCCGACTCGTAGCAAAATACTACTAAATATGCACTTCATCAATGTGTGGGCGTCGACAATTGAGCGAATCTCGCTTCTGGTGGCCCCTGCGAATGGGGCATTCCGCCATCTTCCCCTGGTCAGCAGCCAAACTTCGTTTGACCAAGAGGAAGATCAAACATGGCGATAAACGATGCAAACACAAAGGACATCTCTTTGCTTGCATCGTTTACTGCCAGGTTTGATCTTGCTTTTGGTCGAGTTAAACGTGGTGTGCAAATATATTAAGTTTAATTTTCTCAGCTTTCAAATTTTCTGCGACCACTCGTCCTTACAGCATTTCAGAATGAAAGCATAAATATTGACACTGAGGAATACAATTATGGTCTCTAGTTTGTTTGTTTTGACTGTTCAATGTGACCGGGATGACTTTACAAGGATGTTAATTGTAATTGGTTAGCAATTTCAACAGATAGCTTAAAATGATACGATATTGTGAAAACTGCATAAAAATTATTGATCGGCCTGGATTGAGCTGTCGGTGTTTAAGGATCGAAAATTACTTTAGGCACAGTGTCCCCCCTTAAGAGGCTAGTGGCTGCTCTACAATAATCACATTAAAAGGCCCCTCTGGATTTTTTTCTTATGCTCTACTGCTTCAATTAGATTTAGAGGACGGGCAGAGGCCACATGCGGGAAAACGCCATAAATTCGGGACAGAGGCTTATGTAACCCATAGGCTAAAAATTCTCGTTAAGCGGTTTGTACACAAACAAGCAAAATAAGACTTCACAGCGAGGGTTGTCAAACTCATACTCCATTCTCTAGCGTTGTCGCAGGCGTCAGCAAAAGGCAACACTGCGGTGGCAGGGGTGACTTGCACGGTGACACTTATTGCATAAAAGAAGCCCAGCAGCTGCTGTGCGGAGGGAGAGGGCACAGTAGTTACGGCGTGAAGCAAATATTGGAAGCGACATGGGGAAGTGAAAAGCGAGAAGTAGGAACAGCTTTCCTGTGTCAAGAGTGTTCGGTGTTTTACCAAGCACCCATGTGTATCGACCACCAGTGGCAGTTAGAGGAGGATTATGAGCTTGCCCCTCTGCAGAGAACAGCCTCGGTACATCTGTGAGCAGATGTGGGCATTGAAGGTATATCTACTGCACGCATGTGGAAATAACGGCTGTCATTACCTTGGTCAGTTCGTCGTGGCCTCTTCTTGCCAGGATGGCTTTAAGAACACTTTCGAGACCTGCAGCGTCATGATCCTGTGGAAGGTACCGAATTTGCGATATTCATTTCATTAGAAGTTATAGTCGGACACAGGTAATTCTGCCGTGAACATATGGCCACATAATTAGTGCGTTGCTACTGCTTAAGCACGAATGCACATGTCTAAGATTCTTGAAAAAAATAGTGAATATTGAGTAAATGCACAATACTGGTATGGAAATCTTGAAGGTAATGGTCTTTTGGGCTGTGTACCGAAATCTTTCTTTTCCCTGTCTCCATCTATCGCATCGAGCTCTTAAAACTCTCATTTAAACTAATGGGGAACGCTTTTGACAACAGCAACAAGTTTAATACCAAGAAAAACTGGAAAATTGTCCTGGTCTGCGGATGTAGTAACTGTCATACTATAATATTACAATATACGTAAAAAAAGAGCGTCCATAAAGTGTTTCCGGCAAAAAAATGCTTTTGTCTGGATGGGTCGGGTCCGCACAATGCATGCTTTAAGCGAAAGAATTTCCTTATCTCTCTCTTGTTTGTATAGTCACACATTAAGAACCTGCTTTCGCTCTCAGCTGTGATTCGTCAGCAGATTATTAGATAGTACCTAAACAACAATAATAGAACGAAATTGTAAGCGCTATAATTTTGGCATCTCTGCAGTGATCGATCTTTTCAAGCAATAAAAACCCAATTTTGTTCACTGCCCGAATTGCCCAGTGTAGCATTACAAGACACCGCGGGCAGTGATCCATTGCTACTAAATACTGCTTTTAAAAACAACCCAGCTGAGGCACAGATAACAGTTAGGAAATTCAGTATCAATCACTGGCTGAAGTAGTAGTGAGTGCTCTTATTCCAAACGTGTTTTATGTCAACAGTGCTTAAGTGTGTCCTGATTGATTTTAAAACGCTTTTCAACACAGGTTTTGCTCCACCTCTATGAACGCAGTACGGATGAACACAATACGCATGAACAAAAGGCAGGTATGAAAAGCACTCGTAAGCATCCCTCAGCTGTTCCGTTCCGGTTGGCGATTTCAAAGGCAGCGTTACAAGACACGAGACCCAATTTCACAGGAACAGATCAGTCCCGACCCGTTGTGATGGCTCAGTGGTTAGGCCGCTCGTCTACCGAGTCTAAGAACTCGACCCCGCAGGCAGCCTTTCGATCGAGACGAAACGCAAAAGGCGCCCGTGTGCTATGCGATGCCAGCGCACGTTAGAGATCCCCAGGAGGTCTAAATTACTGCAAAGCCCTCCACAACGGCACCTCTTTCCTTCCTTCTCTCACACGCTGCTTTATGGCTTCTTTACAGCGCGGTTGAGGTGTCCACCGACATATGTGACACAGACACTGCGCCATTTCCTTTCCCAAACAACCAGTTTACCTGTTGCAGTCCCGCCTGTCGCACTGCCCACTCTCCGCAGGCCTCATTCGCCCTACTCCAAAGTCCATCAGATGTTTAAGAGCTTTAGAATAGGGGGACCCAACCGGTTAGCGGGACAGGAAATAACAGGGTGCCAGTAGGCATATTCCCTGTCCCCTAACCGATAAAGTCTTAATTCTAGAACTCGCTCTAGAAAAAGCGAAAATAAGCTGTAAGGGTCTTCCTTCGAGCTTAGCGCATTTGCGGCGCTATGTAGAACGCGCTCGCCAGGACAGCTGATGCCACTGACCAGTTTGCCCTGTCGGGCAAGGCATGGGACGGAATATGCCAAGACTCCTCCTTGTGCAGCGTTTCTGAAAATGTCCAACTTGTAGTTTTTGACGTGGATGAATTGGACCTGGGTGTAGAAAGAAACAAGTTTGCAAGATGCACTCTCCGGCTGAAGACGCCCCTCGGTATACATAGATTTATAGCGTGACAAAGTCTCGCAAAAACTGCTATGATTCACTGCGAAGAGATTCCCTTCCCCTTCCCTCGGAGAAATGTAGGCCATGATGGTTGTGCAGTGGATTTCACTAAGGCAAGAGAGTGCCACAAAGACCAGCCGCCATAAAGCGTGTCGACCTAAGCATTAGCATGAACTGAGCACAAGCGCTTCTAGTTCCATGGCTGCAACCACGTGGTGCATGGCTCTTAACATAAAAAACGGCGCATTGACAAAGCGAGCGATTTAGCAAGGGCCTGCCATGGAAGCGCTACATGCCACTAGTCTTAACAGACTGGCTGGACCATCGTTAGTGCAACTAGTTTCGCAGCTCCACCAAAACTCTGGCCCCACTGGCGGCCACGCCAAATAACGGCGCTGCAGTCGAGTCTTTTTCCGGCCCAATGCGTGGTCTGCTGCACGTGAAGCTGTACGAATATTTGCTTTATGTGCAATCTTTAGAATGAACTGTTCTTTTCAACAAAGCAGGGAAGTCACATCCGCTTCGCCACGTTCCGGGACACGATAACAATGCCCTGAGATCAATGCAAGTGCGCGAAAGTCCTGTGGGGCCCTCTTTTATGTCTGCATTGTCTCGCGAAACACTTGAAGGTGATCGCTTTCTTGACGGCCGAAGCAAGAGATTAATTTTTTTTCTCGTTACACAATTCCTCTTTCTCCTTAACTAGAATTTAAGGGTAGAAGGATAAAAGAGCGAGATATACTCATGTGCTTTGTTTTGGATGTTTGCAAATATAAATTGCCGCAGAGTCATTTACCCTAGTAGGCTTACATTAAACTTACTTCCTTCATTGATTTCTCTTGCACATTTTTTTTTCCAGTCCTTGCGAACATTTGCATGACACATTTTCTTCGTTGCTAATATTTTGACTGCAGTAGGGGTGTGTGTAAATGCCATTTAACAGGAGGTAGTGCAGCCACAGAGGCGGCTGTAAGGTGTGCTGGCTCTCATGCTTTGTTTGCCTGCACAGTGCGCTGTAGCCAAGCTTTCGAGATCAGCTGAGTCCCGCGGCTATGCCCCTCAAGTACAAAAGAGTTGCAAAGATCGATTGTTGGTAAGAAAGCATTTGATATTGGGACATTTCTGACTTACCGGAAGTCGTTAGGTTGCTCTCGAAACCACTACTGCGTGAAAATATATAAAAATCTTTCGCCTTGCGAGTTGAAGAGGTGGGGACATAATTAAACGCAGTACGCTATTTCGTTTGTAGTGTAGCTATGCCTTTCCAATTGAAAATAAAAGAAATATAAACCTCCATACATACGCCATAGCTGCCAATTGCAGTTAGCAACTTTCGAGAGGGGTTCGAAGGCGTGCTCTGCTTACATTTGTCCGCACCTCCTGATGCTGTAATACTACCGCGTTTTTGTGATAGTGCTACCCAAAACACGTTCCCTGGGAAAGCCCGCTTATATAGCTTCGTATGGAAACTTTAATTTTGCATCAGAATATATTAGTGCTTAATGACTCGGGGATGAACCCTGAGGAGCCTAGCGGAGAGGACACGCTCTGTATGGGCTCCGTCAACCTTTTGCCCTTTTGCCGAATCGCCTCATATGCGGTTCCGAAATCTTCAGTGCAGGCCGGGACCTCTGAGAGAACTTCGTTGGCCGTGAGTGCTCCCTATTTTTGGAACGCTGCCTTCGAAGACAGAGGCGACACTAATGCGCTAAGTCAAACGCCCCTCCGTCGGTGCACGTCAAGCCCCGCGTCACGTCTGCGTGCCATATAGAAACTGCACCGCTTGCTAGCCTGGCCCCAGAGCATTTTGTGCAATGCCTACTGCTGCCGGAAGAAGTCAAGACTCAATTGAATGGGAAGTAGAGGACATTGCACCCGAGTTTTACGAGCAACGCTCGAAGGAGGAGGGACCAGCACTGCGGATGCCGCCGGAAGACCATAGCTTTAACAACGCTAAACGTCTACAAGCGCACAAAAGTTTCTAAATTCCTGCTTCGACTTCGGCCCGGCTTTAACATCATTAGAATCAGCACCCCTCACCAGGAGGTAGCCGTACTACTAAAGAAAATCTCCCAGATCACGCTCGAATGCATGAAATACCGCAACACATACGTGGCTGCACCAGACAGAGTATTGAGAGGAGTCATACCCGTACTGGGACACAACACACCGGCGGACGAGCTCATGTCCCACCTCAGAGTTCGCACCCAAGGAGTTAGAATTCCTGCAAGCCCGCATGCTCGGTAAATCGACGACAGCGGTCATCACTTACAGCTCGCCGACTCCTCCCCGTTGGGTCTAATACTACGCGGGAGGAATGGCATGCTGCCCCTATAAGCCTACCCATCAATTCTTCCAGGTATGCCAGAGAGCATCGGACACTGGTCATATATGTGCCGAACACAAGACATCAAGATAAAAGATAAAAGATCAATAAATAAAATAAAAAAGATCTGCCGCAACTGTGGTGCGAGGGATGCAGCTGAACTCCTTACATGATATTCACGCTACGCAGCCTGCGGAGAGGCCCGCAACACAGGGTCCTGGGATTGCCAAAAACGCCTTAAGCCAGACACACGACACCGCTAAAAGCATCCTGTCCTACCCAATAAAACGTGCAACTTGCAAACGAGCCAAATCCAGAACATCTTTGCAGAGCCGACAGTGCATCCAACCTAAGGTTCAGGTTGCTCAGCTCTAATCAATAACCTCATCGCTCTCGCGGTCGAGATTACGTTCCCACTCGAGATCCAAGGTTGACCTACGCCATGCAGAAGACCGATCCTACATTCCGTCAACATCTACTGGGAAGAACCTCAAGATATCCACGAAAATGACAACACCCAACACCAATGACCAGGTGGTGTGGCGAGCTTTGAGCGTCTCTCGTCCTTCAAACATCTGCTCCTAATGTTCCCAACAACGCACGGACAACACACACTTTAGAGAACAAGTCAGTGAGCTAAATTGGCGCCTACAGCGCGTAAAAGCACAAGTAACAGAGTCAGCACAACTGTCAAAAAAAGTCGGAAACTAGAGAAGACCCACTGCGCAAGTAATGGCATCCTCGGCAGAACTCCCTAGTTCCCTAAGCTTACAAGCTGCAATTCAAACTCTCATCACCCAGTAGCAGTAGTTTGCCAACCAGATGCAAGCTAAGACGTAGACCAGTACAGAGCTAGGGCAAACCGTAACCGAGCTCCAACGCAGCGTTCGTGTCCTGGTACACAGCCCACGCTATAACCCAAGAGCGAAGGTATACAGGCGCATATATACAAGTGACGGCAGTGATGCAGAATGGAGCCTCGACGGCAGCCTCTACTAATACTTTTCCTGACATCCCAAATAAAATGGAAATATGGCAGTGGAAAATGGCTCCTTACATAAATAAGAAATCTCGCTACAATCCTCCATTCAGACCTTCCCTACTCCACTCGCGATCATCAGTCTTCAAGGAATAGTATCGCAATCTGCCTGCCTAAGAGGCTACTACAGGCTTTTAATCCGGATTGCCCACGCGTCATTGTGTATGTATCAAAATCTATAGCCTCAGTGGCACACGCCACCAAACTTAGCGTGATTAACCACATATTGCTGGAAGTCCTTTCGCAAAAGCGAGGGAAACGCAGCACTTTTTTATTAAACCTATATAGCCCACTTCGTGCGGAACAGTTCGGAAACGTTATCCAGGAATGTGGTCGAATAGCAGGCAAAAACCAGCTTTTGGTGTTGGGCCACCTGAACGCCTTCCATACGGCCTTAGGGTATATAAAAAAAGGACACCAGAAAGGGCACCTCCTTGCTGGAACCATCGGACAGGGATGGCTTCAGGCTAGCTAGGGACTTCACAACACCTACCAGAATCGGCAGCAGCATACGCACAGACACCACCCTTGATGTATGTTTTACGAAGAACGCTGCCAAAGCCACATGGATCAACCTCGGAGAGACCCTAGGGAGTGATCATTGCATCCTGAGTGCAGCAATCACGACTTCTCGCAAGCTCAAACTTAGCATGGGGGATAAGAACATCACTAATTGGGAAGCGTTTCGTAAATGCTCCCCCGCCCCCCCACACCCGAAAGAAGGACAAGAACATAGCACAGTGGACACAAAACATACGATATAATAATGCTTTCGCACGGCCGCCACTCCGGAAGTCCATCTACATCTTCTACTGTTGTGGGAAAAGAAAATCTTTTTAGGTGTTGGAAACAGTAGAGACTCAATAACCAACTGTGTCTGCGCATAGGCTTCGGTCAGAGAGCAAGCACAACATTATTCCAGCCAACTGGCCCAACAGAATTGGGTACAGTTCAGTGAAAGGAAGGGAAAAGAAGTGGAAGGCGCTTTTAAGGAGCCCTGAGTACTGCTCATATCTGGCCCATCCTCAGCAGACTCAACCCTACAAAGCCAAATCGGCCACTAATCGTGCCCTATAAACAATAGCTCAACAATTCTATGGGTCCGACAAGGAGCTCACGGAAGCCCTGTAGGCGCGTTATATTCGCGACACTCCAATACCATCTTCTTCTACCACCGGGAACGGTCTCAAACACCTATCCTTGATGCCCCAATAAAAACATCTGGGGTGCATGCCGCAGACAGCATCGCAGCCGAACACCGCTACTGGAGCGCATAAAATCACAAACGCTATTATTCGTAATCATAGTCATCCGCATACCAAAGCCATCACTGACTATTCAGTGATGACTTCTGGGAAAAGGAAGTGACCACATGAAGTTATCACCATTGCCAAGCACGGCAAGCGACTGTCTCTTGATTCCCTCGGGCCAGTGTCTCGTAACATCATATGAACAGGTCATTCACACCCCCAACCAAAATTATATTCAGGACATTATCTCTTTCCGCCTACTATGGTCGGCTTCAGGCCATGGCAGTAGGCCCAACAATCCTTCCAGCTCCTGCGCGAAATGCTTACCAACATCGCCAGAGGTCAAGAAGATCTCGCGTTGGCCTTATACTTAAAGGGCGCCTTCGACAATACATCCCACAAGGCGACCCTTGCAAGCCATAAATGACCTCAACTGCGACGAATAGTTAATTTATATGCGTGCGTTCCTCACGGGTCGCACGGCCAAAGTGGGCATTGGTCAAACCCGTTTCGATGTCAAAGATACGCCACACAAAGCAACGCCTCAGGCTATCGCGTGCACTACAAGCACTTACAAATGTTGGCTTTACCATGTACCCGAATGATATAACTATATGGGCCAAAAAGGCCTCCTGGGTTAAAAAGAAGCCATCTTACAATCAGCAGCCTGGATCATCGAGGAATTCGCCTCTGAAAGAAGCCTACTCCGCGCCCTGGAGAAACCAGAGGTCATAAGGGTACATGGCCCGAGATACGTCTCTCCAGGTTCCATCAGCGTCACGATCGAGGGTCAAGCCATCAGGGAAGTTAACCTAATCCGCATTCTTGGTCATTTAGATACAACCTTCGTGACATCCACACCACCAGACTCGCAAAACCGCATCAAGCCAAATAGCTCACATGATCAGCCGCAATACCAAATATCGCCAAACAATGCGAGAAGACGCCCGGGGGCTGGTGTAAGCACTGGTACTCAGCCAAGTCACATCAGACTCCAGTTTCACATGCTACCAAAGGGTCAGGAAGAGCAACTTGACTCCATCATAAGGGCGATATACAATACGGCTTTTACCCTTCCAAAAAACACCTCGACGGAGCGTCCTACCACCCTGGGATTTTGCGGAACAGAAGCCTTCCGTGCATCTCAAATACTAAGCTAGACCGAAGCTAGGCGAACTATCATACTCCGAGCAGGCACAGTTGCACTGACTCGTGCACTGGATGTTGAAACCTCAGTAAAACAACACAGGAAATATATCGCTATTACCCCGATATCTAAACATGCTTAAAGACGTTCACACAGGCACACGACGAGCGCCAGTGTCCTACATTACGGCTTCGCAAAGCCAATTCGCCGAACGTGGAATATTTGGACGCGGCAGCATACCTGCACCGCGACAAGTACGCAGTGGCGGCAGTGGACCACCACTTCTGTACACTGTTCACTGCTTCAGTAAGGGCCGAAACACCAGCCGCCGCGAAGAACACCGCCATTAGGCATTACGAGTCCCAAAGCCAAAGCGCTCATGTAATAACAAACATAACATGCGTGTCGAAACTTCTTGAGGCCGAGTTTGCAAGCACGTCAGCCGCCTCATGGGCACTAAAGCCCTCACCAAGCACCACCTAATAACATTATCCCCAGAGCATGAGGGACTGGAGGTAAACGAGAGGGCACATGCTCTAACTCAAAGGCATCATCAACAGAGCGGGGCCACACACTGTGGTCGCTTTTACTCATCTACCTTCCAGGTTCAACGAACGACGCCTCGAGTTTCAGCCTCTTCAAAGGAGAAACTTCCTCCCACCTGACAGGAAATTAGACACCCAGATACCCTCTCTTCGCAGTAGATATTGATGAACACATTTCGAAGCATCCATTGTGTGCATCTTATGCACCCAACATTATACTCCGTCTCGTGTCCCTGGTGCCAGGCTCGTCCTACATTCTTCCACAACTTGTGGTGATGCGAGGCCAAGCCAACACTCATATAGACGGAGAACACGTCTTTTGAGCGGTTGGAGGCGCTGCTGATCAGCGGTAGTCTGGAGTACAAAAGGGCCCCCTAATACAACAGGTCCGCAGGGCAGCTCAAGCCAGTGGAGCTCTGGAATGAGGACCCTGCCCATAAGCTCACACAACTCCCCTTCTCTTTTTTCTCCTCCCTTCGTTGATGACTCGTCCTGTGCTTAGCGCCCAACACCTATCGTTTTCAAGCAAAAACTACCGAGGCCCGGCACAGAAGACATAACTGGGTGTTTATAATTGTTGACAAAGCAGTTTTCAGTTCGTGAGATCACTAACTCCGGGACGGACGCTCAGCAAAGGAACGCGCCGGTTAAATTATTTCAGCAAGAGCAGTGTGGAGAACATACTACAGCAGAGAGCTAGTCAAGGTGGCCTCTTCTTCCGATTTTTTTTCTGGTTAAGCTTCAAAAAATAGTTTTCTTCCACCTTTTGAAGATGAGAAGAGACAAATTATGTAGTTAAATAGCTTTTGAAGAAGAGAAGAGCCAAATTAGTTCAATATTGGGATTGTATTACATGCGGAATTAATAAAAACTAATACTGTTCATTTCATGCATTTTTGCGAACGAAAGATATGAAAATAGCTTTTGTCTTGTGCCGAAAATGCTGCTAAATGTGCGTGGAAAAGTAGAAGGTGGGAAGGGTCCTAGATACGCAGGTAAAGCTACACTAAGGCGCGCACATCCTTCAAGACATACAATATCTGGCATCAGCTAATTTTGGGAATGGAAATGTCGATGATAAATTCCAATACTGCCCATTTGCTTTTTCTTTACGGCGGGATTTAGAGCACTGGTAGCCGTCAGAAACGCAGCACCGATGTTCTGGTTTCGAAGCTCGTAGTTGCTGCCTCGTAGTATGCCGGGCAGCTACACTCCTCGTCTTCTTTTACGTCTACGGGTTGGGCCCAACTTCTTTACTACAATCTCCACCCCCTCCCCCCCTCCCATTCAGGAAAGGGGAAGCCATCCTGGCAACTCAGGGCGACGAAATGATGGCGGGATCATAGTATGGCTTCAAGCGCTCGACGTGAACGATCTCACGGCCATGGCGGCGAAGGTCGCTGGAGTGAGCTAAAGGTTCAACGAGGTAGTTAGCACGGGAAGTCTGTTGAATGAAACGTTGGTTCTGTGATATTTCGCAACCAGCTTGCTGGGCAGGCCCAGTGGTGCCGAAGGGACCCACAGCCAGACGCGATCACCAGGAAGAAGGGCGGAGGGACTATTGTCGACGCGGACTTTGTTGTGGCACTGATCTTCTGTGTCAGGGAACGGGCCAGCTGGCGGCACTCTTCAGCGTGCCGGGCAGCTTCGTAAAACGACGTGTACTCCGAAATATGCGGTCGGTAGGGCAGAATGGTGTCTAGCGGAGGCGAAGGCTCGCGAACCTACAGGAGAAAGAATGGAGAGAATCTGTTTGTTGCTTGTACAGCGGCATTGTAGGCATAGGTAACAAATGGCAGAATCCGGTCCCAAATGGAGTGATCGGAGGCGATGTACATGGACAGCATATCGCTCAGTGTGCGATTGAAGCGTTGCGTGAGCCCTTTGGTTTGAGGATGGTAAGCGCTTGTGGTCTGGTGAACTGTGTGACATTCATGGAAGAGCGCTGCAACAACTTCAGATAAGAACGGTTTGCCTCTATGGCTGAGAAGTTCGCGAGGGGCGCCATGCCTCAAAATGAAGTGGCGAAGAAGAAAGGAGGCGACATCAGTTGAGGTGGCGGCCGGAAGTTCTGCAGTTTCCGCGTATCGAGTGAGGTTATAGACGGCCACTATTAATTATCCACCGATTTCCCGCTGGCGTGTGCGGCAGAACCCCATAGAGATCGATGCCAAAACGATCCAATGGTCGGTCTGGGCAAGGGAGAGACTGGAGCGGAGCATGAGGATGTGGGGTAGGAGGCTTGTGATGCTGGCAATCGGTACACGAGCGCACATACCTAACAACGAAGGTATACATGCCGCGCCAGTAGAAGCGCTGTCGCAACCGTTCATAAGTCTTCAACAGACCCGCATGGCCACACTGGAGGTCGTTGTGGTAAGAAGTGCAGACAGCACTGCTGAGGTGGCGAGGTACGACAAGCAGCCACCTACTGCCGTCTGGCATGTAATTGCGTTTGTAGAGGTCGTCACAAAAAGCGAAGTGCTGCGCCTGACGACAAAGGGCACGCGGGGCCGACGAGGGCGACGAGTTGGTGAGGAGTGCGGTGAGTGACGCCGGCCAGGGGTTTTTGCGTTGTTCTGCAGGCATGTCGTCAACGGACAGGAAAGACAAGACGGAGCTGGAGGCAGACGGCAACCGGACGTCGGGGGGCACAAGAGAGCGGGATAAAGCGTCGGCATCAATGTGCTTACTCCCAGTCTGGTAGACGACGCGGATATCATATTCTTGCAGTCGAAGCGACCAGCGGGCGAGACGACCGGTGGGGTCTTTCATTGAAGATAACCAGCAAAGAGGATGGTGGTCAGTAACAACATCGAATGGGCGCCCGTACAAGTACGGCCGAGATTTCTGAAGTGCCCAGACGATGGCGAAACATTCCTTTTCGGTGACGGAAAATTGATCTCGGCCTTGGTTAGAGTCCGACTCGCGTGCGCCACGACGTATTCTTCATGGACAGATTTGCGTCGGGCCAGAACAGCGCCGAGGCCGGCATGACGGGCGTCGGCGTGAACTTTGGTAGGCGCAGCCGGGTCAAAGTGGCGTAAAATGGGAGGCGAGGTAAGTATGGTGCGCCGTTTCATGAACGCACTATCGCAAGAGGGCGACCAGGCATAAAGGTCGCTGTGGCCACCAAGAATTTGCGTCAAGGGGGCAATGATGGCCGCAAAGTTTCGGACGAAGCGCCGAAAGTAAGCACACAAACCAATAAACCTTCCGAGTTCCTTGATTGAAGTCGGTTTCGGGAGCGCAGCGACAGCTCGGAGTTTGGCTGGGATAGGAAGGATGCCTTCTTTTGACACGGAATGCCCTAAAATGGTTAGTTGGCGGGCGGCGAAACGGCACTTCTTCAGATTGAGCTGCAGACCGGCGTCAGTCAGGCCAGGTGTATAAGCCAGGTGTATAAGTAAGCGTTTCAAGGAAGAAATAAACAGTTGTTAGTGCGCTTGTGTGTGTCCCTGTGTCTTTCTTCGTGGTTCGTCCTTTGATTGCGCATCCTTTACCTTCACAACATCATGTACCAACTAGGCCCTACCCAAGTTTTGTTGAGGCACTTCAAGACCGCCTCAAGGCGAGTGAGGTGGGTAGTGATGTCGGAGGAAAACACCACAAGTCTCTTCCAAGTAGCAAAGACATGTGTGCCACTTCAAACCCCGAACGGTAGTGTCCATCATGCGTTCAATGGTGGCGGGAGCGTTGTATAGGTCGAACGGCATGACGTTGAACTCGTAGATCCCATAGTGAGTGACGTAAGCTGTCCTGGCCCGATCAAACACCGCCATGGAGACTTGCCAGTAGCCAGACTGTAGATCGAGAGAGGAGAAAAATTCGGCGCCATGCAGACAGTCAAGCGCGTCATCTATGCGTGGTAGGGGGTAGACGTCCTTGCGTGTGATTGCATTCAAACGTTGTTAATCGACACAGAACCGAAAAGATGCGTCTTTTTTTAAAGTAAGACGACCGGCGAAGCCCAGGGGCTGTTGGAAGGTTGAATCACGCCCCTTCGGAGCATGTCATCGACTCGCTAATCAATAATGCGGCGCTCTGAGACGGATACATGGTAGGGATGTTGGTGTAATAGCGCATGCTCATCAGTGAAGATGCGATGAGCCACTGTTGAGGTTCGACCCAACGATGGTTGCTGGGCGTCAAAATAAGTGCAGAATCTATGCTGGAAGTCGAGGAGCTGGGCGCTTTGATTAGGAAAGAGGCCGTTGTGAACGGCGGCGGTGAAGGCAGCCGGTAGTGATGAGGCGGCAACCAACGAGGCGGGCTGATGGAATTGAGGCTGTCGGGGGGGGGGGGGGGGGGGCGAGGTTGTCGGGAGGGAGAAGCGGGGCCGGAGCTGGTGCTGCCGGTGGCAGTCATCGAGGTGTGGAGCCGATGGTTACGGAGCGCCAGGGTGGACAGTGAACATCGAAACCTGCGACCTCCCTAAGTGTACGGCAGGATTTAAAGCACGTGCCACAGGTATCCGTCAGAAACGCAGCATCGATGTTCTGGTTTCGAGACTCGTAGTTGTTGCCTCGTAGTCTGCCGGGTGGCTACACTCCTCGTTTTCTTTTACGTCTACGGGTTCGGCACAGCTTCACTACAGTTCAAACTAATTACCGATATTATCTCGGAAACATATGACCATTAATAGACTCCTGCCATTTCCTCGTTACCCTGAGAGCTTATGACGGAATTTGGCATTCATTTCATTTCATTCATTTTATTTGTTCTTCACAACATGACGTACACATTGGGAAAAGGGCCAAGTAAAAAAGCCGTCCCTTTACGGCTTAAAAAATTATTGGTCCTCCTGGCATTGACGGCAACGAAGCAGCACAGTCCAGAAACAAAGGTACAGACATACAGAAACAAACAGAATTATAACTTGACATTTTTATTAATGTACGGCGACAAGCTCATGTCACGGTCGGGGAATAAAGACAGTTGTAATGAAACAGTGGAGAAATATCTCTACAAGGTGTTTTGTTTATGTGATGCGTGGTGTGTATTAGGGACATGCAAATTAATAAAACAGCGCCTTCAGGTTCCGGAAATTTAGTTATAAAATATCTGTTTCTGCTTTAATATGTTTATTTAGTAATCGAGGCATGTTTCTCCTAAGACTGTGAAACCCATAGTTCGTGCGGCATTTTAACACTTTTCAACGGTCTGTTGTCCTCGTATTATAGGCCGCGTTGCCTATTTATTCTAAGTTCGACATGTCCAAAAACAGCCTTTGATTTTCCTTGACGCGGAGTTTATATTCGCGTAGCAGTTGATAATGATACCTTCTAGTTATTGTAATGACCTTAAGATTTCTGAGGATAAGTTTACTTAAGTGAAACATAGCCAAATTATTAATGCTCCGTAAAATCTTTTTTTTTAAAAGACTACTGAGGGTTTTCTCTCCATAATGCTAATCCGGTGCGTGTTCCACTAAGAAGCTTAGCCGTGCAGTTTTGTCACAATTTCACAAAGCACTGAACGCATTAAAACGTTTTAAAATCACTACTGCGGAACTTGTTTCATGCAGACGGTCCACGTACGCGAACTCCAGCTCTATGCATCTTTTAGCGTGCATTACCGGGCGAAATAGAAAAAATGGCTGAGGTTTTGCTTAGGTTAAGCCTAGTCAGATGCGAAGCTAGTCATGCGAAGCGACCAAGGAGGCGTCCTCCTTGGTCGCGACGCCTCGCGCGACTGCGCTAGCTGGGGCCCCGTTTCTCCTATGTCGTTACGTCACGCATCACGTGGTCCTCCTTGGTCGCGACGTCTCGCGCGACGGCGCGAGCTGGGCCCCCGTTTCTCATCTGCTGTGACGTCACGCACCACGTGGCCATCCTTGGTCACGACGCCTCGCGCGACGGCGCGAGTTGGGCCCCTGTTTTCCATCTGCTGTGACGTCACGCATCACGTGGTATGACATGGAGGTCACGAAAGGTCAATGGTAACGACACCGCCGCGCTCGAGGAGCTGGGTTGGGCTATTTTAGTATGCTTCGCATAAAAACCGTTTAGCGCCATATAGAGCTCAATTAGCTCCTCTGTACGCTCGTCTGAAAGTTGATCTCAGTATGTTCACGGTATACATGCAATTAGAAATACAATTTGTCTAAGCACTGATGCACGACCACTGTTTCTGCACCTGTTTCATACAGCCAACACGTTTTGACGCTGAATGATAAACAATGGAAACTGACATTATGTTTACAGCCAGAGCTGAGAGCCAATACACTTAGCATCAGTATCGAATAAAGGTCAGCTAAATAAAAACTAAAAACTATAAAGAAAACGCACGCGAGCATTGTTACTTCGCCTCTTGTTCCTGCGTTTTCCTAGGCCAGCAGGAGACGACAGCACTCAACGGGAAGCAAGATTATTGCAGTGCTAACCTCGTGACCTTTACAAGGACCACCTTCCGCGGATTACCAGTATGGGAAGCTGCCAAACTGGTTCAATTCTATTATCATTGGGCTGGGCGGTTTCCAAAATTCCTGCTTAAGGAATGATTCCTGCTTCACGTGATATTACTTGCCGTTCCTCAGCATAAGCCTGCGAATCAAACGCACCTCCAAGTCTGCACGTTGACCCCTGAGTGTGTGGTCAGGAAATACAATGTCCTCGCTCCTGTCTTCATCCTTGATCGTGGCTCGAAAGCGGAAGTGGACTTCTTTCAAGAAGTACTTCTTTGGGTCGTAGAACTCAATCGTGTTGATTGTGATGGTTGCCTTTGAGGGTTCTTCAATAGTCATTCGCACTGCGATTGGGAGACGAGAGAAGACGGGATAAGGCTACTGAAAAAAGCTGCAAACTTTCGCGCACAATTTTTGCGGGGAATAAAATCTCCTCGCACGGCCGGTAAAAAAAAAATGCATCCCAACTGCTCAAGTCGACAGGTACGCATGAAGGATGTGAAGGTCAACTTAGATCGTGCGGTTGCACTATTAGCCCGCCTGGTCCGGTCTCAGCAGCCGTATGCAGCAGCGACTGAGCGCAAAAGCTGTGCAAGTGCAACAACACAAGTGGCTGCTAACGCCAATAGCGAATTGGTGTTACCTCCAATTATAGAGATTTGGGGCCGCAGAAGATATGCGGAAGCATTGGAAATATGCCGCCGAAGAAACGGCGAAACGAATCTTTAATAGAAGCCCTGCTCACAGCTTGCTAATCTGAGAGCCCTTCTAGTACCGCTACAACTTATTCGCTTCCATCCAAAGAGGCTGGCGCCAAAAGACACCATATTTCCGGCTGTGTGCACCACGGCACTGTCCACTACTACTACCGGACTAAATTTTATCAAAGCAGAAATTTAAAAGCGTTGTGTCCATAAATGATGTCTCACTGCCAGGAATTCTGGACAAAGCCTCTAGTTTCTTTGGCGGTCAACAGCCACGTGGCGGATGGCTTTGAACATTTAAAAATAGTGCGCCAATGCACCAGACTTAAGAATGACATTTTTGGCTGGCATTGCAGCGCTATTAGCCGCTATGCGCAAGTAGTGGCTTGCTGCAGTCCCAAATTCCTGGTAATGACGAATTTCTCGTAAAACGTAATTATCCCCACCAATAAGTGCAGAAAATAGAGGCTCACTGCCAGGGAGGCACTCTAATATGGAATGCACAAAAACACTGCCAGTGCGCACTTACGGAATTTGTCGAATGTCACGTTGAATTTCAAAAGCGCTTGATAGTTGGCTTTCACTGTCATATTGTAGACCCAAGGTAGCCGCACCAAACTTTTTAGATCGATGGGAGACTGTGACGTGCCCGTTCCGCACTTGTTTTCTGGATAGCAAGTTAGGTCCTTCCACGCTGATATATCTGCGTGAACACATGACATTGTCTACACTTTAATCCGACCTACTACCCCGTGCACTTACCGTAATGTCATCGCGTGAGCGTGAAAACCTCACGACAATCTTACACACTAATGACTACTATTAAATGTTAGATCCCATAGCAACCGGCAACAGTTTTTTTACACTTTATTTTATAACGAATAATCCTTGTCTCTACGTCCGGTCCTCCGGCGCACCACAGGACCCTGCGCTCAAACGAATTCGCTAATTTACATAAATTTATTGCAATACCTCTCAATATTGGCCTATATAACCGGCTCCTCGGTTTTCTCGCTGTTCAGTGACCACGGCGCACATTTTTTGATACAGCCGCAGCCGAGTTATTCAGTCATCTCCTGACGCAGCTCCGTCCAATGAACCATTCTCTTGGATGCCTTTTTCGCTATTTTTTTCACTGCTGGACTGCCGTCGCCAATACGTCACATCTTGTGGAAGTTCCGAAAGATGTGCTTGTCACTCACGCCCGATAGGAGGCGCCGAAGCAGCCGAAGCATTCCTCAAGGAGCGAACACCGGGATGGCCACCGAAGCCGCTCCGACAGACGACGACCTCCTAAGCAGCCGCCACCTTCAAAAGCTTTAACCTGAACACAGCCTTCTCCCGGACCCTACTCGAACCCGGAACAAAAGGCTCGACTCGATGATGACCCCGCTAAAGGTGTTAGCTCAGCTTATCCTCAAGCATCCCCGAACGCTAATGGCTCGTTGCAACACTACGGGCGAGTAGCAGGTCTGCGTATTCAACTGGGACGGTGCTATGAACCTTCAAAACTTTTTCTTTGCACTTGATGGGGTTGCTCGTAGGTACTACGAGAGCCACGAAATCTTCCTGAGGAGATGAGACACATTTAAGAATGAGCTCCTGAGGACTCAATCTGAGGCCGAGGACTCAGGTTGAGGCATGAGACTCGGGCATTCTGAGGACTGGCGCTGGGGAGCCTGTTCTTCAAGAAAAGCGCTAGCTGTAACAATAAGATCCGGACGAAGGAGTGGGGGCATACGTCGAAGAAATGGGGCGTCCGTTTCATCGGGCAAATCCCGAAATAACATAGGGAAAGAAGCAGGGAAATTGCGTAGCCAGAAATATTTCTTGGGGGGTATACGCCGGCGGTTAGAAAAGGAAAGAGCCGGCGCAAACAGTATGTTGGTCATTCTTCTTCTTTAATAAAGCAGAAGGGCTAGTTGTTCGGATAAATGCAATATTTACATGAAAATACGAGTCCATACCGGACTCTGAGGACTTGATCCGTAAACGACATTTATTGCGGCAGAGAAAAACAATTGTATAAAAATCTCGGCTATTTCCACTACTTTTCACATTATATTGTCACGGACGCCGGTAGAACGTTCTATTGCTGGCAGAACAGTACCTGGTGAGGACATTCGGCAGAGCGCACCCTTACAAAAATGGATATCAACTACCTTTAGAATTTGTATTAACACTCTATTGACTCTAGTAACCTTGTATTAACTTTTACATTCTATCAACAATTGTTCATACAACGTTGGTAGAAGTTACTTCTTTGTATGTACTCCTGTCAATAGAAAGTTACTAGAAAATAATTTTTACATTTTATGCACCTTTGTTAATACAATGTTGGTAGACTGTTACTTCTTTGTATTTACTCCTGTCAATAGAAAGTTACTAGAAAATCTGGGTACAGTTTGACACATCGAGAGAAATAAATGAACAAACTGCATTGTGTTCGAGGTGATTAACACTATGTAGTTCGCATAATCGTGACGACATCTTGCCTGATTGCATGGTGGAATCTGTTGCAGCTAGACAACAATTTCACTATAACGAAAAGCGAACAACATTTTTCGCAGGAAATGCGTTTGGAATAAAATCAGGATATGGGAGAACGTTTTAATACAGAAGATATATTCCATTTTAATACTTCATGTACTTTACGGACTGCTGTGAGCAGAAATACTCTAGAAACTGACAAAACATTTTTGCTCATGCGAATAGTTGCCTCAAATCATGTACAGTGGGCGAACACTTCAAATCTATTAAAACAACCTTGAACACGCAACAAACATTACAGCCACATTCTCTTAGCCGAGCATATTCTATTAACATTCGTTGACAGGAAGTTCATACAACTTCCTTACTGCTTTCTATGTACTGCTGTCAGTAGAAACATACTAGACACCGACAGAACGTTTTATCATGGGAATAAATGCCTAAATTAATTAAGTACTCTAGCCTAACATGTCAAAGCAACTAAAGCAACCTTGAACACGAAACAAACATTTGCAGTCACATTTTCTTAGCCGGGCATATTTTATCAACATTTCTTGATAGAAAGTTCATACAATTTGATTACTGCTTATATGCTGTCAATAGAAATATGCTACAAACCGAGAAAGCATTTTGGTGATGCGAATAAAAGCCTTAAGTAATCAAGTACTGTAGCCGACAACTTCAAAGCGGCAACTAAACTAACCTTGAAGACGAAACAAAACTTTGCAATCACATTCTCATAGCCGAGCACACTGTGGTTTTTTAGAAATTTCAGTCCAATTTTTTCAGTACTAGCGTTACTGCTTTCGCATTCTCGAGTGCGGGAAAAAGGGCAAAGTTCATAACAGAACATTCATCCCGAAATTCAGAAATGCGCCCTGAATCGAAGATATTTAGTGACACTTTTTCATTGTATGAAGTATTGAACGAAAAAAGTTACCAGCAAACAAAATAATTTTGGTACAAAGTGAATGAATTCATAGAATACTCAAGTATTATTGCCTCGCACTTCAAGGAAGTTAAAAACTTTCGAAGCAAAAATAGGAGTTAGTGGCATATTGAGTTACATAAGCGCAATGATGACTTCGTTCCAGCGAATTAGTTTCAGTGATGGCTTCTTCCACACGAAAACAATGCTTTCTGCTTCGTATTCGGCCTTAAATTCTGTACACAGGCAGTCATTAATCAGATTTAACATTTCAGAACTAACAAAGAGTTTCAGCAGAGCTGTACAACAACTCTGCCAATTCGATAACACGATGGTGTTGCTATTGTTGCAATTCTTGATAGGTCATATTTTAACGTGCAGTCGAACAGTAATGCACCGTACGACGGTGCTAAAACACACTAGTGGTAAGAGCGTTTCGCTCTGAGGTTCCAGAGGGATTATTGTTGCGAGCTAGAAAAAAATTCAAGTTTAGCATTGCACCGATGTGTTTCCACACTCATCGAATGACACGTTCTCGCTAGCTCAAAAGGCGCCCAAATTATATCGCCAGCTTCAGGAGAACTCCTTCCTGAGCGTCCACCGCAAGCACACTTTCTTCCCCTCACAATAACCTGCACACTGCCCGGTACACTTTATGCCACTCCACGTGGGAGCGCCGAATTTAAACCCTCTCACTACCCTCCTCCTCGAGCGACCAGCAATGGCTGATCGCACGGGACTGAAAACCCCGCGCGAAAAGGGCCGTCCCGCTTCGCGCTCTGAGTAAATTCTGTGTAACGTGTGCAGGCTTACAGCTTCGAGAACTCAAGCTGCTTTGTTCCTCAGCGACTCTACATGCGAAATTTCGCGCAAGGCAATATTAATTTTTATTCATGTTCGGCGGCCGATACTATAAAGAGAAGTATAGAGAAACAAAACAGGTAACAGCGGCCCGCTGTACTCAACTCCGGTAACAAGGGCTTTGCATGAGGAAGGTGCACGGCAATTGGAGCACTTTAAGCCCTCATTCTTGACTTGTTACATTTTTCACTAGTACTGAGCCACAGAGGAGCTTCCAGTATGGAAAAAGCTAGGGTGAGAGCAGCCCCCGCTTTGAGCACCGCTAAAGCTCCTGCGAAGTGCCTCTTCTGTATCGTCACTTGCATCTCCTTCAACGCAAACACGGTACGAAGCTGTGGCTAGGGAAAACGTGGCGATATCTGTATTTTCTATCTTCCCGTAATGCAATGACTAAGAAACCCTGGAATAAAGTGTTGGGTTTTAACGTACTCATAGCGAGCAGACGCGCGAAAACGTGTTCATTCTTCGCCTTTTTTTACTGGCATCAGCGGACGTGAGGCCGAACAGAGGACCGCGAAAGGCAGAGGCAAAAATCAATCACGGTAGCACACAAAAATACTACGGTAGCGCGACTGTCGGCGCGGCTCGCTCGAGCTAAGAGTGCAAGGTGTCCAGTGGCGTGATATAAACACACACAAAACAGAGGCGATGCTGCAGCGCGGCCTTGAAAGTTTCGCATGTCACGCTAGAGCGGCGTGCGAACGCTAGCGTGCCCAAGGCACACAGACGTACTTACACTAAATGGCATGAGCCAAGCCGTGTACACCGAAACCATTAGCGTTGGCCCATATCATCATCATTCCTGATTCTGCAACGCAGTTACGGGGAGCTCGGTTATAGTCTTAGAACTAAATATATAGTGCTGCCATGTAGTGGCTCCGGCTTCCCGCATGAGCCCAGCTGCATCGCCTGTAGCTGCCCGCCTCTGCAAGCTTTCGTTCGCAGCGCCGCCAGAAGCAGATGGTTGTGAATAGTTGCATTTTTTCGCCTGAATTATTATCAATTTAATGACTTTGTAATTGAAACAAAATATTTTGTCATTTAATGCACAATTATTTGACAAAAAGGGCTTCTTCAATGCTTTTTTTAAAGTGTGTAACAATAGGCGAACTTAGCGCCCCCTTTCCGTTCGCTGGCGGCGGATTGCACGTACCATGTTGGCCGCTCGCTACACTACCTCTTTTAGTACGCTGAAACGAGTGTTTGTTGACGGAGTGCGACGGTTGTGAAGTTGTGGGTGCCTTTCTTCGGTTTGTTTGTGTTGAATGTGCGGCCTCGTTAGTGTTGTGGTAGTGTGACTGAACTCGGAAGGTGACAGTTGGCTCCAGTGCTGCGGAAGACGTTCATACGCGCATGCAGTGCTCAAAAACTGCTCTGACGTACTGCACCCAACCACGCCGAGAGCGGCCGGCGCCCGATGCCCGATGCCCGATAGAAACGGCTTGCCGCGAACGTTGACGAATGTAAGTACAGGACTGGAAAGTGACTTCTGCGATGTGTCGGGGGGATGCTTGAGGGCTGCGAATGCATTTGGGTTGGTCTTCCCGTGTTGTTCGCAGTGAGATGCAAAATGCGAGCACCACGCGATCGTTTGTAGAGAGAAGGTGTTCTGACACGCTCGCTTGCCAACTATGCAACTTTTAACCCGCCGCCTTGCGCTCTTTGCGTCATCTACTCGGCGGAGAAGTTATGTGATAGAATTTGGTTGCACTCTGAGAACCACGACCGGCTTTATCGGTCGTGCTGACAACTATGGGGTGCTGCTTGATTCGTCATTCCGACTGAACAGGAGCAGTGCGTGAAAAGGAGACCGTAAGAACGAAAAGTGCTTGTATCGGCGTGCGTCTTTTGATTCTGCTGTCTGAGTGTTTACTGGATATGGAGCATTGCCCGTTCCACATCTCATTCACGTCAAGTGCTGTAGTTCTTAATACCTCTGGTCAACGTAACGACGATTAAAAATAGCAGAACCATTCCTTTGCAGTGCAGCTGAGGTAATCGCACAGTGGAAAGTTTGTAGTCATTTTATTTGAATTACATTCAGTACATTCATGTCATTCCCATATTTTCAGCCCGAAGTGATAAATTATAACGTGATTCGCGAATAATAGCTCTAAGAAAAGTATGACTAGCTTTGTAAACCATTTTTCTGCAAACTATAGGAGGCGTAGGCAAATTAATCGTTAGCCTCCACTCCTGAACACATTGCACTGAACAGCTGGAGGTTGCAATGGGATGTGGCTTCTGTGATGATGTTTATGAAAGCATGGCTCTAATACAGCCTTTCTTCAAATGTGCCAGCAGTCAAGCTCTGTACGGCTGCTCCACCGGTATCATCACGCTACTTTTGCACCAGCTTTCATCTGTCATCGAGCCAGTGCTACCTCAACCGGAGGCAAATGACATCAAGACCTGCTGGTGCAGCCTGTCAGCCATTGGCACTGGATATCAAGCATGTGCCACTTGTAAAAGGATAGGTACACGAGTGGGTATTTTTTCCTTGTGTCCTTCCCTGTCAAGAGTCTTCTGGTCCAGGCTCCCCCTTTCTTTCATTTTTTTTTCATCTTTTAAAAGGGGACCAAGAGAAAGGGAAAAGATATTGCGGGCGTCATGAAAGCACTCCCCCAGTCAAGCGCATGGTGTTATAGTGTGAAATGCTGTTTTATAGTTTTTCCCTCATGCCTCTCGTGCTTGGGAATCTTGATCATAATATAGACCAAATTAAAACAATTATCTGCTTCATGACCTTTATACAGTAATCTAAAAACAGCAAATAAATTTTATAGGTTTACTTCAGCAGTACCTACCTCTTACAAGGTATGGCATGTTTGAAGTGAACCAGTGGTGTGGTAACTGTATGCCAGGCATAGCCTAACAGGCATAATTGCATATTTGAATATTAGCGTTCAAGTGGAGCATTCTGCTTTAGAACATAAGTGTTGCTAGCATCAATAATTGATAACTTACCAGATTATCCTTGCATTACATGAAACCCTGTAAAGCCTATATTGAAGCTGTACAGAAGAAAGGTGCTTATTCGATATGTCATGAGCATTGCTGAGGTTTTCTTTCACACTCCTTTTGTCACACCCGACTGCACTGTACAGTTGAAATGCATTTGGAATTGAGTATTGGTGCATTGTTATTTTTATTCATGCCGAAGTTCAGTTACTGGTTCCATTAAACTAGCTGAGCTTAAGTCAACAAATAATGCTGTGACCTTAACATGACCCCTTGCTGTACTTGAAACAATGCGTTTGATGTTGCCTCTCTCCCGTGCCATCAAAGTTTGTAATAAGCTGTGTAAACAACTTAATTTACTTTCTCAAGGTATTTATTGCTGCAATTAGTAACAGGTAATTTCCTAAAGAACAACCTAAGTACTCCTTTGGAACACTTGTTTGCTTGTTTCCCCTTAAACAGATATGAGCAGGCCTCAGCACTGGAGGGATGTGCTGTGGGACAAATAAAAAACTACCAGTCCAGCTGCTCCCTTAGGGGCACGTTGCTGAGGCTTTTATCGCTTGTAGTTCTATGCATCTTTACTTACAAGTGTTGTATCTGACGCAGTGTGTGCCTTAATATTTTGATTCATTTGCTTTAGAGTGTGCCACTCTTGCCCTGAGAACTTGCTTACCTCTGTACTCTTTGTTCACACATTTTCCCCTCACACCTGGCATAGCTCCAAATGATGCTACATTATCTACAAGCTGGTAAATAAAATGAACAGCAAGTAAAGTTAAGTTACTCCCTCCTAGCCGCTCTAAGGGAAAGAAACATATGCGTTATATTGCAATGTGTTTGTGCCATCACTTTTGAAAACAAAAGCTGCCTGAATTTTTGTACAGACAAATCAGAAACACAAAACAATTTTCATATTTGATGGCCTGCATCTTATCTTCACATGACTGGAATGGCTAAATATCTTTGTGGTAGCCTAATTAGGCGTAACACGTTAATGTCAGTTCCTGTGAATATCATTCAGTCTTTGAATGGGGGGGGCAGAATTGAACACTACAGCATGTTATAGCTTTTTCTTGTTCAAGGAAGCATTGCATTTAGCTCTAGTCTTGTGACTGCTGCTTATGCTATTACTCACCAGCCTTATCAAACTCACTCGGAGTGCTGAATTTTAGTACACATTTAACTGATTATTGCATCTCTGTGTTTGATTCTATTAGAAGTTACTATAACTGTGTGCGTTGAATGTTTTCTTTTGCAGTTCTCTTGCTGCTGCATTCCGCCATGGAGGAGGCTACCTGTTAATTGGTGCACACGTCTCATCACTAAGACGCTACGTCTTCCGCTGGTGATGCAGACAAGTAACGACAGGGTTAATTGGAGAGACATGAGAGAGGCCTTTTGCCCTGCAGTGGGCGTAGTCGGGATGATGATGATGATGAACAAGCAGGCTGCCTCATATTGAGGACTAGTGTCAGGATAGTGCACCAACAAAGTTGCTTAAGAATTTCTGTGCTGCTGTATGTTTATTAAAATCAGCTCATAGCTTGATATCTACATCCATGTGGACATTTAGCATATGCTTGGCATCCTGTTTGACTTTTAATTGACTATTGTTTGCAGCCTTTAATGTTGGTCTGAAGACAGCGTAAGCATTGTTTCACTGTGTGGGATTTTTTAGCTCTTTTGGAGAGGTGTGTGTGTATGCATGCACCATTTTTTTCCACGGGTTTGTTATGTGGCTCATGGAACCTTCATGTTACAGAAGAATTTTTTTCATTTCTGTGTTGTACAGGAAAGTGAGCAGTATTTATATGCACCAGGCGTTTCTGGGAAGCATAAATAGTTTTCAAAAATATGGCTTTTGCTGCGTAGTATTACCAGTGTTAGCAGACACCAGAAAGCTGGTGAGGTGTATTTAGTAAGCTGGTTAACTAATTTCTGATAATTAACTTTTTAACTAACGCAGGTTTGCAACTGGTTGCAGTTAGAGACTTTTAGCCTGTCGTGAGTAGTAGCCATATCAGTTTTTAGAATGTACAAAACATTACTTTCGCCGCTGTGGCTCGACAAAATTTGGCTGCATCGTGCGAAAATACATGCGCTTTTGAAAGCACACAGGGGGAGCAACCCCTCCAGTTCATGTAACTGCTACAAATATCTAATTGCAACTAGACGCCTAACTCTGATAGTTAAAAAGTTCATTAATAAAAATTAGTTAACCAGCTTATAAGGTAAGACGATTCACCAGTTTTCTGGTGCCTGCCAACACTGGTAATACTATGCTGAAAAAGCTATATATTCATCTCAAAATACCTGTTTTTTGAAAATTACTTAGTCTTCCCTGAAACACCTCGTATATATGTAAGAAAAACCTAGCGGTATTTAATTCGCGACGTTTTGGTTGGAGGGCCAGCCGTTTTCAAGCGTACTACAGCATTTGAAGCACACAGCTTTTATTTTGAATGCTTTACTATACTAGAAAAAGGCTGGACCTCTAGCCGAAACATCGTGAATTAAAACCTGTTATGTTTTTCAATTTCTTTCTGTCAGTCATTGTTACTGAGAGGGAACTCAGGGGAACTGTGCCGAAGGCAATATTCTGTTCCTCTATTGTTCTCCATAAAATATTTTGATGCATCATGCATATCTTCTAGCGCGTATGTACACTTGTGCACAATAAATGTAATAATTTCCATTTGGCTTCTATTATTCTTTAAGCAGTCCAGGATACAGTGTTCACAAAATGATTTTGAAGTGATAACACTATGTTGGTAAAAGTGTTGTACTGTGTAGTTAAGACACACTTTTCCGAACGTTGATGTAGGAATTATACTTTCTTCGTACTTGAGTCTTTTGAATAACGATGGCCAATTGTCGGAAGACCGTTGATAGGGTGTTGGTAGACATGGTCAGTAAGGGGCCTCAGAATTGCTTAAAAAAATAAAAGCAGTTTTGATTTTCGATGCAGTTCCTGATCATTTGAGAAAACTCGAAAGACGGAAAAGTAAGCTGACGTGAGAATTAAAATTAAATATAGTGCCACATGTCATGCAATAGCGAAATAGAGTGACTTTTCTTGTTAACGCGATTTCGATTAAAAAGCCCCCCCCCCTCCCCCCTACGTACATCAGCCTTCCGAGAATTCGCAGAAAACGCAGATACAGCAGAACATTAATCAATAAGACTTCTGTAAATTCTTATAAAAGCGGAACATTATCGAAAGTCGTCCGTTTACCTCCGGGACCATAAAATCGTCAGCGGGGAGGGGGGTGTATGCAGCGCGCACGAAATTTTGGGCCATGTTTTTACACTGAATGGGGTGTTTCAAAACGCCCTGATGCAGGGTGTCAAAGAGCAACTTTCTGCCAGACTCGAGCGTGATCCCCCGACGACCGTCGGACATCTCCGGGAAGCAAACACTATAGAGAAGGCGCTGAATGTTCAGAGAAGCCCATGAAACCTTTAAACTTTGTACGCCGCATTCCACCCGCCAGCATCTGCTGGTAACTCCAACTAATAACTGTGCTGTTTGCTGCCGACAGCAGCGGTGCCTCACGTCCCAACACTGAAGGGTGCTATCCCTCAATAACAGCAGACAGGCTTCACGCATGACGGCTCTTGCCCAAGAAACCAAGCCCATGACCTACGGTGCCAAAGGGGTCCCGTAAGCCAACCCCAGGAGCCTTATGTGCCACTAGGAGGACATCAGCCGCCCATCAGCCCTGCAATGCTTTGTGAATCTCCGCCAAGCGAATTGTAGGTATGGAGGACCCCCCCCCTTCCCCACCGAGAACCGCCTACTCTGCTATTACTGCAATGAAGCCGGCCACATTCTTCGTCACTAGTCGTACAGTCGTATCAAACCTCGTGGCTTTTTTAGAGCGCAGCTCTTTGGCGTCCGTTCCTGGGTTTCGCGTCGTCGTCGGCGTCGGCGTTGTCGTCGGCCTCGTAACCAGCTCCGCCCCCCTTTCATCCCCCCAGCGCTATCGGCGTCAGCGGCATCAGTCAGTCGCTGCTATCTCTTCCCTCCTCGCTTTATCGTGTTGTCCGCTTGGTGCGCGCGCTTCTGACCCCATCGTTTCCCGCTGGGTGTACACGCCGCCCCCCTCCCCCCTCTTCCTGCGAGTCTCCGGTTGTCAAAGCGCCGGCTCGAACTTAGTTCCTTTCTTCGCTCCTCCTCCAATGCAACCCCTGTGCGGTGGCAATCAGAGAGCCAGATCGGTGGCGGCGGATCTGTATATGTGCACCGCCCGAGCCGAAATTGCGAATACGTGTGAAAAATAAAAAAAAAATCTGTGATAGCGCATACATGTCTTGCTCGATTTCTTTGCCTCAATCTATCGAAAAGGTGAAACAGCTTATTTGCTGCGCTCAAATTTCGCATTAGGAAGTAACGTAATCGTCGGTAATTTTTTTGGCACTCTGCGACTACGCCCCGGCCAGCAACCACGGAAAAATGTCTAGGTAAGCCTGGTACCGTAGCTCTACTCAGCAACACGTGTCCGTATCTTGTACACGGCTGCCCGGCTGTGCGAAAACTGTCATCAATGCAGCACAAATGGACGACGATTTTGAATGTTCTGCGAGAGTGATTGCATTCGCAGACAGTTCAAATTTTGATGTTCCTATAAGCTTCTTTGCCTTTTCCGTTTCGAACAGCACGTTTCTGTATTTTTCTGTGCGTATGTGTGTTTCATTTTATGCCGCATATGCAGCTGAGGGCATCATGTGTAAGGTAGGGTTGATAAAAGCAAAGCAGCCTTTCAATGTGCGGTAAAGGAGTAGAGCTTTTCTTAAAATATAGTGTGATGCTGTTTTCGTAATTTTTACAAGCTTTCTGCAAGAAAAGAAGTGTTTACTGTAAGCCCACACAAAGGTCACAAAAAGTCTCTGCTTATTTCACGAGTGTAAGGCATGAGTAAGGGGCGCATGTGCGATCCTCAGGCGACAACTTTCAAAAAGGCGTTACGGTGTTTTCACCATTTACATCCCAGCAGTGTCAGGTTTACCAGGGGCAGTTTGATTTCATTAATCCTAGGAGACCTGCTGCATTCGACTCCGTCGCTTTGACCTTCAACCGCTCCGGAGGTCCGCTGGCATGACCATGTGACCAGCCACGTCATTGGCCGCAGTGGTTCCGCCACCACCACGCGAGCTCTGTCCGTCGCCGAAGCTGGAGCCGCCGCGCATGCTCTCACGCGCTGTCAGACCACGTGATTCGTCGGGAGCTCGTCCGCAACTTCAAGAGGAGCCCACCACTCGCGTACGCAGTTCGCGGCATCAGGGCGAAGCCGGGCTATCATGGAACGTTGCGCAGGAGACTTTGCAACGTTGTTAGTAAACGACATCTGAACACCCCGCGCATATCACCTGCTTTCGTTTGGTATAACTAGGTTTAAATGAGCTAAACCTTTAGTTTTATTTTTATGCGATACAGTATAGAGCTTGTTCTGCCGAAAGCCGTCGACGTTGTATTAGTAGTCGGCACCGCGCTTCGGAAATCATCGGGAGCTGCGTAAAAATTGCCGCAGAATGTTCACGATATTGTCATACGATTCCGCGTTGCGGGCCCCATAAACGTACAAGTTAGAGCCTAGCTCCTGACAGGGATTCGAACCGGCGACCTATATTTGAGGGAACCGGTGACCTATAATTCCGGGCTGCGGAACAAGAACTGTATAATGCGCGGTTCAGGTGCCCACTAAGATGAGTGACTTACTGCATCATTTCCTTTCCTAAAAAAAGCAATTTTAGATTTTTCCAATAGGCAAAGCGTCGCGCCGAACAGGCGCTGGCGTTCAGAGGCCGCCCTGGAAGCGCTGCAACACGCTTTCGTGTTTCACTCCTAAAGGCCAAGCTTAAGCGTCCTGCAGGTTTTTTGTTTTACTATCTACGTGCGGTGCTGTTAGCATGGTCGGTTGGTCTATTAGTCCGCCTGTCTGTTGTTCGCAGTGATAAGGGCCCGCCGGAGCTGAATTTGTTTGTTTGTTTACTGATACTGTTAACCCCATTGAAAGGTGATTACAGGAGTGGTAGGAAAAAAAAGAGAGCAAAAATACCAACAAATCTGTCATCAAGCGCATTGTACACGTAACAAATCATTAAACAGGACGAGAGAAGGTTACTCAGTGCCCTATTACATTGTAGAAGAGAGCAACAAAAAACATAATCACGCACACTCAAGAGCATCTACACAGTAAAACACTCAATAAATACACGAAACACAATACACGGACTTAACCTAGTCATGTTAGCACAGCGCGCTCCCGGAATACATAAAAGAGTCTAAATTAACGAAAAATGCACTGAGCGAACAAGATTGAACTACGGAATCGGGAAGCATGTTGCATTCTTTTATTGATCTGGGGAAAAAAGTATATTTAAATGCATCGTTACGAGTTACTGGAGGCGGAATATACATGCTATGGCGATGTCTAGATGATTCATTAGAACGAATGTCGAAATAATCGGTCCTATTGATTTTAATTGCGTTACTGATAATAAGGAACATAAACTTGAGCCTGTCGAATTTCGTCCTTAATTCTAACTTGGGAAGGTCTGCAATGTGACACAGCTCTGAGGGGGAGTGAACTCGGCGATATTTATTAAATATGAATCGAGAGGCTAACCTCGGTACTCTGTAAATTTCCTGTACTCCTGATTGCTTGGCGTTTAAGACAACTCTGTACATGAGCCACCCTGCAATATTACCTGTGAAATCCCATTCAGGTGTGCAGGTACCTGGACTGGGGGCCTTGGTGGGTATTGTGGCCGCGACGGTCGGCTCTTCAGTCCCATTTTTGTCTTCTGGCTTTTCTTGTTCTGCGCCAGAAGCGAAGATAACGCACCCGCTTTGTCATGCGTGCTATGGATTATCACGCCTGGGCTACACAGTACTGCGCCAACAAAAGCATAAACGTACGACACGCTGCGTCCGGTATTCTATATATAGTCTACGCTCCGTCGTCTTTCTTAACTTGAAGAGGGCCGGCGGGACCCGCTTTCAAGTTAACAACTAAAACTGTTCTGCCTTTGGTACTTAACTCGGTAGAAGCAGATTTCGAGCCACAGCAAGATGCGGAGCTTCTGTTTAACTTGAAATCAGCTTTTGCGAGTTAATAATCCTTAACAGTTAACTTGAGAGGAAGCGCCCTCTGAAGTTAATATATTGTCGGTTGCCAATCCAGAGGGTGGGGGGGTGCAATGCAGCAGCCGCGCAGCGCCCGCGCAGGAGAGAAACGAGTTAGTACATTCAGCAAGCTTCATAGAGTGCGCTTTTCATGTCCAGGGCGTTTACTTACGTTTCCTGTCGAGAAAAGGACTAACATGGTCGCGATGGAGGTCGAACCCTCCACATGCATTATCACTAGCGACATATAGAGGTGATATTAGATTATGACGTAACTTGAGCATGCTGTAATTCTTGCAGCTCATCCTGGCCGTGGACTGATGCGACGAGTAGCTGACCCCATAGCTGTAAAAGTACAATATATGTACTACAGTAAGCGCAGTTTAGTGTTAAGTTATATAGCAGCAATTCTAAACAAAAAAAAAGAATTCAGCAACACATATACGGCTTATATCTTTCTGAAATTGCATTTTTTTTCTCTCAATAGAAGTTTTGCTTTCCCGCACAATGCGGTAGTGCGGAACATGAGTGCACCGCCGCCACTGAAAAATACCCACCAGGAGCTCTGTCAAAGGTGCCGGTTTCTTGCAGTATGGTTTTCAAACTTGAGGCCGTTCTATAAAAATAGAACAGTGCAACCTATTTAGCATTTCAACTAAATAACGCCTTTGGAAGCTGCCGAAGAATCCGCGCGAAAATGTGTGTGAGGGACGTAATGCTTCGGTTTGATTCTGAACATGCACAGACTCGCGTACCACAGGTATGTTTTTGCATTTCGCCTCATCTAAATGCGCCTACCGGTGCAGGGATTCGATTCGATTTGTAGGGTGTTGTGTTGGGAATGCCTTAGCATGGCAACGGTACAGTGTATAACGGTACGGTGGCTTCGAGCGTTCCAAATCGACGTAGGGCTATGAGAGACACCGTAATGGATGACACCGTAATATTTGCGACCACCTGGAAAACCGCACTCCAAATGCATAAATAGCATAGCATATATAAGGTTGACAGCAAATATAAGCGTTACCAGTCAGCATCAACGGTGCATGCTGCCAGTGAAACTATGAAAGATAAGCCAGATTTGTGCTCGAAAATAAAAATACTTACAATGCATTAACCCTTGTTATTGGTAAGCTACGCAAAAACTGCTCTGTAAAGGCACCGAGCGATAAACAGATTGGATTTGGCAGTGCTGCGGCATATACAAGTATATGCAAATGGTGCATGCTGTGCGAACGATGACTATGCTTGAGCCAAGTGTAACACGTTAACAGTATACAGAGAATTGTGAATGGTGCATGTTGTTCGCTTAATAAAAAATAATATGTTAACAGTACAAGATTAAACAGTTGCCATATTAGTATAATTTAATAGAAGATTGATTTTAGCAGCCGCCGGAATACCAACCATGATGCGTCAGTGAAAGCTGCGCAACAAGCATTTTCAAACTTCAGGCCGTTCTGTAAATAGAATAGTAAAAGTAATTTAAGGAATAATCCGACAAACATTCCCCATACGCGTGGAGTAACATCACTGGGAAGCTAGATACGGAAAAATACGCGAGGCAGTGCAGGCAGGTTGAACAGCCAGTGTCTCTCAAAGAAAATTTCAGCTAACAAACTAATTTTCGCTAAAAATACCCCGTTTCTCTATGTAAATCTCCAAACCCGTTTAAACCACCTAAGATGACAAAAGCTGGCAGTTTTTCGAAGACCTACCCATTATCAGTGATGGAACTTGATGAACCTTTGCGCTAGCTTTGGAATAAATTTAAGAAAAATGTATTGGTTTTCGTGAAGAAGTGTCGCCCATGTACCTACCTAATATCGCACAGGGTAACCGACAAGTGCAAAAGTGAGAAATATGTAAGAAAGGGAAATGGCGCACTAGTTCTCAAACAACTCGTTAGACACCCGAACGGCGCCTTAACGGAAGAGATAGAAGGTGGGAGTGAAAGAAGAAACATATCTCGTAGGCAGATATTTTTGCAGCTGCCGCTATTCGTACCCTGCTGGCCTCGTTTCGATAAGGCAGCCATGTTTTGTTGTTGCGAATGAAAGGAGGAGGAAGAGGAAATAGCACGGTACTTCCCACTGGCTCGTGCTCAGCCACAACCGCTGCCACATGCAGGTAGAGCGGAGTTTAAATATATGAGAGGAAAGAGAAAATAGGCGCGCGTAGCAACAACCGCGTTCGCAGAAGCGGCGACACCGGCTGTGACAGATACCCCTATCAGTTTTCTTCCTCAAGCTCCCGTGTGTGAAGCGATGTCTGTGCATGTGAAGAGATCCCTAGCTAGTCGACAGCATTCAGGATCGCTCCGCAGCGGATTCCCTTATCTTGTATTTGTACAAAGTGTATATCGCTGCACAACCCCATTCATTTCTTACTATCGCTTCCCCATTCTTTCCCTCTCCTTGTTCTTTTATTCCCGCTATAAATAGTCGCAGCCCAGGTGCTTCAGGTTTTGATGAACGATGCTGCGGCTAGGAAAATCTTTCTTCCATTTTTAATTTTATTAATGAATAACCGCTAACAACAACAAAATAACGGCACCTCGTTCATGCTTTCTTCTTTCACTCCGTCCTTTATTCCTTTCTGCGCCGCTGTTCTGCTTTCGATCTAGATGTTTTTTTGTCAATTAAGGGGAACAAATCTTCAGGCAACAAGTATCTTCGGAAGGTGATTCCAAACATGGAATTTAATTTCATGTAAAACAAATTGTGCGCTTTTGCTGTATGTTATACATATCATTGAAGAGAAATTTTAAGTATGCTCGTTGCAGGAAATTCGGCGAATGTATTACACCGTCCTTCCTTTCACAGAAGTTGGGTTAAACGTTTTTTAATCTACCACTGGAGGAGCAGGGCGCGGTGATCAACGTTAACTCTTCCGGTGGAAGCGTCTCCGCCAGCCACGCCGCTGAGTTAAGCCTCGCCTCAACAAGGCGAGCCTAACCGCCACGCTGATCTACTGAAGGTCAGTACAACTACCCCCAACAGCCATGGAGATGCAAGCCCAGGGGCGAAGACCTTGAACGAAGTGAGTGGACTATGATACTCCGTGCGTACGAGGGTGGAGTCAAACGCGGAAACACCGGCCGTATTCCCGCAAGCAGCGTCTGTTGCAGCTAAGAATACCACGTCGGCTGCCCCTCCGATTTGAAGTCGACATACAGGCCTCAACAACAGCTGCGCGTGAGGAAAATCGGAGAGTTGAAATGTCCTCTGCGATTTATAGTGTTCGGTACATTCGTTGCATGTAACTATCTATCTTTTAATCTTCTCTATTCGGGTTGCTGTACTACCCCTCGGCACTACAGATCCCGAGCGAGCCCGTGCGCAGCCTCGTTGCCGGGGACAATTTCCTGCGCAGTCGTCCACATTACGGATTTTTCGCTATTAATTAGGTTCATTTTAAAGATGCGCATGGCTTCCTCTGAAATTGTACATTTTTCGATGTTTCATGCGGCTGTTTAGCTCTCGCTAATATTTGTATGCGGTCGGGTACTGACGCTGAGCGAGCGCCATTGGAACTTAGGCCGTTGACCCATTGGCTCTATTTACCACTGCCGATACTGCCGCTCTATGCTTCCCGCTTGTTACCCGTTACTTCCGCCGTGTAGTTGCGTTTGGTCCATTTCCGTGAATGAACATTCCTTAATTCTAAATTCATCCACTGTCGGGACGGCCTTGCTTTCTACATCGATTTTTACGTTTACGTCTTTTTCCCGGGGCTATAGACGAAAAAATTCCGATTTTTCCGGGGAGTATGTTAATGATAGACCTATGCCTGCGGCGTACCTGGCTACTGTGTCTGCGGCAGCTTGCAGCATTTGTTCCATCTCCGCGTCGCTACCTTTGTTTATCCAGAAGTTTATATCGCCCGCGTACCTGCTGAACAATAAGACTTGAATTCAATGCAGAAATGGGGAGTGCACTCAATTCTGAATCAAATAGAAACGAGGATAGGAAAGATCTCTGAGGGGTGCCCTTGATCGCTAGTTTTGTCTTGGGGGATTCGAAATCTCTGAATTTCATGACCGTTTGGAAGGAAGTACTTCATCTATAGTAGTACGTTTTCTCGCCCACTCCGATGTCTTGGAGTCCGGCGACTCTCCAACAATGAGGCGCGTATCTGGAGGAGGATACAAGCCGTAAATAACATCTGCCCTGTATGGGTCTGCTTGACACAGACGGGGGATGCAAACGACGCAAAATGTAAGAACTGCGGAAAGAGGGGCACCCTCGATAACATCATATGGCAATGCGGCAATTCCCCGCGCGCCGGCATAAACAAACAGTCCAGAAGCCTGGGAAGTTTTGCTACGGTGCGAGGACGGCGCCATCCAGCAGCAAGTAACCCGTCTGGCGGCTGAAGCCGTGAAGCAGCTTCACTAGTCCTGAGTCTGCGGGATGGGATCTGGGAGTTCCTTGTCGGTGGATTAATAAAAGTTTTATTCATTAATTCATTCAGCTGCTCGTGATGCACGCAGTTCGACTGCGAAGTAAAGAAATTGCGTAAGTCCCCCACGGCGCTATATGGGTCGTTTTCCGACCAAGAAGAGGCCTCGGTATACAAGCTACCAAGTGGCAGCCACTCACGCAAGCCATGCAAACCAGCACCGCTGGACGTGACCTATGGGATTTTCAACTCAGCATCCACCCATGTGAATAACACCTTAACAGTCGCTACGCCGCACGAGACAATCGCCCTCCACCTCGTCCAGCTTAAAGTAAGTGGTTCTCCAAGAGACACTGTGGCAGCGTACATTGCACAGCCGTCGGCTGCTACGCGGAGTCATCTCGCAAACCTGCTGGGATGAAAAACCGGAGCAGATGCTATGGAACCTCCAGACTCGCAACCCGTACGCTATATCACCGCAGCCCGAAAGAATGCGTAGGACTCATGCGATTCTAATAATTTTAGGCACGAACCAGTGCTCATACCAAAGGCTACAAGAGTAGCTTACAGGTGCACTCTGTAGAAGGGAAGTCCAGACGTGTGCAAAAAATGCCGCCGGCCTGGCCACAGGTATCACATGTGCCCGCATCCCAAGACTGGTCTTTCTCCGCGGTAGACAAACATGAACTGCAAGAGGTGCCCTCCTGTATCCCGACATGCATTCTTTGTGGAGACCGGCACTCATGGGCACTGGCTCGTGCAAGGCAAGAAATCCCTCCGCCAAGCCACGCAGCCCATCATCCCAGAAAAGAATGCTCCCCAATAAGACGGACTTTCCTTCGCTCCGCTCAAACCTCCCGTCCAGATCAACGTGCCCTCCAAGGCTTCCGGAGAAACACTAGGACCTCCCTTGACCCGAACGAGGAAGTTCTGCGGGAACATGTAAAGCAGCTCAGGACAGCCCTTTCTACTGCCATCTCTGCCCTATGTCCTCATCCACAACCTGATCCACTGAGCCTACCCAACCCCCGAAGCTCCCCCGAAAAATACAGAGGCCTGAGTAGAGCGCAGTCCAGCTCGACCACCTTAAACACTAACTTCAGGAGTTCACTGAAAACTTGGAAGCCAGGCTCATAGAGCGCTTCACAGCGCAGGTCACTGCACACTGCCAGATGATTGAAGCTACCATTACTAGTCTAATGGACAGTGTCATCCCAAGCACCATGACCAAGTAAGAGGGGCGTTTAGCTCACATCATTCCTTTACTCTTACCAGCCTCTCCTCCCTCAGTCCCACTCCACACCGCTCCTTACCCTCACCACCCAACAACATGGCTCCTCCGACGGGCCATATATCTTTACACAGTATTGAATGCAATTGCAGGGGCTTTCTCAGCGAAGGCGCTGTCCTCTACTGAGAATTGTGACCAATTATCATCCCCACCGACATCAACGCTATTTAGGCTGCCAATGTTTGCAGGCAACTGAGAGGTTGCGCTTTTATCCCTTCAGACAATTGATGTTCCTCGGGTGGCCATATACGTGTGTATGTCTTTGCAGTGCGTGCAGCACGCAGTTAGCTGCCCTATCGCTCACAACCTTATTTATTGAAATTTTAGTGCCCACCCCCGCAAAATCCCCCATGCTCCTTAACTGCTATCGTCTTCCACGCCAGCGGATTAACCCACTCGCTCCACTCCTCAACTCCACAACGCAATTGCCGGATCGAACGCCTTACTCATTAGATCGATTTTAATGGATCTCACGTAGACTGGAGTTATCGGCACAACATGCAACCACAGAGGCATAGTGTTATAAAATGAAACCCTGGTGCTCCACGTCACCATCTTTATTGATTTTCGCCTGCCTACGCGGATTGGTAACAGTGTTACTGCCGATACTAGCCCAGACCTCGCGCTTGGTAGAAACTTGTCCCACCTTCAGTTGGAAAGAACACCACACTAGGCAGCGGTCACCATATAATTCGCACAACGCTAAACAATCGCCCACCTCAGCGCAAATTTACCGTTTAGCACACTAATTGGTACGAGCTCCGCAAAATTAGGCAAGCGCAGCCAACATCGGTACCCTTAGACCTAAACACTTCGATTAATCAGTTCCAGAAAGAGACTCGCCAGCATACTGAAACGCTAAACTTTACCCCACACAGTTCCGTTATTGATAGTCAGCTCGCCCAGCTCCAAGATAACATAACGCAGAAATGAACACTCAAAAGTACAGTAGCAAAATAAAGCTCAAACTTGTCCAGATTCAATCACAAATAGGATGCGGTAATGCCTCTCTTTGGAAAGGTAACTGGGCTCAGGTTTCTGACGGCCTCCGTGGCAATCTCTCCACATCCCGTGCTTAGCATCTGTTTTTCTAATTTTTTTTATTTGTTTGTACCTCAAAGGCCCTATTGAGGGGGTATCACATGAGGGGGTGAAATACTCCGCAGTCCATTTCTTCGATGGACGATATGAATGACGATGAGTCCGTCTGATCCACGATGGCGTTTGGCAGGTCATTCCAGTCCCGTGCTGTATGAACGAAAAGTGATGACAGAAGCGCAGAAGTGCGGGCGGGGGAGGATAGACGGCCTACCCATGGTTTGTACGACTGAAGATGCGATGTGCGGGGCTGATAATAGAGTTGAGAAATGAATGATAATAGAACTTATGGAACAAACACATTCTGGAAATTATCCAGCGGTTCGCTAAGGTGGTGAGCTGAGCATTCCGTTTTAGTTCAGTTACACATACAAGATAACAATAGGCTGAGAAAATGGAACGAGCTGAGCGATTCTGTACAGATTCGAGAGTAGTGGAAAGGTTAGTTTGATGATGGTCCCAGATCGCGCTTGCATGTTCCAATTTGGGACGAATAAGTGTTAAATAAGCTAGGGATTTCAGTGATGGGGGTACTAGTCGCAGGGTTCGTTGAAAATATCCAAGGACGCGATTTCCCTCGTTTGTAACGTGATATTTATGAAAATACCGAGCTGAGAAGACTGGGAGGCACTGCCCACGTCTGCAGACCCGACATCGCAGCTTGATGCAGTGACTAGGAATGCCTACGTCCTGTCCTGACATGACCAATCTGCAGCTCTGCGGGACTGCGCAGTGGCCCAGGGAACCAGCGGGTTCTATAACTCGCCACAAATTAAGTTTTTCTGTCTGTCCATCCAGACAAAGGGGTATTACCTTCCCATTTCTGAAGCGGCGACTTGAAAACCCTGTAACTGAGCTTCTGTGACAGGAAGGTTGATATTAGCCGCTTTGCACTCCCCAATGTCAGAACAAATCAGTGGCAGGCATTTCAGCATGTTTCCTGCAGGAACATTTTATTTTGGATGCTCTCTACAAAAGACTTCCATAATGGACCGACGCTGAGGCAGCGATCGAATATCGAGCGCTAACATAATTAGCACAGTTTCCCGTATCGAATCCCGGCTGCGAGCGATACTTACTAGCTCAGGCTTTCTTTTAGACGTATTTGATGACGCGTACATTGCTGGGCGTGCAAGTTGCCGAATATACTACGGCGCAACGATGACAACGCAAAAAAAGGACAAAACATGCACACACGATAGGGTATTGTAGTGTGCGCAAGAACTGTAGTTATTTTATGTTGTCGTCGTTACGCCGCAGCACAACCCACTGACCGCCATTGTGATGCTAGTGGCCCTAAGAGTAACTTAACTTGTGCCGCCTCACTAGCTGGCGTGGCATGAAGCAGGATGCGATTCGCAAAGCCCGCTCGTGCGTGGTTTTGCCAAAGCAAGAAGCCATGTGGCGGACCCCTTCCCGGGCTCTTCTAGCCGATAAATGCTAAGGTTCCTTGGACAATTGCGGCTTCCGACGTCATGGGATCTTACCCTAGGACCCCGAGTGGAAACCAATCTCTGCTTGTTGTTAGTCCATTTCAGTATATTGGAGGAACTGTTCCCTATACGAGCGCTGACTGCATGCCTAATCATGGGAATCTGGTAGAGGTGTTGAGAGAATTCGGCTATCCCAGGCAATTGTAAATTGACAATGCATCCTGCGTCACTGCTGTACTCTTCGTGGACTCCTATGTGGCCTTGGCTTACGCGTTTCAGAACCACATACAGAGCCCAGGCCAATCCCACGGAAAGCGTGAGCCGCAACATCAAGCACATGCTCGCTGCATATCTGGAGAGTGGAGACGCACAGCGATTATTACCTTGCCTCCCCGAGTTTGGGTTGCTTTAAGGTCGACCGGAAACCGAGATATCACACACACACCTGCCGCTCTCAACATTTGCAAGGAGCTGTCCATATCCGACAGAACTCATCCTAGTCGTTTCAACCCTTATGGTTTCAATTGACACCACAACACAAATATTCCACTCGAGCCACAGTAACAGAAGAACATGCTATTAATTTTAACACAATAGCACCTGCGGGATCTTTGTTGCTATCGGCATCACTGTTTACGCATTTCCACTCACTTCTGCGGTCTAAGGAATAGGAAGCAGCTGCATGGCAGGCATGGGGTGAAGAAGCCGAGGTATAGAAAATTTGTAGGCTTATATCTCACTAAACCATTGGTAGTTCGCGCTCAAATTTTAAATGTTTTGTGAAATGCCTATCCAAGCTCATGTCCACACGTAAATATTATCGAATGCTTAAGCGCTGCGCTTGAACTCATTTTTGACATGTGTGATTTTGACACCAGCAGGGCTCACGGGATGCAAGCGTTTGCCATTGTCTGAAGATAGATTGTTTTCGTAGAAGAGAATCTGGTAGTATTTTTAAGGATGCACTTTTACTGATGAGCTTATTGGAATGCTGACAATAATGATAAACGCAGCAAATGGACAAAATCTTAAAATTACATTTCTGATGAACTGGAAAATGTAAATTTTCGCTATCGTACAAGGTGAATGTTCGGATCGAACTTTTTAAATGACAGTACGGTTGTCGGCGAACAGCAATGGGACCAAAGTAATAGCGAGAGAAAATGTGCTCCTGACCTTGCCGTTTTATTCCCTTTTTCCGGGCATCGTCCTCCATCTGTGCGTATCGACTGTGAGCTACAATGAGCGACCGGAGTGATCACGCAGCAACTCGCGCACCGCCGCTCATGCAGCGCGTGTGTCACGCCCTCGACGCTCAGATCAATGCAGATTGTTTGGTTATGTTTTCTTAAGAAAGCGTATTTGGTGCGTTTATAAACAGTTTGTTTTCTTCCTAGCCGAGAGATATCAACAACGCATAAGCCTATGGATGAGAGGGAATTTCTTGTCACCTGCAGAGAACAGCATTTGGTCAAGGTACAGACACGAGAGATTATCTTCGAGTACAGGCGCAAACCAGACGCATTATGCTTCACGGAAGCTTAGAACTTAGATTCGCCGAGAGCGCCCGAGGTACTACAAGCTTAAGCTAAATAGCTTTGAGAAAGATGTCAGTGTCCGCTTTAAAAAGTGAGCCAGCCAGGTTGTTCCTGTCTTCAACGTGAATTTGGTAAGAATGGCCTCAGCTTCCGAAAAAAAAGTGTATTTTGTAAAGCGTAAGCGTCCGTCGGTGCGTCTGGCGGCGTCCGGTGTCACGTGGAAGAGGGCGGGTAATTTAGAGCACCTGGATTTCATTAATGTGCCGTGAGAATCGCACAGCACACGGGCCTGTACTTTCTTGCTCCTGATTGTTTCTTTACGACGAGACCATGTCAACCAAAATAGAGAAATAAAGTATGACTAAGACTTAACATAGCATTTTTCCCCGGACAGTTTTGGATTGGAACCAGTTACCCCAAAGCTGTCGCCATCATCGCTGGAAAGTACTCCTTTTCGGAGCGTTGGCTCTAATACTTGCATTACTCGAAGTCGCGTTAGTGTGAAGCATAAGATCATTAAAAGGGGACTAGGGGGCGGTAGCCCTGCTGCAAGATCATGAACCACCTAATTGGCGTAGAATGTTTGGAATTCTTAGGGTTATGAAAAAATTCACCGCGTTACGGAGCACGACATTACTAATCAAATCAAAGCGTAGGTGATATAGTGATTTGCATAGGTGTCCTTCGGTTCCTCAGGCTTCTTAAATCTTGAAATATCCATTAGGGTCAAGCTATTTGACGTAGGAAATCCGAATTGGTGCCAAACGATCTCTTCTTGCATTCTGTTTGTTGGCATTAAAAATATATCCGAATGCAGCGAAAAATTTGTACCGGATATAGCGGAGATGGGTCAACGCCATATTCGTCGATATTGCTAACGTTCGAAACTCATACGCTGCCTCAGCGTTTTCGTCATTTTTTTCGCTGCCACTGTATTGTTTGTGCAATGTAGTTTTGTAAACATGGATACTTTTCGCATTCATGGTCTGTTCTCCTGTAATTGCCAGACACTCTTACGCGTGCTTTGGGTGCAATTTTTCCAGCCTATTTTTATGGTTCTTTGTAGCAGAGTTTATTCTTGTGCATTTTTTTTGGTTTTCATTACGGTTCATCTTTAAATTTTGTTCCCCTTTCATTGTACTACCCTCTCCCCCCTGTAATGCCATTTATGCCGTTGTGGGCAGCGTTTTAAATAAATTAATTAATAAATTATCACCCCCATCAAGATGCGACCGCCACGGCAGGGATCAAGCCACCGTCTTTTGGGTTAGCAGTCGAGCACTATAAATAAGCACTGAGCCATCGAGCTGGCTACGTTGTGTGTGAGGATGATGTGATGGATCCCTGAACATGCCACGTCATATGTGGCCATGACAAGCACGCCATGAAGTTCAGCTTTCCCACTCGGAGGTGGCGTCACGCAACCGGAAGCCCCCATTCAAAAGTGACGTCAGCAAATGGCAAGCACCGGAAAATGTCTCGGCGGGCTCCTTGTGCTGTCGCAGTCTAGGGCAACGAGTGTCTAGGCAACTGCTAACTGATAATTTCAAAACAACTGCCAGTGCCCTTCATCGCGCGCTCCTTCATCCGCATTCGCCAAATACTGAGCTCACGTGTGCCTTTTACGATATTATACGCATGATACCCATTCCTTTCATTTGCTCAAGCATCTCGCTGGTGCATTCTTCAGCCACCGTCGCCATCGTTTATGGTTTCCACGGGCATTTCCCTGCTAAACCTGACGACACGAATCAAATCCTGGTCGCGTTTCAATGGAGGATGTAACTGCCTTAGTAACTCAAACTTTGGTGGGTACTCAAACAGTGCCGTGGACGCCGAAACACAAGACACCGTTTCTTCGGCGTCGAGTCCGCGTCTCGTATAGCTTCGTTGTCGCTCGCCGCCAGCAAAAGAGGGTGACCTGACGCTTGACGGAGGCGTAAGGACTGGCGGCACACGACGGAGCTGTGGAGCGACCGTAGAAATGCCTTCAGTGATCCCCTGTCCCATTTATGGGCCTCCTATTCGGAGTGACTGTAATCTTCCGCCGGTGCAAGAGGGACAATAACTCGACAACAGACGTGGAACTTCTGCATACACAGAAACGACATTGTCGGGTGCAGCAGCGGCTTGGATTAATCGCGGCTACTTAGGTGTCTTAATTTATATGAGGGCACCACCCCCCATAGCGATTTCGACCACTTGGTCAGTTAGACAGTTCGCTCCTTCGAAAGAGTTTAGACAGAATAAGAACATACATTGGGAACAAGACTATTCGCACCGAGTAAGCTGGCCTTGGAGCTTGTGAAGTGTACCGGGAACGCGGTCGAGCGGAAGACCGCAGGCGGAAAGCGGCAGAGTATGCGCATGAGCACATACACGCCATAACAAGCCTACTGATCGCCGAACCGGCAGTCAGTTCTGAAATGTAAAAATGGCCCTACCATACCGGACCTCTCGGCTAGTAATGCCAATCAGCTTTCGTTTTCCACTAAGCCGGGGTAGCTTGAAAATCGGACATATTCGTATTATGGGGGAGTGCATTTAGCGACTGCATTTTAAGTTTCCATTTTCCGCCAAGGGTTCGGCCATGAATGCCAATTTTACTAGAAGAGGTCTACCAACTGACGAAGCTTTGGTTTGGTTTATGGGGTTTAACGTCCCAAAGCGACTGAGGCTCTGAGAGACGCCGTAGTGGAGGGCTCCGGAAATTTCGACCACCTGGGGTTCTTTAACGTGCACTGACATCGCACAGTACACGGGCCTCGAATTTCTCCTCCAAAGAAATTCAACCGCCGCGAAGGCTAGAGGACATTGTTAGGTGCCCTACTGAGGCTGAGATACATTTAAAAAATTAACATGTATTTTTGTAATTATTGGTTCATATATAGTCATGCGAAGCAGTACTATATGCGAAGATTCCTACCTACAAAAAAACGTTAATCACTGCGGCTACCCACATGCGACTACCCGAATGGTTCTCTTTGCCTCTCCTTCCCTCTTGTTGATTCGCGTTGCCTCTCTTATTTTCACATTTCGTTCGAACGTTCTCATTTCTTTTGTAGCGAGAGCTACGCTAGGCCGGATTTTCGCCTCTTCGCCACTGCCGCACTTTAAGCCGTGGCCGCACAGTGACATCACACCACGCCCGTCGATTTTGCAGCAACTCGGTTCGTCACGGTCACCGCTTCTGCCGTTGGGCACTCGCCGCGCCCTCTGTGTGACGTCACACCACGGGCCTCGATTCTCCGGCTAGTAAACAATAAACTTGCTATTAAACAAGAACAGCCCTCTTGCATATACATGAAAGATAGCTTGATTTTATCAGGGTTGCCAGATCGCTCCGACCTCAGATAGCCAAATTGGCCTCCGTAGTAGCCCAAACGTAGCCAAAAGCGAAATTTTTGCGTAGCCCAAAAGTAGCCAAAAATATTTGTTTTTGTGACGACATTTCTTAGGCATATTGAATTAATTTTCGGCAAGAATATTTACATATTAGATTTTTTTACGCACATGTTGTCTGAGGTGGTGCGCACGGCGTGTTCTTTCCGTTGTTACGTTTCGCCTCCGTCATGTGCGCTAACCACTGCGCCTAACCAGGTGCGCTAACCAGGTCCTGAAGATGGGCCGCAGTTTGACTCTGCAGGCGCGGCAGTAGGCTATATCACCTGAGGCGGATGACGACAGCCAGTCATCACGCGGAAAAGAACGGCGGTGCTAAATAACGCAATCGCAGCTCAAGTTTAGGAATACTTCACCTTTTAAATGTTTGCGCGCAGGTTAGGCACATCGACAGTGAAAGTACCTTGCTGTATACTTACGCAGCCTCACATTTCAGTTTTATGCATTAAGGGAAAGGTTCTCACTGAGAGCGTCACGTCCTCAAAGCATCTAGCATGCGCCTTCTTGAAACTACATTCGACGATATGCATGAGCTCAGAATAAATCAAGGATATATGCCATTAGATGATAATCTATGTCGATTTTATCTTCAGTCTAACAGTACGTTCGCAGTAATGAGAAAACCGACTCTTTTTTCCATTCCTCCTCGTAGTTCCGGATGTACTTCGCCCACTTGCCCGTTCTGAAAGTTCTCGTAGCGACGGATCTAATACCATGTCATGCCACGAACTTCCCCCGCCTTCATTAGTTACAGTGGGTTCCGCGCCGCGCCGAAGGATGGCGCCATGACTGAGTGCACGCGGATTACGCAACTGACACGGTGCTCTCGCGTAGCTCGCAATGAATCTCTAGGGCTGCACGTGTGCCGCTTAAGGCTGCAGAAAACAGTGTAGGTTCTTGCGAGTGGCGCGCTTGCTCTGTCCAACCACGGGAATAGGAAGAAAGAGAAAAATACCTTATTAATGCGTAAGAATTATTTGCCTCATGTGTATCTTGAGCAGAATGTGTCCGCAGAGCTAGAATAAAAAACACAAGAAAAGAACATGCCTGGCGGTGGGTTTCCAACCAGGCACCTACCGCAGCCGAAGCGGGCGCCCAAACCACTAGGCCATATCTACGGTTAACGGTTAACATGTGAGGATCACGAAACCACGCAACAGAAGCGAAACAGTAGCATTTAATGCTTACGCATTCGCACCAAGTAAGGAGACTTAAGTTCCCTTAGTGTTTTCAGTCTATTCTGGCGCCAAGGTAACCCGCGAACGCTCACATGTGCAGACAGCAACACACTATGTTCCGTGGCGCGCGCGCGCGGTTGGCGTTGGTTCGCGGATTAAGTGGAATCTAGAGGCCGTGAAGTGTTTCCTGGGGACAACTTTCACGTAGTGTCCGCTCTTTATAAAAGAAATCGGAAGGCCATGATCCTTGACCGCCTGACACACAAGTTTTCTCGAACACAGCGTTTTCAAATTGTCATTTTGTAGCAGACACGCTCAATTTCTTTAACCGGCTATAGCCTGCATTTTGATTCTATCATGCCTTTTATTTCTGTCACTGTATAATTGTAACAGAGCACATTATAACTACTTTAACTTTTTCTTTCAGGCGTGAAAAAGATGTAGCCCAAAAGTAGCCACATAGCCAAAACGAAATTTCTGACGCCAACTCGGACAAAAAGTAGCCCAATTTGGCTATTAATAGCCCAATCTGGCAACCCTGGATTTTATACAACGAGATCACGGAACATTTTATGCTGAGCAGTAGGGTCTATCCGCCGCCCGACTGTTCCTTCAGAAACCAGGACGCAATAGTGTGGGGTAGATTACAAGGGGGGAAACATCTAAGCCTCTTCTAGGTATACATACTGTCGAAAGAGGAGAAAGACCAATATTGCATAACGTGCGGAGAGAGGGGCACTCTCCACCACGTAATATGGGAGTGTGCTGGCAGCCCGGACGCCGAACAAAAAACAGAAGATAGAAGCCTGGGAGACCTTGCTGCGGAGCGAGGAGCCCGCTCAACAGCAACAAGATATCCGCCTGGCTGCTGAGTCCGTGAAACCACAATGCATCTTCACCAGACCTTGGTTTCCGAGTCTCCTAAGTAGGGCTCCCTTAGGGCTGCGTGCCGGGGGGTCCAAAAAGGGGTTTAATTTTGGTGGAAATAGAAGTTTTGATGATGGTGATGATCCTCCGGGAAGCCGGCTCGTCGCGGTCGCCGCGCGGCCACCGCTCCTGACGTTGGGCGCTCGCTGCGCCCTCTGCGTGATGTCACATCCCGCGCTCCGCAGCTGTGATAACCGCGAATATAGACGGGGAGAGCTCGCTTCACCACAGCCATCGTTGAGTCCCCAATATGGATGGTGAGAAGTCTGCCAGCCTGAAGGAGGCCAGGGATCGCCTTGGAAATGAAGAGGAGACAGCACGCTGAAGAGACTGAAGAGAAGAGGAGCGTTGTGAACGGTTGGCCGAACGCTGTGAAAGCGATGCCGCTAGACGGGCTCGCTTAGCCTCTAATGACGAATCTCAGCGCCGAGGTCTGGTGACGAATGCTATCGCTACTGCCTAGGTTTAACCAGAGCTAAACCAGATCCAATCGTTTTAGTTGTTTTTCATTACTCAAATGAATTAATCACCACAATTACCTTAGTCTGTAGTTACATGAAACTCATCATTAAATATTCATTTATTGATCACTAATTATCGATCGACTCAACGATCAATTATCGAATTATTGGTTGTATATCACTTACAATGCTCGATTTTAATTCATTATTTTCCTAACATCTAATTTTATTACATTAATTAATCACATTTACTCTGATTATACCGTCTTTTCATCTCAAACATTTCTCGGCTTTCAAATTTGCCGCCACGGTTGCTTTCCCACCCACTTATATAGCCGTCTAGCCGATTCAACCGTGTAATGAGTTAATTAACTAATTCATCTAATCAACCAATCTCTTCGTTTTGTTAATTATCACTCATCAGACACGTTTCAATCCGTTTCAATCTTTATTTTCAGTGACTATTCTTCCATTATTTTGCCGTACACGTATGTTTTCCGTTCCACTCATTATATCGCTGTCAGCGCTATTTCGAGATTTTTTTATATTACTGGCTTGTATAAATATTTATGCATCCAATTGCCATTATTTTTTTGCTTATCATACTCGCTTCGTCCTCTATCAATCACAACTGTTCGTTTCATGCTACCGCTTCTAATAACGTCACAATCACTGCGGACACGTTTTGGTGCCGCGCTTTCGCGACACGACCCCGGCGACATAGCCAAGATATGCTTTCGCATTAATAATGACACAAGGCTCAAGGTTATTAGTTTGGGAGAGTAGCGCGTGCGCCCGGCGCGGATTGCCACCGCCGCGCGGTACCCAGCCCTCAAGCAAGAGACGCGTTGATGGCGCAAGATTGCTCCCTTTGTCTGCGATGTGTACAGTTAGTGTATATGCTACCAAAGGTAGGAGAGGTGCGCGTCTGTTTTCAAAACGCCGCTCGCGCCTCCATTGACAGAACGCCATGACATGGTGTCCAAGCAACCGTGTGCTGCGGAGAAAGCGACGCTCGGGACAAATTTGCAGTACCCGACATCGCTGCGGCAGCGAACTGCATTGACAGCCGGCCAATTTCGAAGCGCATCCATCATCCAATTATTGTTTACTTCTGGTACTGTTCATGCGCGTAGCTCACGCGTTGTGTTTTTTTTTTTGCTACAAGTTGCATTCAGGTTTCTTTAGCGAAAAGAGGCTGGACTTGCGGCTCTGCTCTTTATTGGTTACGCTGCTTAAATGCTAAAATCGTTCGTGTTGTCCAAGTCTCATCTCTGTCCGTTTTTTTTTTGCGCTTGTACGTGTCTGCTATAATAGGGCTCTGCGTATTGCATTTATTCCTGTTGGCATAAAACGTGAATAGCAAAATATTTTTATGCGAGTGAAAACATGTTTAGGCAACTGATTGTTTACTACAGATACTAACATTTATGCAGTTTCTATGAGTAAACTGCATTCTGAGTAAACTGAAAATGAGTAAACTAACATTTATGAGTAAACTGCATTCTGGATTTTATACTGTTCTTTAGTTCCGGCTAATAACTTTTTTGCAGGAGTTTCGGAATCAATAACGGGAATTATGAACAGGTTTTTTAACGCAGGTGCGGCAATTAAATGTCGCTGCGAAGATGAATCAAGGCTGCATTTGTACGGCGTATTTAGAATACTGAGTCTGCCCTTAAGTTGTCAGGTAAACAGTTCGGGAAAGGCGACTGTAGGAATTGGCTGCTGCCGCAGCTCACGGAACGCGCTAGAAAGAGCAGCGCTTTTTGTCGACTATATTTTTTGACGGGGTTACGCAGTCAGCTGTTCCGATTTTTTTTTACAGTGAAGGGAAAAAGTTTTTACATTCCTCAGAAAAGCGCCCACGGTCGATCGGTGATGTGCTAGGCATGTCGCCTGCAGAAACCGAGTGCGGCTTTGCCGCATGAACTCGGTTGCTTGACAGGCATTATGGCGGACCTATGCGCAACTCTGCTACCTTTGGTAGCATATATAGTAGCATATACAGTAACCCTAGCGAGATGGCCGAAAAGCCGATATCTCGGGACTAATGAGCGCGAGACGAAGTGACAGCGCGTATATACATTTCGGCAAACACAGCCGAAACACCCATAAAAATTCCATAGTCATAGCTTTTACGAACTACGTGAATATCACAAAACGCATTACGTAGTCACTGGACGCTCCCCGCATAATCTGTGCCACCTTTAACGTCGACGCTAAGAAATCAGAGTGGTTCCGTTTTCACTGGCGATCTACTCGGTGCAGCAACTGCTAACAACCCACTTCAAACCAGTACCAGAGCTGCAATGTGCATTGATTACATCTTTGCACGACAAATCGATGTAACCAGCAAGAGCTATTTATTTTGCTTAATAATAATAATAATGAACTTTATTAATGCGACATTTGCGCAGCAGCAATACATGATAGGCCTGATAATGCCTCTGAAAACATGCCGGTGCTCGCTGTCCTGCGCGACAGCACAGACGGCAGGCGGGATTAAATGTTTCCTGATAGACCGAACCTTGTGTATGGCAACAGAACATGGGTCAGCAGGCATGAATTCTTCCAGCGGAACAATCAGCCGCAGCACGGATTGGACAGGTATTGTTTTTTGCTCAGCCGTACATATTTGGGAACAGCGAGCAGCGAGTCTTGCACCAACTAACCTGTTCTGACCTCTTGCACTTCTAGCCGGAACGGTGGCTCAGTGCTTATGGTGCGCGGCTGGTGACCCAAAAGACGCGGGCGCGATCAGGCACGCGGCGGTCGCGTTTCAATGGAGGAGAAATACTAGAGGCCAGTGTAGATTGTGAAATCTGTGCATAGAACCCCAGGTTGTCGAAATTATTCGCAGCCAAACACTTCGGGGTATATCAGAGCCCGAGTCGATGTTGGACGCTAAACCCCCTAAAACCAAAATTTTACCTCAATGCCCACGGTGCAGTAACGCCACGTTAATAGCAGCAGCAGTGACGCAGTGCTAAGGGCGTTAGGCTGTTCAGCAGAAAGCGCGAGATCTCGGCGAGGCGGCTGTGTTTCGATTAACGGGAAATGCAGGTCCGTGGTGGCTCAGTGCTTAAGGCGTTCGTGTACTGAGCGGGACCCGTGTGCGAATCCGATCGCGACCGAAGTGTTTCGATGGAGGCGACACGCAAGAGGCGCCCCTGTGGTGTGCGAATGTCAGTGCTCGTTAGTGATCCCCAGGTGGCCGAAATCATTCATCGATACCTCCATTGCGCCACCACTTTCTTCCTTCCTTTCGCTACCTCCTTTATCCATTCGGCGTGGACAATTTCGCGCCCATGACGAAGCCGATCCGATGAGCAGGCGAGCTGCTCGACGCGGTAAACGACCGGCGAAGTTTGTGCGATTAAGTGGAAGGGACTGTTTAGCCAGACAAAAGTTTGATGCAGAGGACGGGAAGGGGGAAAGGGACCCAGAGCTAGACGAGTGAATCTGGAGGGTAGGAGGGCGCTGAGTTGCTGGCGTTGCTGTGTTCCTCTTTGAATTCACCGGAAAGCTAGCGGCACTCTTCGGCGTACTGAGCAGCCTGGGAAAGCAGCATTTACTCTGAAGCGTCAGGGCGATACAGGAATATGGTGTCAATTGTGCACATAGGTTCCCGACAGTAGGGAAAGCAAAGGGCTACAACCCAGTGGTAGCTTGCAGCGCGGTATTATACGCGTATATTTCGAAGGGAAGGATTTTCTCCAAATTAAAGTGGTAGCGGTTCACATACTTAGCGAGCATGTCTCTGTGAGTACGATTGAAACGCTCAACTAAGCCGTTGGTTTGGGGATGGTAAGCAGAGTAGTGCGCTGAATAATTTGACATTCCTTCATTACTGCCTCGACGACTTCCAAAAGAAATACTCGGCCACGGTCACTAAGTTCTTACAGTGCGCCATGTCGAAGGATGAGGCGATGAAAGATGAAAGGGGCAACATCAATCGCGGAGGCGGACAAACACTGCGCGGCTTCCCCGTGACGGGTGAGTGGTTCGATGGCGACGATGACATTACGATGGCCGTCAGGAGTCGGTGGAAGGGTACCGCAAAGATCGATCCCAACGCGGCCGAATGGGTCTTCAGTGCAGGTGAGTGGCAGCATGGGTGAGGTGTGAAGGCGAGGCGGTGGCTTTCGGTATTGGCAAACTGAGCAAGCGGACATCATCATCATCAGCCTGACTACACCCACTGCAGGGCAAAGGCCTCTCCCATGTCTCTCCAATTAACCCTGTCCTTTGTCAGTTGCCGCCGCTGTCTCCCCGCAAACTTCTTAATCTCATCCGCCCACCTAACTTTCTGCCGTCCCCTGCTACGTTTGCTCCCTTGGAATCCACTCCGTTACCATTAAGGACCAGCGGTTATCTTGCCTTCGCATTACATATTGCCTTCGCATTACATATACAAGCGGACATATTGCCGCACAAAGCAGTACATGCTTCGCCAATAGTACAGCAGAGGCAAGTGTGCATACGATTGAAACACTCCGGCATAAGCGCACTCGAGTTCATCGTGGAAACTTGCGCAAATGTCAGAGCTCAGGTGGCGGGGAATAACCAGGAGCCACTTGCGCCCCTTGGAGAGATAGGTACGGCGGTAGAGCAAATAATTCCGAACGGCGAAGTGGCGAGCTTGGCGTTGGAGAGCTGGAGAAGCAGAATGGCGGGAAGGAGACAGCAGAGTTATGAGGGCGGCAATCCAATGTCTCTTGCTCTGTTCAGACGGCGTGTCTGAGATTTCAAGGGACGACAAATTGTTAATGGTGGAGACGAGTCACTCGGAATACGTGTATGGGAAAGGGCGTCAGCATCAGAATGTTTCCCGCCGGAGCGGTAAGCGACATGAATGTCGTACTCCTGCAGGCGGAGGGCCTAACTAGCGAGAAGGCCAGATGGATCCTTCAGAGAAGAGAGCTAAAAGAGGGCATGATTATCCGTCACGGAGCAAAACGCACGGATATAGAAGTAAGGGCGGAATTTTCCAATCGCTCAGAAGAAGGCAAAGCATCCTTTTCCGGTCATCAAATACACCGATTCAGCTTTTGTTAAGGTACGACTTGCGTAAGCCACCACGCATTCACCAGAAGCCGGCATCGGCTGCGCGATCGCTGCGCCAAGACCCACTCCACTGGCGTCAGTGTGGATTTTAGCCGGTGCAGAGGGGTGAAAATGTCGTAGAATCGAGGGTGACACGAGAAAGTGGCGTAAGGTGGTAAAGGCGTCATTGCAAGCTGGTGTCCAAGTGGACAGATTGTCGCTGGAAGAGAGCACGCGGGTTAACGTGATGAGAATAGAAGAAAGTTTTCAAATAAAGAGCTGAAAATACGAAGATAAACATATAAACCTTCACAGTTCTTCAAGATTTGATGGCTTGGGAAAATCAGCGACCGTACGAAGTTTTGCGGAATCGAGAAGAACGCCAGACTTGGCGACCACATGGCCCAAAAAATAGAGGTTCTTTGAGGCGAAGCAACACTTATGCAGATTTATTTGAAGGACAGGAGCACTCGGACAAGTAAGGACGTGCTATAGACGGAGGTGGGTAGGAAAGTCCGGAGAGAACAAGACAATATCATCAAAGAAACAAAGGTAGGAATGCCACTTGAGTCCGCTCAAGACAGTGTCCATCATTCGCTCGAATGTCAATGTGTGTTTATTAAGCCAAAATACATCAAGTTAAATTGTTATTTATTTATTTATTTATTTATTTATTTATTTATTTTTTATTATACCCTCGGGGCCATTACGACATTACAGAGGGGAGTGGTTACAAAAAATGAAATTTAACAAACAGGAGTTAATTAAACAGGCAAAGTACAAACATGACTACTACACATACATTGTTAGCTAAGGCGTTCAGGGAAAGAAAAAATACAATAACACAGGATAAAATACATCCTAATTAAACAATGTTAGCTATGACATTCTTGAATAAACGATAATCGGTGATGGTGGCCGTCGAAGAAGGAAGGTGATTCCACTCATTCAATGTGCGTGGTAGGAATGACTGAAAAAAAGTTCTAGTTCTGCAGAAAGAGATGCCAACCTTATGAATGTGATCTAGTCTTGATGATACGTACTGAGGGGGTGAGATAAGTTCGGTATGAAACTGTGGGTGATAGAATAACTTGTGAAAAAGGGAAAGGCAAAAAATTTTGCGACGTGATGATAAGGATGGTAGGTTTAGGCTAGATTTCATGGCACTGATGCTTGCTGTTCTGGTATAGTTAGAAAGAATGAAGCGAGTAGTTATTCTGAACCATTTCCAAAGCTTGTGTTAGGTTTGTTAGGCCGGGATCCCAAATTGACGCGGCGTATTCGAGTTTGGGCCGTATTAGAGTTTTGTAAAGGAGTAATTTTAAAGAGGATGGTGCTTTAGAAAAATTGCGTCGTAAGTAGCCAAGCATTCGATTAGCATTGGATATTATATGCGCGATGTGAACGGCACATGTTAGATCAGAGGTGATGTGAAGGCCAAGATACTGTAAGTAGTTACCGGATCTAAATGTGCGTTATTAAGAGAATACACTGGAAGTTCATTAGCATTTCTTGACACACGCATAAATTTACACTTGTTAACATTAATTCCATAAGCCATCTGGGGTGAAAAAAGGATGTTTTCGCGCGGTCAGGATCCGCTGGGCGAGACCACAGAGCCGTTCTTCGGAGCAAAGCTATCGAACGGCAGGCCGGGCGAATGCACCCTAAAGGCAGTTATCGATCGCGACCAAGTCGGAAGGATTGCTTCACAGTTCCTGCACCACTGAAGGGCTACACCCCACTGGTAGAAGAAGACCATGAACAGTTTAGTGGTGCTGTCCCAGTTATTATGGCGGCTCACGCGGTCAAACGTGGAGAGCCAGTCGTCGACGTCTTCATCGGCGTGCCCGCGGAAGAGAGGGGGGTCGGTTAGCACGTGGTACTGGGTGATGGTAGCGCCTAGGGTTGGCGAGGTCTGGCTTGACCGCGGAAAAGAGGGGGGTCGTTTTAGCACGTGGTACTGGATGATGGTAGCGCCCAGGGTTGGCGAGGTCTGGCTTGACCGCGGAAAAGAGGGGGGTTGTGTTAGCACGTGGTACGATGGTAGCGCGTAGGGTTGGAGAGGTCTGGCAGATATTGAGAATGTGCACACTAAATTTCGATTGCCGTATTGAGCTCGTGTGGGCGCCGGCTCACTCTGGCAATCGCGGAAATGAGGCCGCCGATAACATAGCGCGATGACTTATTTACCGTGAGAATGGCAACCCCAGCCGGGATTTCTTTAGGGAGCGGGCACACGCGTTCTCAGAACTGACTCAATAAGCACGCCTCACCCGTCGACTCTACCCCGCTCCCCACACCCGCCTATCCGACTCCCAACAAATGCTCACGAGGAGACACCACACCCGAGCTCTTCCTACCCCTCAGCTTCTATCCCACTTCCACCCTATTTCCCTAGAGTGCGCTCTCTGCGGAGAATCGCAAGCCAACCTGGACCACATCCTCCTAGGCTGCCCTGCCGATCCTCCCACGCAAGGACAGCCGGCCATTGTTAAACATGGCATCATACTAACTTGAACACCACTAACTGCGGGGCGAAGGTCGTCGCCTATGTCAGCGACTTCCTCTCTGCGCGTCAGCTGTTCCTCCGGATCGAGGACTAGGAATGCGGCCCGTACTCTATGGGTACAAGAGGTACACCACAGGGGGCGGTGTTATCGCCGTTCCTTTTCAACATCGCCATGATTCACCTGCCCGGCCGAGCGGCTCAGGTGGAGGGCTTAAAACACGCACTCTGCGCTGACGATATTGTCACATAGTGGTGACCGCAGTACGGCGAACAGGAAAACAGCGAGAACGTCTTCGAAACGAAACGCTTTATCCGGGCTGACTTGCGCCCGCAAAGAACTGAATCACGCGGCCGCGGCGTAGCAACAAGCGTGCTCGGCGGTCGTCGAACAGAATACCCGCCGCTGTCGGCCGTGCTATTTTTAAAGCTGATAGCGAACCATCCAGATAAAGCGTGGAAGGTTCTAGAACTTTCTGGCACAAAGTAGAATCGGGTCCCCCTGGATGCGATCAATCGAGATAATTCTAGACGCGTCTTGCGTCACAAACGAAGTGATAAAGCGGCGTGCCGGCAGCCATGAAGCATGAACAAATAAACACAACAAACAAACGCTACAAAGATTCGCTGCATTACTCCCCTCTCAAAGAACCATCGACTCGATGCTTTAGAACATAATCAACATTCAACAATCAAAAACGGATTGTGCAAAAATAAGCACCGAATGTGGAAACAAGGCGTCCTTTAGCGTGCATGATAGGGCTTTAGGCGTACAACATGGAATACTTCGGGTCGCACGCGGCGTCGCTGGGATGCAGTCATTTGGTCAGGGAGGACTTCGCTGCCCAATTCACCGCTGCTGGTCTTTGATCCTTAATCGGCAAGTCTTCGGGCTTCTTCACGTTGTAGGTAGGCGACGACGGCGACGTTATCTTTCACGTTAACGTTCGGTAGCATGGCGTCCAGCATGGTCGTGGCCTCTTTGCCATGGACGAGCCTAAAAGGCGTCATCTGGGTGGTCTCCTGCACTGCAGTGTTGTAGGCGAAGACTACCTAAGGCAAGATGACGTCCCAGGTCTTGTGTTCGGCATCGACATACATGGCGAGCATATCGGCGATGGTTTTGTTGAGGCGCTCGGTCAGTCCGTTGGTCTGCGGATGGTATGCAGGTGTTCTCCGGTGGCTGGTTTGGCTGTAATGGAGGACGGCTTGCGTCAGTTCCGCTGTGAAAGCTGTTCCTCTGTCAGTGATGAGCACATCAGGGGCGCCGTGTCGCAGAAGAATGTTCCGCTCGGTAGGGATTTCGCCTCGGCGTAGCGGGTGAGGTAGTCGGTCGCTATAATGATCCACTTATTTCCAGATGTTGATTTCGGGAACGGGCCAACCAAGTCCATGCCGATCTGCTGAAAGGGCCTTGAGGTGAGTTCAGTGGGGTTCAGAATTCCTGGTGGTCGGGTTGGGGGGGGGGGGTCTTTCGTCGCTGACAATCTCGGCAGGTTTTCACATAATGTGCGACATCGGCAGTCAGTCGGGGCCAGTAATACTTGTCTTGAATGCGGCAGAGGGTGCGAGAAAACCCGAGATGTCCAGCTGTCGGCTCGTCGTGTCAGGCCTGAAGAACTTCTCCGCGCAGACTTACAGGTAAAACAAGGAGGTAGACTGTCTTGTTCGCTGCAAAGTTCTTCACGAGGACATCGTTCTGTAAACAGAACGGAGACAATCCTCGGTTGAACGAGGCGGGGGGTGAAGAAACCTTGCCTTCCAAGTATTCGATGAGGCATTTTATGTCGGGGTCCGCGCGTTGCTGTTGTACAAAAGAGCTGGAGCTGATGGGTCCCAGGAAGGCGTCCTCATCGTCGTCCGGCGGCGGTGCATCTACAAGGGCTCGTGACAGGCAGTCGGCGTCAGGGTGATTGCTTCCGGACTTGTAAACGACGGTTACATCAAACTCCTGGAGCCGTAGGCTCCATCGAGCGAGGCGGCCGGAGGGGTCCTTCAAACTGGCGAGCCAGCACACTCCGTGGTGATCGCTCACCACCTTGAACGGTCGTCCGTACAGGTAGGGGCGGAATTTCGACGTAGCCCAGATGATGGCAAGGCACTCCTTCTCAGTTGTCGAATTTGCTTCGGCTTTGGACAGGGAACGGCTAGCGTACGCGATGACCGTCTTCACTCCGTCAATTTTCTGAACGAGGATAGCACCTAGGCCCACACTACTTGCGCCGGTATGAATTACAGTCTCGGCGTTTTCATCAAAGTGCGCAAGGATCGGTGGGGTCTGTAAACGGCGCTGAAGTGCCTTGAAGGCTTCTATTTGCGGCGCTTCCCATTTAAATGGCACATCTGCCTTTGTCAGGTGGGTCAGTGGCTCGGCGATGCGCGATAAGTTTTTACGAAACGTCGGTAATACGCGGACAGTCCGAGGAATCTGCGCACAGCTTTCTTATCGGCCGGTGGCGGAAACATTGCGATAGCAGCTGTTTTCTGCGGGTCTGGCCGTACTGCCTCCTTGCTGACAATGTGGCCTAGAAACAGCAGCTCTTCATAGGCAAAGTGGCACTTCTCTGCATTTCAGGTTAGCCCGGACGATTTGATTGCGTCTAGTACTGTTCGAAGCCTTTTCAGGTGCTCCTCAAAGCTGGAGGTGAAGACAACGACGTCATCTAAATATACCAGACAAATCTGCCACTTCAGGCCTGCCAGCACTGTATCCATTACTCGTTGAGAGGTCGCTGGTGCGGAACAGAGACCAAACGGCATCACCTTGAACTCGAAGAGGCCATCTGAAGTGATGAATGCGGTCTTCTCGCGATCTCTTTCATCGACCTAAATTTGCCAGTAGCCGCTCTTGAGGTCCATCGATGAGAAATATCTGGCGTTGCAGAGCCGGTCCAGTGTGTCGTCGATGCGAGCAAGGGGGTAGATGTCCTTCTTTGTGATGTTGTTCAATCACAGTAATCAACGCAGAATCGAAGTGCACCGTCTTTTTTTCGCACTAGAACAACAAGTGCCGCCCAGGGGCTCTTTGAAGGCTGGATAACGCCGTCGCACAGCATTTCTTCCACTTGGTCCCGGATGGCTTGTCGTTCTCGCGGCGACACTCGGTAGGGGCTCTGGCGGAGAGGTCGGGCGTGCTGGTCGGTTATAATGCGATGTTTGGCAATTGGCGTTTGTCGGACTTTTGGCGACGACGAGAAGCACTGGCTGTAGCTCCGAAGAAGATTGCGGATCTGGTCTTGTCTGGCCCTTGGCAGGGCTGGTTGTATGTCGAAAGTGGGCGAGCCTCGTGAACCACCGACTTTCCGTGGAGAACCACACGAAGATGGGGAAGACTGACCGGACATGTACGATCATGTAGCAGCGCTGAACGCTTGGGACGACAGCGCTAAGCTTCGAAACGTTTATTTTGCATTGGACGGCTCCACCAGAACGTGGTTTGAAAACCACGAATCTTCCCTCACGACCTGGGCGACCTTCAAGACGCAACTACTGGCTACGTTCACTAGCGTGGTACGCAAGGAAAGAGCGGAGATCCTGCTGCAGTCGCGATTTCAACACCCAAACGAGACCGTTACTGCGTATGTGGAAGATATGAAACGCCTTTTCAAGCGCGCCAACCCTGACATGAGCAAATAAACACAATAAACAAACGCTACAAACATTCGGGGCAATATTACAATCTGGACCACCGAGGGGTGCTTTGGGGAGATGGAGGACAGCCTTCAGCAGGCCGCCTCCATAGTCGATGCATATGCTGCTGACTGTGGTCTCCAATGTGTTCCCGCCAAATCAGAGCTTCTACACGCCAGGACAAACCACAAGCACAACAGTCTCTTCATATATATTTGCCGGGCGGTCCCATCAGAGAAGTGGCAGAGCTCCGGATTCTGGGTCTGTTCATCAATAACAATCTTAGGCCGGACTCTACAATTGAAAAACTCAAGCGCATAGGTGAACAGGTACGGCGCATGCTACACCGCGTTTCCCACAAGCGGGATGGTCTGCGGGGCAGGGACGCGCTTCGGCTCACTCAGGCCTTCGTGACCAGCCAGATCACCTATGACGTGCCGTACCTACACACCACCAAACAACAAGACGAGCGCATTGACGCCATCATCAAGAAGAGAACAAAGCGAGCACTGCACCTCCCTGTTGCTACCTCCAACGCCAAACTGAAGCGTTGGGAGTGGCAAAATCCTATCAGGAGTTGCGGGAGGGCCACCTCGTGAACAAATATACGCGGCTATCGTAGTCGGTTCCTGGGCGCCGCCTGCTAAACCACTTACTCATCCAACACACATGCATGCCAGCGAAGACGGAGAACATCCCAGTGCTGAGGCGCCACATGCTCCGTGTCGCTCCGCTCCCGCGTAACATGGACATGGCTTCACATGAAAGTAGACGACAAGCGTGGATTCGCACGCTCGAGAGGCAATATGGATATACATAGGGCGTCTACTACGTGGACATCACAGGGCCGTCGCCCGCGGGATTCTACACGGCACCGTAGTCCACCGGAGAATGAAGGTCGATGGGCTATCTTTTCTGGCCCCAAATTCAACACGAGCGGAGGGTGTTGCAATAGCTCTCGCTGCCGCCGATCCAAAATCGAGAACGGTTATCACACACTCTCGCCGGGCCTGTGAACATTATATTGCCGGCAAATATCACCTCTTGCCTCCCATATCCTAAGACGCACTCCCGCCGATCCAACTCGCACAAACGTCATCTGGGCGTCACCAGGGTCTACGAGGCGATGAGTCCGCTGATGCGGCCGCCCGAGTGCTCACACACCGGGCTCCTCACCCTAGCTCTCCTGGCACAGAAGCTCATAAACCGCTTCTTCGGTTCCGCGAAATCCTAATTCATTAGTGCGAGAGCCACCGCCTCTACCCGCCACCTGCCAAGGGGCTGAGTAAGCCGAAGGAGCGAACTCTGGGGCGCCTGCAGACAAGAACTCTTCTCTGTCCTGCCATAGCAAAAAACTTTGATCCGAACACAGATGGGCGCTGCCCGCACTGTAGAGAGATGTGCGATATGTTTCACATGGTGTGGGCATCTACTAAGAATCCTCGCCTTGTCCCTTCCCCCACCCCAACCCGAGAGGCATGGGAGACTGCCCTCCTCAACTGCTCCACGCTGGAGTCCCGAAGGGCTCTAGTAAATCGGTCGCGAGACGGGATATCGTCGTGCGGTGTGCCGGACTAAGTATACCGACCATGCACGGGGTTTTTTGACCCTCGAACTCTCTTTGAGTATTAAAATTTTTCGCCACCACCACCACCCGCCATAGGAACATGAAACGAATGCAAGACCCTCCTTGCGTGGCAGGACCCGGGCACGCAACTTCGCTGTGAGAAGCGGGTTGCTAGTGCCATGGTCCTACGTGGCCTGAACACATGCGCGTAATGTGAGGGCTGTGCGGTTGCCCTTGCAAGGTGCAAACTCGCTTGCATAATAAATTTTTGCATCCGTCCATCAATCCGTTCACTACCGCAGCTCCTTTTCTCTTTCTTCTTTCGCTCCAAGCTTTCTCCATTCCCTTACAGCGCGTGTCTGGTGTATATGAGACATATACTGCGCAATTTCCTTTCTCCTGAAATTCGGCGGAGAGACTTAAGTGGTAGTAAGGGCTTTTAGTGACATAATAAATGGAAGGAAACGATTTTTGCTCTCCCCGGCATCTGCTATCTTTGCTGGAAGCACCTGAGCTGCGGCAGCGGAACAAAAGGATAGCAGGCAGTGTAGAAGTGAAATGAAAGGAGTGAAAGGATAGTAGAAAGGACACGGGAAGAGGTACACTGTAATATGTCTATTTACATATTAACATATGTACAGGTCGCGAGAGCGTTATTTTATTAATGCCCATATATTCCGAATTGGCCATTCTCTGAACCTTATGCTGCTGACCCTATGTAGCAGTGAAATATAGGCGCGGAGCTGCAAATCAGGTAGAAGCGCTGCCAGGCGCCTTGCTGAAACGCGCGTTCTCAAGTTGCACTCGTAGTTCTAGGCAACATCATCCTCGACAAACCCGATGCCCCGAACGCTTGCGTAGCTTCCGCGCCGAACGAACGGCCAGCAAGCCGCAAGCTTCTTGCTGAACGTGCCTTGGATGCGCGCTGCGTTGTTCGCCGCTCACCGCGTGATTCCTGCATCCCCGCACGGCTTGACTACGCTAGAACGAGACCATTGGGAGTCGCTGCCGTCGAGCTCTATCTGTTGGGGCAGTGGCGTACATTACGAGAAGGAAGAGGAGGGGTCGGCTTCAAGGCGAAAGCCGTGTTAATGCCTCATCATTGTCGACAGAAGGCTGACAGCACAAGCTTGTCAGTAGAGGCATCACGCTTTTGGAGCGGTGTTGAACGAGTTATATGAGACAGTTACTGCGGAATTTCCTTTCCTCAAATAAAATTTTCATTGTTTTTATTTTGCCCCCTCTTTCTCTTTGTTCTTTAACTACCACTTCCTTCCTTCCTATACAAACGAATGATGAGCGTCCAACGAGATTTGTGAGACAGTTACTGCGGAATTTCCTTTCCTCAAATAAAATTTTCATTGTTTTGATTTTGCCCCTCTTTTCCTTTGTTCTTTAACTACCACTTCCTTCCTATACAAACGAATGATGGGTGTCCAACGAGATTTGTGAGACAGTTACTGCGGAATTTCCTTTCCTCAAATAAAATTTTCATTGTTTTTATTTTGCCCCCTCTTTCCCTTTGTTCTTTAACTACCACTTCCTTCCTATACAAACGAATGATGAGTGTCCAACGAGATTTGTGAGACAGTTACTGCGTAATTTCCTTTCCTCAAATGCTATTTTCATTTTCTTCATTACGGCCCCTCTTTCTCTTTCTTTCTTCACTCCCACTTCCTCCCTTCCTGAACGGTGCGGTGCAGGTGTCCGCTGAAGTGACAGAGACGTACTGCGCCATTTCCTTTCCTCAAAAAAGGTGCGTTCAAAGGGCAAGGCATCGGACAGAACGGGTGGGGACTCCCTGGCAGCGCTGCAACACGCGGTCGCGTTCTACTCCTAAAGGCGAAGTTCAAGTGGCAATAATTAGCGGCTAATTTGCATCTAGTCATTATGAAGTAGACCTAATTAGGCATTAATTAGTAATTTTTATTCCTTCGTACTGAGTCAATAATTGTGTGACGTTATCCAGTGGGTCACCAGTGCCACAGAGGCAGTCAAAGTGGTACGGAAAACGCTTTCGCCTCTAAGTAATTTAGACAGCGAATGTGTCCCCTGAACTACCGCCTGATGGCCGTACGTGCGCTCGAAGCGAAGAGGAAGAGCAGCGGGAACGTGCTTTGCTAGTAACTTAACTGCGACTTCTGTAATTTCTATGCGGAGCGCCAGCCTTCATGTGTCGGTGCCACCGTGTTTTCCCGATATCAGTATATCGTCGAGGTAAGCCTGGGCACCTGATATGCCTTGCAAAACATTGTCGATTTTCCGTTGAAAAGTTGCAGGCGCGGAAGCTGTACCGAAAGGCAAGCGGTTGTAGCCGGACAACCCCCGCTGCGTATTGATAACGCACAATTCCTCGGACTGGTCATCGAGAGGGACCTGATTATAGGCGTCACGCAGGTCGAGCGTGCTGAATTGCTCGCCACCATTCAAGGACGCAAACATGTCATCAATGACAGGTAGCGGGCATTCCTCCAGCTCACATGCAGGGTTTAGGGTTACTTTAAAATCTGCGCAGATTCGATTCGAACGGTGCCATCCTTTTTTTAGTACTGGCACAACTGCTATAGCCCACTCTGCGTTTGTTACAGGGGACAACATTCCGATGGTTACCAGCCTTTCAATCTCTTTGGATACCTTGTCGGGCCCAGCAAATGGAAGAGAACGGGCCTTACAGAATTTTGGTGTGGCTCCTTCGTTCGGTTGAAGATGCACTGGTGGTCCGTCAATCAGGCCCAATTCTGTGCTGACGACGTCTTTGAAGTCCGAGATCACAACGCCCAAAGTTGATGCACAGTTCTTCCCGAGGGGCGCCCCGAGCTTCGCCCCCATCTTTGCCCAGATGTTGAGGACTGAGGACCCTGCGTTGCTGAGTTTTGATATCAAGGCGCGTCCGCAGAGGCTTTCTCCTGGGCAATCGATAACAATTAATGAGCCCTCGACGACAGTCCCGTTATACGAGACAGGCATATCCAACTGCCCCAGAAGTGGCAAGGTCGCTAGGTAAGAGGCAAGTTCTATGTTGCACAGTGATAATGGTGGCCACTGTTTCTTGTGCTGCTCAAAACGTTGCCTAGGCACAACACACACAGCTGAACCAGTATCGACAATCATCGGTATATTGCTGTCACACCACGTGAACGTTCGGCGAATCGCAGGTTCCAACTGAGACTTCCGACACGCAACCAAAGTCCAGATGTGCATGCTGTCGGCCGCGTCATCCAATGCTTCCTCTGTTACATTTAAAGCTTGGCTTGACCTGCCTTGAGAAAGGGTTTTCTGGCGTTCCTTGCTGTCGTCGGTAAGGCACTTTTTCGCAAGGTGCCCGAACCTGCCGCGGCGGCAGCATCGAGCTTTAATCCAGCTGCACGCCTTTCCATTGTGTTTTGTGCTTCCCCACCGTCCACACTCTAATACCGGCTCCTCGCTGGTCCGTCTCCGCGCGTTTGTTTTCATTACGGCCGTCAAGCCTGAAGAAATCGCGTTAGTGTCCTTTTCTGCTGCCTCGGAGCTAAGCGCTATCGCTTCGGCTTACTTCACGGGGAGGTCTGTTTTCGCCAGCAACTGCTTTTGCAGACACTAGACCTGACGGCGCATACTATATTGTCGCGAAGCATTCTGTCGAGCATGCTTCCGAAGTGGCAGCCATCCCCTATTTGGCGAACTTCAACAATAAATGTATGAGCAGACTCACCTTCCAGCTGACGCCGGTTGAAAAAGCGGGAGCGCTCCGTTACTTCGTGGCGTTTTGGGTCAAAATACGCACTTAGGACTTGAATTACTTCTTCGTACTTCAGCGCATTAGGCTTCTTCGGTGGAACTGTCCCTTAAAGTACTTGTACTGTGCTTGTGCTCAGTGCAGAAATGAGCAACGCCCTCTTCTTCATTGAATCTTCTATTCCATTTGCTTCGAAGTAGGCTTCAACTTTCGTCAGATAGGCTCTCCAGTTGTCACAGCGTTCGTCATACTCTGGGAAGCTGGTGATGTGCCATGGCCGAGATGGTTGTGTCCAGTGACTCAGCCTTTACCGACGTTTCAGGTTGGCACTTGTCGTGGGTTCGCTTTGCGCTCGTCGCCACTGTTACAAGGCTCGTACGCGCATTGCGCGTGCCGTGCTTCCATGGAACACAAACGGACGCTGGGGATAGAAAGCGCGTTTATTCATCCCGGTCAGCCAGCTTATATAGGTGACCTGGTGAGGGTAAGGACAGGAGGAAGGGACGAGAGAAAGCGTGAGGAGCGTGCGCTTACGTTCGGGATACATGGCGTTCGCCGTAGTGAAGACAGGGCCTCGCCCTAGTGAAGGCAGAGCGTTCGCCCTAGTGAAGGCAGAGCGTTCGCCCTAGTGAAGGCAGAGCGTTCGCCCTAGTGAAGACGGAGCGTTCACAACATAATTTTTAATATACACCACTATTCTGATTCCGTGGCACGCGTTGGGGCTGCGGCCACTCCTCAGATAGATGACAGGTCGCAAACACAAGGAAAATCAACATTTATCCAGGCATTTACAACCTGTAAAAACGCGGTGCTGCTACAGTCGTGCAGCGCGGTAAGGAACGAAAGAGAGACGAGTTACGTAAGATGAAACCCCGGAGGGAGGTGTAAAGAGGGAGAAAGCGCGCGGGCGAGAGGGAAGGCGCACGGGAGGAAGGAAGAGAAAGAGCGAGGAGAAGAGAAGTCCAGTGTTCGCAGATGAAGCTGGCACCGGCGGGATATTCAAACTGGACTCGGGACAGCACACTCCCCGTCTGGTTATACATATAACCAGACGGGGAATAAGCAGAACTGCCTTACGGAATAAGCAGGACTGTCTCAGTCACAAGACGGAGAACCGTCTTTATCACTCCCCGCGTCGCCGTCTTGATCTCGACCTTTCGCACCCTGCCGTCCGCACTTGCGATGGCGTTCACAATGAGTCCCATAGGCCACTCGTTGCGATAAACCTGGCTGTCGCTCAGGAGCACTGGTCACCTGCCTTGAGATTTCTAGTTGTCCTCTGCACTTCCGATGGCTCTGCAGGGTGGTAAGGAACTCGGGTCGCCAACGGCACCAAAAGGCATCGGCCAGCCACTGAACCTGCCGCCACTGTCGCCGATACATATTCTTTTCACCGAAGGCTGGTCGCACTGTGTTGCCGCCGACTTTCTGGGTCAGGAGCGTTGAAGGAGTCAGCACTTCCCGGCACTCGAGGTCCGTTGAGACAGGAACGAGGGGTCGGGAATTTATGATCCCCGAGACTTCCGCCAAGAAGGTTACCAAGACTTCATGAGTAAGGCGACGAGAGGTACTCTCAAGAAGCATGGAGTCCAAAATTCGCCGCGTGACTCCTATCATTCTTTCCCACACTCATCCCATGTGAGAAGCATGAGGGGGTTTGAATACCCAAGTGCATCCTTGGTCTGACAGGAATGATCATAGCTTCTCATGGTCTGGGCCACTGGTGTCCAGTTTTAGTTGTGAGCACACTCCAACAAAATTCGTCCCGCAATCGGACCTCAGTTGCTTTGCCGGGGTCACTTATGGCGAAGAATCTTCGGAGAGCATTAATAAAACTTGAGGTGGCTATGCTCTCGATCACTTCGATGTGAACAGCGTGGATACTCATGCAAGTGAAGAGCACGGCGCTCCTTTTGCTTTGGGCCTCACCGCCTCTGGTCCGACGGCAAGCGACTTGTCACGGGCCAAATATATCTATGAAATGAAATGAAATAAATCTTTATTTGCCATCAAATACAGATGGGGGATTGTAGAAAAAAAAGCTGTCTTTGGACAGCTTGACGGGTCCACAATCCCTTATTTTGGCAGAGTGGCGGCATCACGTAACATATTCTTGATATGCAAACATATAGATATATATTTAATATGATACAGACTAAGTACTCGTTAACGAAACGAAAAACATCTGCCGGAGGTCCTTGTAGGTTGCCGTGAAGAGGTCAAAACGGACAGAATTATGATACTTCAAAAGCGTTGGTATTGTGTACTTAAGGCACTGTTTCCCGTAACTTGAACATGACATTGGTACTGACCAATCCTCGAATTGTCTTGTAAGGTAACTTGGAGTTCTGTCTTGTAAATGGGATAGGTTACGTATATTCTTGATATTCCTGTGGATTTCTTGCTTATATACATGGCTTAAGCGATATCTACAGAGATTGTGAGCTGGAATTACACCAGAGTTGTTAAGCAAGTTGAGGTGGAAGCAGCATAAGAAGCATTATATGTGTTTCGGAGATACTTTTTCTGTAACAAGTTGATGTGTTCTATATTAGTGGATGTTATGTTTTCCCATACTAGTTGACAATAGTTCAAGTGTGACTGAAAGAGTGAATGATAAAGCACACGTTTCATGCGTGTGGGAATGATATACCTTAAACCACCTACTACCCCAGTTATTTGACTTTTGCTTAGAACATGCTTGACGTGATTATCACAGAACATCTTTGCGGAAAAGGTGACACCCAGACATGTGAAATTCTCGAATAAAGCGATGCATCGTGAGTTTATTATGATATCTTGATGCGGAGGTATGTGCTTGTTTTTCGCCCTGAATATAATCGCTTTTGTTTTGCTTTCATTTACCTTCATTGCATTTACTCTCGACCATTCCTCTAAGGATTTCATTGCTCTGTTACATTGTTCAACAAGAAGATTAATATTGCGAGCAAAAAAAAATAGTAGTGTCATCTGCATAGATAATAAATTTTGCTTTAGGGGTAATAGTTACGACATCATTCAGATAGAGATTATAAAGTTCCTAAAATACTTCCCTGCCGACATAAGTGAAAGGTGGCTCGGTGCTTAGTCTTTCTGCAGGCCGGTCTGCCATTTTCTGCTGCAGCTGCCTTCCTCTGAGCTTGCAACACGTAACACAACTGTGCATGTATGAGGCGATGCTACGCTTAGCTCCGACGATCCAGAACCCAGCTGCCTTGGCCACTCCCTCAGTAAAATGGCGTCCTTGGTGTTTGACCTGCTCGTGGTAACGCCGCACAATCAGGGTGGTGACATGGTGTCCTCCTGGCAAGATGATGGGCTTCCGCTCTTGCTGGTCGAAATAGTTGGCTCTCTCTAGTCTGCCACCAATCCTCAAAAGCCCGTCGGAATCGACCCATGGGTCCAGTCTCCACAGAGGGCTTGACTTCAGGAGTCGCTTTCCTTGTTGCAAGCTTTTCAACTCTTCTGAAAAGGCTTCTTTCTGGACAGACAGAATAATGACTGCCTTCGCTCGGGCTAGGTGTTCTGTAGAAGGCCCTAATTGGTGAGATGAGCTGTTATGCGGGCAGTCTGACACGTTGCGAGAGGTGCCCCGAAATTTGCTCACCAGCCGCACAAGCATTGCAACTGCGCAAGTCAGCTTAATCCAACTCGAGAAGCGCTCGAACCTCCTGCTGCAGAGTTCTTGCACGTCTACACTGGTTGACGACATCCACCATGCCATTTATGCCGACGACATCACAATATGGACTAACACTGGCTCACTCGGCGAGAAAGAGGATAGGCTACAAGAGGCGGCCACCTGCGTTGAAAGCTATGTCAAAGCAAGAGGGCTAGCATGCTCGACCAAAAAATCTGAGCTCTTACGGGTTTGGCGAGGAAAACGGAACCGAACAGTCCCTACCAGTAAAGAACTTCGACTACAAGTTTACCTCGAAGGAGAACCAATACCAGAGAAGACACTCATACGGGTACTAGGGATGTGGATACAGTCAAATCAACGCTGTACTCACACCCTTGCGCTATTAAAGGCATCTACACTCCAAGTGGCCCGCATGATTACGCGCATCTCACACAGACGTCATGGCATGCGAGAAGAAGACACACTCAAGCTGGTCAGGAGCCTAGTGGTAAGCCGGGCGACATACAGTCTCCCATACTACAATCATATCAAAAGTGAAATACAACAGGCGGACGCGATTTTGCGCAAAGCGTATAAAACCGCGCTTCGACTACCCCATAACACCTCAACTGAAAAGCTCTTAGCCTTGGGACTGCACAACACGTTCGAGGAATTACGGGAAGCGCAGCATGTTGCCCAAATGCGCAGACTACAGCAGACCCCCACAGGCAGAGTACTTTTAAAGAAACTGGGCTACAGCGAACAAATTCGAGAAATATTGAGAACTAAAACGATCCCCGATGAGTACCGCAGCACGCTCAAGGTGGCACCAATACCAAGAAACATGGACCCGAACCGCCACAAAGACCGAAGAGAGGCAAGGGCCGACCGCTTACAGAAAACACACGCATACCAGGATACAACAGTGTATGTCGACGCTGCCACATATGCCATGACTAGGGGACAAGGCACCAACAACGCAGTGGCAACTGCAGTCAACTCGGAATTACACGAGATTACCAGCGTTTCCCTGAAAGACTGCACGATAGCTGAGGCTGAAGAAGCGGCCGTCGCTCTAGCGGCAGCGGAGGGCTATCGGACTGGGCGGTCACTGACAATTCTTACTGATTCACAAGCAGCCTGCCGCAACTATCTTTGCGGCAGAGTCGGTCACAGAGCGCTCCGCATACTCCGCTCTGTAGACTGGAAGACGCAACAAACACATGCAAAACCACACAAGCCGATTAAACATAAGATCATCTGGGTACCGGGGCACACGGGGGTGGCAGGAAACCAAGAGGCAGACAGGATAGCTCGAGGATATACTAACTACCGAGCATCCAACGTCAACGACCTTGAGGAATCCCTGCCAGTACCTCAGGAATACTCGGCCATACTAAACTACAAAGGCAGCAGGATGCGGTACCCACCACCGCACAAATCTTTAAACATAGAAGAGGCTGTCACATGGAGACAACTTCAAACGGGGTCATATCCAAATCTAAACACACTGAGTAAAATTCACCCCACACTTTACGCACACAACTGTCCGTGGTGTCATGAAAAACCTAAACTGTATCACATCATATGGGCATGTCAAAAAGTCGACATCGTCCCAGTTATACAAAACCCAAGTGTGGAGCGATGGGAGGGTCTGTTCTCCAGCGACTGCCGCGATGACCAGATCGGTTTGATACGGCAAGCTCAGCTGACGGCAGCATCCAGCTGAGCCCTGGAATAAGGGCAACCGACCGTTGCGGATGGACTCATCTGATCACATAAAAAACCTTGGGCTAGAGCCGAATAAAGTTATCCTATCTATCTATCTATCTATCTATCTATCTATCTATCTATCTATCTATCTATCTATCTATCTATCTATCTATCTATCTATCTATCTATCTATCTATCTATCTATCTATCTATCTATCTATCTATCTATCTATCTATCTATCTATCTATCTATCTATCTATCTATCTATCTATCTATCTATCTATCTATCTATCTATCTATCTATCTATCTATCTATCTATCTATCTATCTATCTATCTATCTATCTATCTATCTATCTATCTATCTATCTATCTATCTATCTATCTATCTATCTATCTATCTATCTATCTATCTATCTATCTATCTATCTATCTATCTATCTATCTATCTATCTATCTATCTATCTATCTATCTATCTATCTATCTATCTATCTATCTATCTATCTATCTATCTATCTATCTATCTATCTATCTATCTATCTATCTATCTATCTATCTATCTATCTATCTATCTATCTATCTATCTATCTATCTATCTATCTATCTATCTATCTATCTATCTATCTATCTATCTATCTATCTATCTATCTATCTATCTATCTATCTATCTATCTATCTATCTATCTATCTATCTATCTATCTATCTATCTATCTATCTATCTATCTATCTATCTATCTATCTATCTATCTATCTATCTATCTATCTATCTATCTATCTATCTATCTATCTATCTATCTATCTATCTATCTATCTATCTATCTATCTATCTATCTATCTATCTATCTATCTATCTATCTATCTATCTATCTATCTATCTATCTATCTATCTATCTATCTATCTATCTATCTATCTATCTATCTATCTATCTATCTATCTATCTATCTATCTATCTATCTATCTATCTATCTATCTATCTATCTATCTATCTATCTATCTATCTATCTATCTATCTATCTATCTATCTATCTATCTATCTATCTATCTATCTATCTATCTATCTATCTATCTATCTATCTATCTATCTATCTATCTATCTATCTATCTATCTATCTATCTATCTATCTATCTATCTATCTATCTATCTATCTATCTATCTATCTATCTATCTATCTATCTATCTATCTATCTATCTATCTATCTATCTATCTATCTATCTATCTATCTATCTATCTATCTATCTATCTATCTATCTATCTATCTATCTATCTATCTATCTATCTATCTATCTATCTATCTATCTATCTATCTATCTATCTATCTATCTATCTATCTATCTATCTATCTATCTATCTATCTATCTATCTATCTATCTATCTATCTATCTATCTATCTATCTATCTACCCTGGTTGTGAGAACAGTTGCCTGGGGCCGCACCTCCGTGTCAGAATCAGCATCGACCAAGTCAAACTTGTCCTTCATTACCCGCGGGCAGTGTTCTTGATGATAGAAAAACTCCGGGCCTGTCAGCCAGACCGATCCTGCCATTTGAGCTGATGGCACAGACCTCGTTCCGAGGTCCGCAGGGTTCATGTCGGAAGGAACTTAGTGCCATTGCTCTGGCCGTGTAGAGCTCCTGATGCATTCGACCCTGTTACCGACATACACATAAAACCTCCGAGTCTGATTATGTATGTAACCTAGGACCACCTTGCTGTCAGCGTAGAAACTTACAGCATCAAGTTCCATATCTATTTCACGACTGATGAGCTCTGCTAGCTCCACTGCCAACACCGCGCCGCACAGTTCAAGCCTTGGGATGGTGTGTTCCGGCTGTGGTGCTAGCTTAGCGTTTCCTATGACGAACTCGGCATGGCACGCCCCATCTAGATATGTCACTCTGGGGTAAGCCACTGCATCCACAGCGTTGGTTGATGCGCCGGAGAATATGTGCAATACCTTGCGCTGTGCGGTAGTGAGCGAGGCAGGGGAATAGGTGCGAGGTATATCCAGCTGCTCGAGTACTTGCAGGGAGTCTTTCCACGTCTCCCACGCGGCCCTATTCTTCAGGAAGTGGACAGTCCCAGACGCATGTCCCAACGACTGGCTGTCGGAGGAGGGACTTCCCTTGAACGATGACTGGAGCAAAAAACCCGAGTGGGTCGTACAGGCTATTCACCACTGACAAGACACCGCGCCGAGTGAATGGCATCTCTTGGATTGAAGTCGTAAATGTGAAGACATCCTTTTTCAGGTTCCAAGAAACTCCCAGACTGCGTTGGATTGGCGGTGTGCCATTGCACACCGCCCTTACAACGAGCCACCGATTTATAACGAGCCCCTAATTCCCCTTCGCTTCTTAGCTTAATTGCTTAGCGAGGGCCTCGGTTCTGGCAGCCTTGACGCCATCGGAAGCATATGAGGGTTGTCACACAGCTTCCACCCTCGCCGTTCGACGACGTTCTAAATCATATCAGCGTTAGCTCAGGACGTGCTACGTCCGCCGCTTAAAAACGTGGGTGTCGCTGATGAACACTCCAAAGGTATCAGAGAAGCCAACAGCCACAGAAACCAAGGGGCATAGGGGATTTTTAATTTTATTTAAATATTTTGTGGTGTTGATCAATTTGTAATATTACTGAATCTGTTATCCCTTAAAGGTAACTGATTAGAAAAGCAGAAGAAAAAACAACCACATGCCGCCATTGGGATCCGAACCCACGACCTCCGATTTACGCGTCTGGTGCTCTACCGCTGAGCTACGGCGACGGCAGTCAAACCTTCTGCTTCCGGGGGCATATATATTTACAAATAACCTAACCTTGGGAGTGTTCACCAGCGCCACCCACGTTCTTAAGCGGCGGACGTAGCACGTCCTGAGTGACCGCTGATGTGACGTAGAACGTCATCGAACGGTGAGGGTGGGAGCTCTGTGAGAACCTTCTTATGCTTCCTAAGGCATCAAGGCTGCCAGATCCCACCGCCGGCATGTGGTTGTTTTTTCTTCTGCTTTTCTAATCAATTAGCTTTAAGCGATATCATATTCAGTAATATTATAAATTGATCAACACCACAAAATAAATAAATAATTAAAAATTAAATGTCCCCTGTGCCGCTTGGTTTCTGTGGCTGTTGGCTTCTCGCAGATTTATAACGAGCCCCTCATTCCCCTTTCCTTGTCTCCCAAGGTTAGGTTATTTGTAAACATAAATACCCCCGAAAGCAGAAGATTTGACAGCCGTCACCGTAGCTCAGTGGTAGAGCACCGGACGCGTAATTCGGAGGCCGTGCGTTCGGATCCTACCGACGGCATGTGGTTGTTTTTTCTTCTGCTTTTCTAATCAATTAGCTTCAAGTGATAACATATTCAGTAATATTCTAAATCGAACAACTGCACAAAATAAATTAATTAAAATCCCCTCTGTCCCTTGGTTTCTGTGGCTGTTGGGTTCTCTCATATTTGTAATGAGCCCCTCATTCCCCTTCAATTGTTTGCTTACTTGCTTAGCGAGGGCATCGGTTCTGGCAGCCTTGACGCCATAGGAAGGATAAGAGGTATCTCACACAGCTTCTACCCTCGCCATTCGATGACGTTCTACGTCATTTCAGCGGTAAGTCAGGACGTGCTACATCCGCCGCTTAAGTACGTGGGTGGCGCTCATGAACACTCTCAAGGTAAAGTTATTTTTAGAAATAAATACCCCTGAGAGCAGAATATTTGGGAGCCGTCGCTGTAGCTCAGCGTTATAGCATCGGACGCGTAATGTTTCGGCTGGTCCTCCAGCCGAAACGTCCTGAATTAAATGTCATGTTTTTTCAATTTCTGGTGACTTTATCTTATATATATATATATATATATATATATTGCAACGATGAAGACAGTGCGCCAGCACCTACGACGACGAAGCGATTTGTGTGTCGAGTGCGCGCGTCGAGAGCTCGAGCTCGAACAAGCTTAACCGAAATTTGCACAGACGCCGGCAACACACCGTATTCTTACCGTGGCCACCTCTCTCGACCGAACGGTTACTCTATCGTGGGTCCCTGGGCATGCCTCGATGCCCGGTAATGATCGAGTTCATGCGCTGGCCCGAGAACTCTCCTCCCGGACTCCGGATGATCAGGCACCCAACCCTGCACAAGAAGCCCCATCGGTCCTCTCTACATATCACCAAATCACCACATTTTACAAATTCAGCCACATGACACTGCCACCACCCCACAGTACCTTGTCGCCCTTATCCAGCGCCACATGGCGAGAATTACAGACAGGCTGTTTTATTTCACCCCACCGTCTCTCATGCTCCACCCCACCTTTCCTCCTGATTGTAACACCTGTGGCGTGCCCAGATCCACACTTTTCCATTACCTTTGGGAATGTCCTTCCCCAAAGGCAGTACCGCTAATCCTCAATCCCACTCATTCTTCCTGGGAGGCTGCTTTACGGACCGCTCAGCCCAACGGCTAGAAGTGGCTGGTGGATCGGGCTTTACGTGAAGCACAAGCCCGTGGACTCCTGGACCAGTAGGGGGCCACCCTGGATGTTTCTTTTTTTTGTAATAAAGTTGTTTCCATCCATCCATCCACCTCAGTCGTTCTTTAAACTACGTGGTAGCGACAGATGTACTGACATTGCGTTGGCATTGACAACATTGTGGCAGAAACGCGGCTTGATGCCAAAGGTCATCCGCGTTAATTGTGTTCTTTGGTGTTCGGGTTTTATACTCCGATTAGTTTAAAAAAGGAAGTTGTATAGCTATCTGGCTGCCTGGGTCAATGGACGCCTGATTCGCGCTTTGAGGTACGTGGGGTGGCGAGATGTGGGCTGCCTGCGTTAGCGGGGACAACTTTGTGCCAGACACGCGGCACAGCAGCAACAGGCAGCAGCGCTCATTGGGTGAGCAAACTCTTGCGATCAACCATAACTGTCACTTGCCAGGGCGGCAGGATGTCCGGCTATCCAGTGTCCGGAACGCACTTAACGATACATACGCCCAGCCGTGCATAGCTGACCGATACACTATAGCATTCACTCTCCAACTAGGTTCAAGAGTGGTTTGAACCACAGCTAATTTCTCACTTCCTGGTTTTTCCCTCTCGGCCCGGATGCCCAACCATATATACGAGAAAATGCGTCATTTCATTATTCAAAAACAATTTTTCATTCATGACGACTGCTAACTGCCCTGCCCCTTATGCAACCTCCAACACTGCTTATTAAATGTGAAATTAAATGGCGACGCTAACGCCGGAAGTGTCCGCTAATTCTGACGCCAGAAATTTGTCCCCAGTGATTCGGTATGTGCCATCATGAGAAACTAATTCAAGAGGTTTTAGAATAAAAAATAAACAATTGGAGGTCTAGTTTGGACTCGAACCCGGGCCGCCGGCGTGCGAGATGACGTGACAGCATAACACAAAATTCAGAGACGTCACACCAGAGCTGACACACTACCGCTGCCATGTGCAGGCAGGAGAGGATGAACGATGGAAAAAACTGCCGACGATTACATTACTTGGTAATGCGAAATTTGAGCGCAGCTCATCAGCTGTTCCAGCTTTTCGCTGGATTGAGGTAAGAATTCGACCCAGATATTTATGTACAATTGCAGACAACTTATTTTGCAGCATCAGCTACATTGGCCGCAGTCTCGCCGTTTCGCGTGCTCCCTCCGTCGTCCATACTGCGCATCCGCGAAGAGTGAGTAACGTGACTGCGCACAGCAGGCGCGCCTCACCGCGCGCGCTTGCCACTTCTGCCGCCGGCGCAGAGCCACATGACATCACTGCTCAGGCTACGTATATCCTGGCATAGCAGAGCTCAGCCACTGCCAACTTTTGTTGCGTTAGCAATAATACAGTAGGCTTCGCCTGGTCGCGTAGCCCCGGTCAGTAGGGATGGATGACCATGGCCATGACCATGAACAGCGACTTCGCCGAGCAGGTAGGGCGCTGTTTCATCAGCCGCGCTCCGCCAGGTAGCAGCGCCGGCGGCGCAATCAGTTTGCTCTGTCTAGGACAGATGGCGCCACTAGGAGGTCTGACACTTCTGGCCTTCGAAGTGGGCGTTAGCAGCATTTCCCTCAACCCCAGTGTCAGGGACCCAAATTGACGGTGTGTTGAATGTGTGTGTTGTTTGATCCATGTCTTTGTTCGTTTTGTGCGAAGAGAATCCTCGCGGCTTTTTGGCCGATCCTTCCATCTCTGTATGCCCTCGCTGCAGCCTGAGAATCCGTCGCTATCCAGTAACTCAGTCCCTGCCGATGGGCTTCAGTCAGGGCTAGAGCTATGGCGATCTCTTCCGCTGCTTGTGTTGTCCTTGTGCGCACTGATGCACCAGTAATTATCTTCCCATTGGCGTTCACTACTGCTACCGCCCTAGCGTTTTCCTTCGTTCTGTACTTGGACGCGTCAACATACAGAACCATCTGTTTCTTCTTTAGGAACCTGTCCAACTCCAAGGATCTCGCCGCCGGTCTTCCTTCGTGGTTCTTCGGGTCCATGTTTCTGGCCACTGGTTTAACCAAGAAAGTGCTCTTAATTTGGCTGTCAATGTCTGTCTTGTCTTCGCCTTCGCCTTCTACCGGGTATCCTAGCTTTAGCAGTAGTGCGCGGCCAGCGGCTGTTCTTTTATGTCTTTCGAGTTGAAATCTGAGCATGGTTTCGCTGTGCTCCTCATAGGTGCCGTACACACCCATATTCATTAGCTTTTCTTTCGAGGCCCAGGTCATGACGCCTAAGGTTTGTTATACGCCTTTCTGATGCATGTTTCCATTTTGTTCTTTTCCCCTTTATTAGGTTGTAGGTACGGAAGCGCGTACGTCATCCTCGGTATGATGAGCGCAGAAGTGATCCGTAACGCATCTCGCTCCTTCACCCCTTTTCTCTTGTTCGTAATCCGACTTAACATCCTGCATATCTGTTTCGTGGAGTGTTCCAAGAGCTGTATGGTATGGTCCCGTTTGCCTTTCTCCTGCAGCCACATTCCCAAGATACGAAGCTTATTTGTCCTTCTTACGGGTTGTCCATCTATCTCTAATTCTATCGTTCCCCTGTCCTCTTTGTTTTTGTGAAGTCTAATAAATTCAGATTTTTCTGGAGAGCACTGCATCCCGCTAAATAAAGCAAATTGACCGATCTCATCCGCCGCTCTTTTCAGTATTTCTTGCTTGTTTCCTGTCGATCCTTTTGTCGTCCACACTGTTATGTCGTCCGCATAAATTGAATGTTTTACATCTTTGATCTTTTTCAGTCTCCTAGTTAATCCAATCATTGCTATGTTAAAGAGCAAAGGTGAGATGATGGATCCTTGTGGTGTCCCTCTGTTTGGAGTCGTCTTCTTTTCTGACCTAATGTTGTTGATGCCGATCGTTGCTGTTCTGTTAGACAGGAAGGCCTTTACGTATGCGAAGATCCTCTCCCCACAGTTTGTTGTCGAGAGTTCTGCTAGAATGGCGTTGTGGCTGATGTTGTCGAAGACCCCCTTGAGGTCTACAGCCAAAATTACGCCTTCTCGAGTTCCCGATATTGGTTTTAGTACCATGTCTCTTAACTGGAGCATCACGTCTTGCGTGGAGAGGTCCGTTCTGAACCCGAACATGGTATCCGGAAACAGACCGTTGTCCTCCATGTAGTTGCTCAGTCTAGTCTTGACCACTTTCTCGTATAGTTTACCAAGGCAGGAAGTTAGTGATATTGGCCTAAGGTTCTGTAAACTGGGTGTTTTCCCTGGTTTAGGTATCACGATAATCTCAGCGTGTTTCCACTCCGCCGGGACCGTGCCCCTTTCCCAGTGCTCGTTGATTAGTCCGGTCAGGCTTTCGATTTGGTCATCACTGAGGTTTCTGATCATTGCATTGGTTACTTGATCTTTTCCCGGTGTTGTGTTCCTCGTGAATGACCTGGCAGCCGCGTATACCTCGTATTCTTTTATGGGTTCATCCAGCTTCGAGTTCCTTGTCCCTGAATACACCATGGTGGAGGGTGGCACCTGAGTGCTTCCGACGTACCTGGACCAAAGAAAATCTGTAATCTGGGCGTCCGTTCCCTGAAAATTGTGCGTGATACGTTCTATCGTTTTGCTGTTTTCTCTCTTCGATTTTGTCGGGTCTATGAGGTGCCTGAGCAGCGCCCATGTTTTAGCGCTACCCAGGTTGCCGTTTAGTTCATTGCAAATTTGGTGCCAATTATCTCTAAGTAAGTTTGCGGTGTGGTCTTCTATCTCCTTATTGATTTGAGCTATTCTGAGACAATTTTCTGTTATGTTTTTGTTTCTTCCATCTTTTTGTCAGCCCCCTACGAGCCTCCCAAAGATGTAGCATTCGTTTATCCGCACGTGGAAATTCATCGGTAACCTCTAGCGTCGTAGTATTGTCTCTGTGGACCTCCCGTAGTCGTTTGGTCCACTTTTCGATGTCCGTTATCGCAGTTCTTCCGCCTTCATTCTCCAACTGTTCCCGAAATGTTTTCCAATCTGATTTTTTTCTTCCTCTGGATTGTGCTGAACCTTGTAAGTTTAATTTGCGTTTGAATTACGTAGTGGTCACTTCCGAACTGCTCCCCGGTGTTAGACCATTCATAGTCTAGGATATTTCCTATGATGGTCAAATCAGGGCTAGTGTCTCTTGAAACGTTGTTTCCGACCCTAGTAGGGTATCTGCTATCGGTAACGATTTCCAGCCCGTGCGTATCCACTCCATCTAGGATGGTTTTTCCTTTCTTCGTATTCATGTTGTAGCCCCACTCTTTGTGCGGAGCATTGAAATCTCCTACAATCACAAGGTGGTTTTGTTTCACCAGGCCGATCACCGGTCTAATGATTTCTCTGAAGTCATGTCTCTTCTTGCGCGGTGGTGAGTAAATGTTAAGTACGAATAGGCTCTTCTCCCCGCGCTTCTTAGGTATTACCTCTATTAAAAGGTGTTCTATATCGTCTTGTGGTGTCGTGTGCTTGTGCGTAGTGACCGCCTTCTGACATAAAATGGCCACTTTTTTATATCTTTCATCTACTATGGTGTCGTAGCCGATTATCTTCGGCGAAGTGTTAGTTTTTTGCAGCGCTATTACAGTAGGTGGGTGTTTATGCTGCATTACATGTATGTGGAAATCGTTTTTTTTTCTAAATCCTCTACAGTTTCATTGCCATATTGTAAATTTTTCTTCTGCGCTAGCCATGATGTGACACTACTGCTGCGCCACAAAGATCTTCGCGCTTTCGTTTAGGTCGACCTGTTCCGGTGCTCTCTAGTTTTGTCTCCTGAACAGTTCTGCCAGTCTCTGATCGGTCGCGTTCAGTCTGGTCATGATTTGTTCCAGCGTCGTCAAGACTGTTTTCTGTTGCTCCTGTATTTGGTGTAGTGGTGTAGTAGCATCTATTTCTTCCCTTACTTGCGGTTGTACGGCTGCAGGCCCCTGCGTGCGTGTTGTCGTCGTGGGCGATTGTACTCCGTGTACTTTTCCTCGGTTTGTATCATGTTCTCTTTGTTGTCGCTGTTCTATAAACGAAAGCCTCCTTTTTAGTCGTTCATTTTCCTCTCTAAGTTCCCTGTTTGTTTTTTCTAGAGCTTCGAATCTAGTCTGTATCGAATAGTCTATAGCAGTGGGATAGACTGGAGACTCGCTCATAGACTGACTCACCTTCTTGGACTTCTTGGTCTTCTGTTTAGATGCGGAAGCGTTATGGGCGTTCCTTGGAACCCAGGCGTTGCCGCCACCGTGGTCGGTGGATCTCGCGTCTGCTAGCCCCGGAAAGTCTCCATCTTTGAAGAACGGCGTTCGGCTTCTGCTGCCGCCGCGCCTGTTCCGGGACGCAGATCTCGAAGATCCGTTCTTTCCTCTCGTTTCCGCTTCCTCGCTGTCGAACCACCGCGGCCTGTGGCCACCGTGGTAATTACTTTCTTTTCTCTTGCCTAGCTGGTTCTGCTGGCCTTTTTGTTTGAGACGTCTCTTGCATCCTATATCGCCTGTGGCGTGAGCTTCGCCGCACCACTCACACCTGGGCTCTCCACACTCGTGTCCGTCGACGTTGGCACGTTTGCATCTAGGGCACTGCGGAATGGGTTGTGGTTCCGGGGAGACGTCTGATCGGTGCCCCTGCAGGTGGCATCTGAAGCACACCTGCTTCGTAGGTTGGTAAGGGTAAACTCTATACAGTCCTCCCATCACTGCGACTGTCTTGGGCAACCTCGGTCCGTCGAACGCGATGAGCGCTGACTGACTTCCCGAGCATTCTTGCGTAGACTGCACGAATTCCCGGCGTTGCTACTTGGATGTGGTTCATTAAGATTTCTTGCGTGGTGCCGGCCATCACTCCATGCACCACACCCCGGACAGTTCCCTCCGCCGTGGAGCAGTAGGCATTGAACTCGAATTGTTTGTCTCCGAGACACAACTTCGTCGTCTTTTGCATTGCTTCTGCTTTCGCACAATCTGGCGTCCGGACTATTATTATGTTTGAGATGGCTTTCACCGCGACAAGCATGTCGCCGATGTAGACCAGGTTGCATTCCTTCACCACGGCTTGTATGTAATCGCTGGGCTTGAAATCTCCCACTCTTAGTTTGTGGATCATCGGTCGGAATACGATTTTGTATCCTCCTTTCGGGAGCTATACGAAATCTCGCCTGTTACCAGCGAGTCTCTTTAGTTGGTTGTTTACAGCGGACGCCGGTGGCGCGTTCGGGACCTTGGCGGTCGTTCCTGGCGTCCCAGGTTTCTGCTGCTGCGGCTCACTCGTGCTCACTGGTGTCTTGTTTGCCTCGGAAGGTGTACTTGCTTGACCGGTAGCTTTCCTATCCTTCTGGGCTCTGCGCTCCACTAATTCCTTCATCACTCGCCACGGGGTCTCGTTGACTGGGTAGACTCTTGGTTGTTCTTGCGGTCCCCTCGTACCTCCGGCGTTGTTGGTGCTTGCAAGCTCCATGGCTTGGGGCTGGTCCGTACCCGGGCTATTTTCAATAACCGGGGCCGTAATGTGTGTCGCAGTCGATGCTGACGCCATGCCGCCGTCGAGGCTGCTCAGCCCCGGTAGGGCCAGCGAAGCCCATGCGTCTCCTGCTTCGGCCACGGCCGACGCTACGTCGGTGTTAGGGTTAGCGTGACTCTGGCCGCATCAATATTTCAATGTCCCGTAAGTGGAAATAGATTCTACTCACAGAGATAAAATTGGTGTCCAGATGGTCCTCGTTACCTCACGGAACACATTCAATAAATACTTTGCATTAAACTGGGGTTTTGCGGTCAAAAACACTGACGATTCACGGAGCCCATGCAGAGCACGTCCGCGTTCCCGCGCAGTTGGGTGTCCACCCCCCGTTATGGAGAGATTCAGGTGTCCATCCAAATATGCGAGAGAGATACATTTCCTTCCCCCCCCCCCCCCAAAAAAAAAACAATTTATCGACGAGCAAGGCGTATAGCCGAACGGGCGATGGCGTTCTGTGGACTCCCAGGCCGCTTGGCGGAATGCTCACGTCACCAAATATGGCGGCACCCATGCTCCCGCACTGTTAAGCGTCTATAAATGCGCGCTTGCCCTGGCGTGAATGCTTTGCTATGCAGTCCCCTAAGGTGGTGGTGGTGAAAAACATTTATAGTGCAATAAATTTTTTTTACAGAGAGGTGATTGGGGTAGGCCCTATTGGCCCTTTCCCCTAACAATACTAGGCGGAGCCCCTATTCCGGGGCCCCATTGGCAAGCTACGCCGCCGGCGTCCGGTGAACCAAGGCCTTTTGGGTCTTTAGGTCCTGACAGCCGAGCAGGGCCGCCTCCCAGTCCTCTCTGGTGGGGTTGGGGTTGGGGGAGATAGATGGGTTGGATTGACACGCCCAAACCATGTGGAAGGTGTCAGCCACCTCCCCACAGAACTGGCACGTGCCATCAAAGGATGCGTTGAAATGTTTAAGTACCGCCGGGCACAGTACAGTGTTAGTAAGAATTTTGATGAGGAGGCGCTCGTCAGCGCGATCCTGTCCCTTACAAGGGGCCGGGTAGCGCCGGTGCTCCTCCTTGTAGTAATCAGTGATGTGTTTGAATGTAAGGGCCAGATTGTCTGATTGGGAGTAGGCTTCCAAGGACACGGAGATAGCCCGGGGAGAGAGTGCGCGGGCGGCCTGATCGGTCTGTTCGTTTCCTTGTAGGCCCTGGTGACCGGGGGCCCAAATCAGGTTGCGTGGAGTTGGATCTTCGCATCGGCAGCTATATTCCAATATGCGCCAGGCAAGCGGGGGAGCCCAGTCCAACTCATAGTTCCGACAGGCCCCTCGCGAGTCAATGATGATGTGTTTCGACTTGGGAGTAGTGAGAGCCAGAGCAATGGCAATCTCCTCCGCGTGTGTTGCGTGTAGGCTTTGAAAGTGAGCCCGTTAACTGTGTTTGTGTTGTGTACGACTGCGGCCGTGTACCACACCCCGTGGTGTGAGCCGGCAACGTCCAAGTAATACACATGTTGTTGGTTACCATAGTATCGCGCCAACGCTTCCGCGCGCGCCTGGCGGGGAAGGGGTCGGACCCGGAGGGCGCGTCTCCAGGGTTCTGGCACTTTCTCCCTTTCCTCAATATGGTAGTCACGTTTGATGTGTAGCCGGTCCAAGAGACGGCGACCGGACGTGGTCTGTGCAAGACGCGTGTATTGGTTGACTAAGTGGGCTTCTCGAAGCTCCCGGAATGTGTTTACCACGCCCAAGGCCAGAAGTCTCTGGTTGGACGTGGTGACCGGGAGGTCGAGAGCCCGCTTGATGACTTTCCGGTGGATGACCTCCAGTTGGTCAACATCATGTTTGCGCAGGTGCAAGTAGGGGGTTGAGTAGAGGATTCTACTCGTTACGAAAACATGGGCAAGCCACAGTGCATCCTTGCATCGTAATCCGCCCCGCCTGTTGGAGACCCGGCGGACCATGCGGCCCACCTGGTCCTCCACTGTGCGAAGTTTGGCTAGGGTAATGTCGACCCTGCGTTGATGGTGTATGAAGAGACCAAGGACACGGATCTCCTTGGACTCCCGGATCAGTCCCGAGGGGAGACTGATGCAAAGCGGAGTTGTGTCCCGAGGGGAGGGACGTATGTGCACAAATTCTGATTTAGATGGGGCGCACTGGAGTCCGCAGTAGGCCGCGTAGTCGTCGACTAGGGTCGCCGCTGCTTGCAGGCAGGATTCCATGTGGCCCCAGGTTACCTTGCGTGGCCCAGATTGTAATGTCATCCGCATAAAGAGCATGATGTATCCCGGGCAAAGAAGACAATTTGGAGGGAAGATGAAGCATTGCCGAATTGAAGAGCAGGGGAGACAGGACCGCGCCTTGAGGTGTTCCCCTCGAGCCGATGGTGTAGGTGGTGGTGAAAAATTTTTAATAAACAACAGGAGAGTTTGCAGACCAAAAATGGCCCTTTACATAGGTGGAGTCCTTAGTCCGGGACCCCGCTGGACGAGGCCGCTACTCGCGCCCGTTGGACTAGAGCCCTTTGAGACTCCAGCCCCGAGCAGTTCAGCAGGGCTGCCTCCCATGCCTCTCGGGAAGGGGAAGGATTGGGGGGAAGGGAAGGATTCTTTTGACAGGCCCAAACCATGTGGAAGGTATCGGAAACTTCCCCACAGTGAGGGCAGCGCCCATAAATTTTGGGGTCGAAATGTTGCACTATTGCAGGACACAACAGAGTGTTGGTCTGCAAGCGCCTCAGAGTTCGCTCATCAGCTTTACTCAGGCCCTTAGCAGGGACCGGGAAAAAACGATGGCGTTCGCAATCGTCGTCCAGAATTTCTCTGAACCGCAGAAGCGGTTGCACAATCTCCGAGCCGGAAGAGCCTGGGTGAGGTGCCCGGTAGGTAAGCGCTCGGGTAGCCGCGTCCGCAGCCTCATTACCTCTAACGCCCTGATGGCCTGGAGTCCAAACTATGCGTTTGGGCGAAGGGTCCGATTCCCGTACTGCGCGCTTTAATATACTCCAGGCTAAAGGTGAAATCTCGCCAGCCAGGTAGTGTTGACAGGCTCGACGCGAATCTGTCACGATTACCTTCGAATTCAAGTCCGAGGCGGCAAGCGCAATGGCTACTTCCTCAGCCTGTGCTGAATTTCGAGCCCGAAAGGAGAGCCCGTTAACGCATTGATCCTGGTGAACTACTGCGGCCGTGTAGAATCCATTGGGCGACGGCCCTGCCACGTCAACGTAGTATACACCCTGTTTGGATCCGTGTTGGTGTTCGAGGGCCCGAGCGCGCGCCTCTCGTCTGCCTTCGTGTGTATGTGTGTCCATGTTGCGCGGGAGTGGAGGGACCCAGGGCTTGTGACGCCATAGCTCCGGAATCCGACACGTCTCCTCTGGAGTGCACTCGTGTTGGATGTGCAAGCGGTCTAGCAGGCGGCGCCCGGATGCCGTCTGCGAGAGTCGCGTATATTGGTTCACGAGGTGGGCCTCTCGTAACTCCTGGTAGGAGTTGATCACTCCCAACGCCGACAACTTAGCATTGGAGTTGGCCACTGGGAGGCCCAGTGCTCGCTTTGTAGCCTTTCTAACGATGGTGTCGATTCTTATTTCTTGTTGTTTCGTAGTGCGAAGGTAGGGAGCGGAGTAGAGGATGCTGCTGGTCACGAAGGCATGGGCGAGCCGAAGCGCGTCCCTGCCTCGCAACCCGCCGCGCTTGTTAGAAACGCGATGGATCATGCGTCCGACCTGTTCTCCCTACGCGCTTGAGTTTGGCAATAGTGGATTCCGGGCTGAGCCTGTTATGGATGAACAGACCTAGTATGCGGAGCTCCCCGACCTCTTTGATAGGGCCTCCCGTCAGAGAGATTTGCAAACTCGTGTTGTCCTTAGGATCGGATCTGATGTGCAGAAGTTCCGATTTTGCGGGAGCACATTGGAGACCACAGCCGATAGCGTAGCTATCGGTTATGGTGGCGGCCCGCTGAAGGCGGTCCTCCATTTCCCCAAGGCTCCCTTCGGTAGTCCAAATTGTTATGTCGTCCGCGTATAATGCGTGATGAATGCCTTCCACCCGGGCCAATTGGTGGGGAAGCTGCACCATGGCAATGTTGAAAAGAAGTGGCGACAAGACCGCCTTCTTGGGGTGTACCCCGTGTACCCATCGTGTATGGTCGGTATTCGTCATCCTCAATCTTGAGGAAGGCCTGACGCTTCGAGAGAAAGTCTCTTACATATGTGAATGCCTTGCGCCCACAATCAATGGTACTCAAGTTAGCTAAGATGCTGCTATGACGAACGTTGTCAAAGGCCCTCTTAAGATCAAGGGCAAGGATGGCCTTGTCGTTGTGGCTCATGGCAGTGGGTCGTATTATGCAGCGGTGTAACTGGAGGAGGACGTCCTGCGCAGACATATGCGGTCGGAACCCGAACATAGTGTCTGCAAAGAGGCCCTTGGTCTCTATGTGTGGAGAGAGGCGATCCCTAACCATCGTCTCCATAAGCTTGCCCACACAAGGTTAGTGAGATGGGCCTCAGGTTGTCGGTATTCACTGGCTTGCCTGGCTTAGGGATGAAAGTGACCAAGGAGGTCTTCCATTCGGGAGGGAGTGGACGCCCGTCCCAAATCTGGTTAATGTACCCTAACAAGTGGAGGTAGGCCGAATCTGGAAGGTTGGCCAACAGATTGACTGTTATGCGATTCCGACCCGGAGCCGTACCTCGCCGCATTTTAGCTAAAGCCGCCTTAAGGTCGTGTAACTCAAAAGGGGCATCAATGTCGGGATTCGGCTTTCCCGCGTACATGTACTCGGGCCCAACTGGGTCGTCTATACGGCAGAGATATCTGTCGCACAGGGTGTCCGCGAGTTGAGCCGTCGTACCTTGGTACCCGTGCAAAGCCCGCCGGAGCTGTCTTTGCGTCTCCCCTCTCGTTTGAGCGGGGTCGATGAGACTGCGAAAGAAGCGCCATGTTCCTCTCGAGCTCATCTGACGCGCTGCCGAATTACACTTCTCTATCCAGTTTGAATCGGTGAGCTGGGCAGCATACGCCGCAGCCTGCTCCGTGAGGTCGACAATGCGAGCCTTAAGTTTGCGATTCAGCTTTTGCTTCTTCCACCGTTTGGTAAGACTCCGACGAGCCTCCCACAAGTGCAGGAGGTGATTGTCCACTGCAGGGATCTGTTCAGTGGTCTGAAGTGTCGTGACATGTTGTCTTTGTATTGTGTCTAATTGCTTTGCCCACTCCGCATATCCGCCGGAAAAGAGCACGGGAGGTATCTCTTTTGTTCGAAACTTATGCCAATCGGTCAATTTAGTGTGGCCCCACTTTTTGCGAGCCGCCTTCGCCAGAAGAGTAACCCGGAGAAGGCAGTGATCGCTACCAAGAGTCTCTCCCAGGTTCTCCCAGGTAACATCTCTGGTGTTCGTAACAAGAGTCAGGTCAGGGCATGTGTCTCGCGTAACCGAGTTGCCCACACGTGTGGGACAACACGGATCCGTGAGGAGTGTAAGACGAAGTGTGGAGATGAGCTCCGCCAGCTTGCGTCCTCTGGCCTTCTCAAAGTGGTAGCCCCAATGTAGGCTTGAAGCATAGAAGTCCCCAACGATCACTAGAGGTTCCTTGTCAGCCGATTTGAGCGCGCGGTAGAAGATTTCATTGAAGGTCACGCGCGGCTTATGCGGGGGGCAGTAAATGTTAAGGACATGTATTGATGGGTCGCGGCGCTTGAGCGGCAGGACCTTGACCATACTATATTCCTGTTCAGTCTCCAGTTCGAGGTCTACTGGGACTGCGGTGTACGCTTTGTTCACCAGTATGCACGTTGTAGGACCGCCTTGAAACGAGCTATACCCTGTGAATTTAGCATCTGCGCCGGGTTCCTGAAGAGCTAGGAGCGCCGGTTCGGTACCGAGACTGCAGGTAGAGCTGGAGGTGTGACCGTTTCTTCCAGCTCCGTAGACCCCTGCAGTTCCACTGTATGATTTCGAATTGCTCCGAATTGTTGTTGGCTTTCCGCTGGGGTCGGCTAGCCATCGTGAACGTGATTATTTAATTTTGGGGGCCAGGTTCCACCCCCGAAGGTGATGGGGCCTCAGGCAGAGGCACCAGCACGTCCGGAGAGAGAGCGGCCGGAATGTTTTCTAGTGAGCCTGTGGCCTGGCGAAGGACCACCTTCCGCCTGCGGAGGTCTGGTCGCGGAGACCGCGAGCGGGAGCGGCTTTGACTGAGTTGAGCTGCAATTTGGTCCTGAACGACAGAGAGAGCTGTCTCAGTAACCTGTGCCGCTATAGCAGGCATGATTTTTGCCAATTCGGCCTGAAGAAGTTGCTGAATGGAGCCCCGGACCGCTTCCATGATTTTACCTGGCAGAGCATCAATTTCGCTCTCCAGGTTGTACAGGCGGCTCTCCACCATTGGCAGCCTACCAACCACTGTGGTGGCCGACTGCTGCGACACGCTTGTCAGCCCAGATGCGACCGAGGCACTCTCATCTCGGTCCTCCGGCTCGGCTAGTTCTATAGGCTCGGAAGGACCAGCTTGAGGTTCTTTACGTCCCTCTAACTTAGCCTCCAGCTCATGAATTTTCCGCGCTAAGAATTCTGTTTGGCGCCTAAGTTCAACATTTTGCCTCTGTAGGGCGGCTTCTGTTGGAGAGAGAGAGGGGGAGAGAGGCCCGGAGGCAGCCCTAGCCCAATCGCTCACCTTGTTTTGGGCGGTCGCTAGAGGCGGGAAATCCCCAGCGCTGAAGCTCGGCGACCTCGCCTGGGTCCCGGACTTCACAGCCGTCTTGACATGCCCGGACTTGCCCAGCGCAGAAGTGGACTTGCTGTCCTTGGCATTGGTGGGCGGAGCTTGCTTCTGAGTCGTCTTCCGCTTGCTTTGACTTTGTGATGGTCCTGGCTTGATCGGTTTCCGGTACTTGCCGACGCAGCCGGCAGCACCGGTGAAGTGGGCACCCGCGCACAGCAGACATCAGGGGGTGCACTCATGTTGTGCTATGCCGTCGGGTGTGGTGGCCACCTGAGAGCCGCAGAGGCCGCAGCGTCCCGACTGCGGCCGCGGGCAGATGTCAGCCCGGTGCCCCACCGTGCCGCATAGATGACAGGCGGGGATCCTCTTTTTGTACAGCCTCACGGGGATGCCCTGGTCGCTGTAGAAGATTTGGCGGGGTACCTTCTTCCCTTGAAAGGTGACCACTGCGATGGCGGTGCGCCCAGCTTGCGCACAGATAGGATTTCTCCGTGTCTCCACTCCAGCTTCTGCTTGAGGGAGGCCGACGTTTCGCCGGGGTGAACGTTGATCACTCCCTTGCAGACCTCGCCAGAAGCCTTGGCATGCCCGCGAAACAGAAGCTGGCGGTCGCCGACCGTCAGCGTGACATCGCCGAGGAGCTTCTCAGCGGCTGGCACAGAGTTCAGCCCACACACTAGCACATTTTGGTCCCACACGGGCCACACAGAGAGTTGCACCTCTCCACAGTCCCGTATGATGCTGCGCACGGCAACTCCGGCTTCACCTGGAGCGAAGGTGGCCTTCAGATCCAGCGTCTTGCTTGGCTTGAGCACCACGATGAGTTCGTCGCGTCCAATGCGTGGCGTCTGCTGCGGCCGCCACCGGGGTTTGCATGTTGCGGCCTTCAAGGCCGCGCCACCGACACTCCCTGGCGAAGCGTTCGGGGACCGAACTGCCGCCTGGTGCTGGGCGGCGGCTCCATTTGCTTTGGGAGCGTTCGTCTTCTGCCGGCGTCTCCAGATTTTGACCATATCTGCCAAACAGTCAACTTCCGATGTTGGAAGGTCCTCGGGTTGAGCGGTCTCCATGCGTACGACTTGCATGGACACCGGATCATAGCCGGTAACCGTATTGGGAGCCGCCATCGCCAGGGAATCCCCAGCCGGGGCTGGCGAACGCCGGCGGACGCCCCGCCGCCGTTAGGCTTAGCGCCGCGGCGGTGGGCGAAATCTTCAAAATCTCAGAATTTTGTCAGAAATGGGCCCACCTTGATGAAAGTAGTGCCCACTTGTGCCGCTGATCTTCGCGGAGTCGATGGTGCCAAGATTCGTGGGGTCCGAGTTGACAGACCGCAATAAGGAGCGATCAGAAGCGGAGCCGATGTGCGCACGTCTTCTCCCTACGCGCGCCCTCAGCGTCCCCCCCCCCCCCCCCGATGGTGTATGGCCCGTGTTCCGCATCTTGTATGCGTATGTAGGCTTGACGGTTTGTAAGAAATTGTTTTATGTAGTTGAATGTTTTGTGGCCACAGTTGGTGTTACTGAGGTGGTCCTGGATTACTTCGTGTTTGACGTTGTCGAATGCGCATTTCAGATCCAAGGCCAGGACCACCTTGTCGTTGTGGGGACATTCGACAGGATCTAAGATGTCGTGGTGAAGTTGCAGAAGCATATCCTGTGCTGACTTGTGAGGGCGAAAACCGAACATGGTGTCCGCGAAAGTGTGCTGTGTTTCCAGAAAATCTGAGAGTCTATCGCGCACCATCGTCTATATCAGCTTGCCGACACAAGCCGTGAGGGAGATGGGGCGAAGGTTCTCCACATCAATAGGTTTTCCGGCCTGCGGAATAAAGGTCACGAGAGCCGATTTCCAATCGAGAGGGAGAGGAGTCTCTCCGCCCCAAATGCTATTGATGTATTTGAGGAGCGCGGCGTAGGCTGCGTCGGGAAGGTTGGCCAAGAGCTTGACCGTAACCTTGTCGCGCCCGGGTGCAGTGCCCCGCTTCATTTCGCTTAAGGCTGCCCGGAGGACGTGGTGTTGGAATGGCTTGTCCAGCTCCGTGTTCTCTTCGCCTGCATACGAGAACGCCGCCTGCCGGGGGTCCTTAGTGGTGCACAGGTATCGATCCATGAGCGTGTGCGCTAGCTGTTTTATCGTTCCTGTAAAGTTGTGCAACGCCCTATGTAATTGGCGTTGTGTTTCTGTGCGTGTTTGTATTGGATCGATGAGAGCGCTGAACAGGCGCCACGTGTTGGGGCTAGACATCTGGCGAGCAGCCGCGTTGCACCGGTCCACCCAGTTAGTGTCGGCTAGCTGAGTAGCATATTCCGCTGCCTGTTGTGTGAGTTCGAGGATGCGGTTCTTTAGGAGTCTGTTATGTTTCTGTTTCTTTCATCGCTTCGTGAGGTCTCGACGGGCCTCCCAAAGGTGGAGAAGGTGGTTATCCACGTCTGTTTGTGTTTCTGTGAGCTGTATCTGCTTTTCGTGTTGTGTGAGTGTAGAGGTGAGCGTTCTGGACCACACGTCGTATCCCGACTGGAATGGGTCTACGATAGGTAGAGAGGTGCGGAAAGTCGTCCAGTCAGAGATACGAGCTTGTTTTAGTGGGCGTTTCATGGGACGCATGTAAATGGTTGTGTTGATTATACAGTGATCACTACCTAGAGTGTCCTCTGTATTCAGCCAGTCGGCATGGCGTATGTTGCGTGTAAATGTGAGGTCCGGGCAAGTATCTCGTTGAATGGAATTGCTGACACGTGTTGGGTTGGCGGGGTCAGTGTGCAGGGTGAGTACAAGTGTGGAAAGAAGTTCCGCAAGCTTCCTCCCACGCCTGTCCTCCCGGGGGTATCCCCATAGCCTGCTCGGGGCGTTGAAATCGCCGACGATTAGGAGGGGATCCCTACCCGCCACCTGCAGAGCTTGAGTGAAAATTTCATTGAACGTGACGTTCTTAAGTTTCGGTGGACATTAAATATTTAGAATGTGTACAGGTGGGTCAGACCGCTTTAGGGGCAGCACTGAAACCATCGTGTATGGGAAAGACGGTGTTGTGGGAAGTGTAACCTCCTGCGCAGTGTATCGCTTGTGAACAAGTATACATGTCTGCGGGTTGTGTTGAAATGTAGTGTAGTTTGTGAGTTTTGTACAGGCGCCGGGTTCCTGAAGGGCAACCACGGCGACGAGGAACTCAAGGTTCTCAAGAAAGAGGCGGAGATGAGTCCGCTTCTTGTGGTTCTTGAGACCCCGGCAGTTCCACTGCATTAGTGTAAGCGGCTGAGTTGTTCTTGCTCGCGACTTAGGGTTGGGGGCCATGGTCGGAGGCGGAGGGTGGGGTCACTTTGTTCAGACTGCCCAGACCGCTAGTGCCCGGTGCAGACGTGCAGGAGTCTTCCGAAAAGTCGAAGTCATCGGGAATGGCTCTATTGAATTTTGAGGGGCGGTCAGCGTCCCTGATGGGGCCTACGCGTTTAAGGACGCGCGGATTGTCTTTTATCCATTTTTGGATAATGTGCGTTACGGCTTGTGTCACCTGTGCGATGATACTATCCACCTGATGGATGATGTTATCATGGATAATTTTGGGGAGCTAAGCCAATTGTGTTTCAATTGCGGTAACCCGGGTCTCCATGGCCGCGGCGCGACTCTCCACAGGAGGAGGGATGTCCCTGTCTGTTATGTTTTCTGCCTCGTCGCTCGACGCGGGCGGAGTATGGAATTGGGATTTGAGCGAGTTAAGCTCGCTGGCTAGTTTTTCGTTTTGAGCTCGCAAGAGGGCGAGCTCGCGCTTGAGTTCCTGCGTCTCGGCGGTGCTGGTGGCGGAGGAGGGAGGAGGGGAAGGAGAGGAGCCGACCCTCGCCCAGCTGCCTACCTTGGGTTGGTTGCAGGCAGCGCCGCCAGATGAAGCGCTGAGAGCTGGGAACTCCGCTGCTCCGGGTGGTGGCGTTAGCGTTGCTGTCTTGCCAGGGGGAGGCATCACGCCACTCCGTGGCGTCTTCTGGTTGTTTTGCTGCCGCCCTCCCCGTGTAGCGCCGGCATTGGCTCCCTTGGATGGCGTCCTGGGCCCTGGATGCAGCAACTTAATGAATTTGGCGGTGCATTCGCGGGAGCTGGTGAGGTGCGGGCCCCCGCAGATTAAGCACATAGGATTGCAGACGTGGCAGCGACAAGAAGGGAGAAAGCGACAACATGCACAAGAGACGCCAGAACAGCGTGAAGAACTTTTTGCGAAGCGTCGTGCTAAGGATGTAGGTTGGCGACAACGTTCTACCTCGCAGAGTGGTTCACGTGAACGCTATCAGGCGAAATGCTATCAGGCGAATTGCAACGCGCCGAAGAATGGCAAGAAGAACGCGCGCACCATAGCAATTCACCGAAAGACGCAGGTTCCAATTCCGGCCGGGGTGGTCGAATTTCGATAAAAGAGAAATACTACCGGCCCGTCTGCTGGGCGATGTCAGTACACGTTAAAGAACCTCAGGCCGTCAAAATTTCCGGAGCGCTCCACTACGGCGGCACTGATAGCCTGAGTTGCTCAGAGATATTAAACCCCCCAAAACCAAACACTTTCAGGCCTTCCGTCACTCCCGCCATCCGTCCTTCCCTTACGGCGCGGTTAAGGTGTACAGCGTGGTCCAGGTGTCCACCGAGATACGCGAGACAGATACTGCCCATTTCCTTTCCTCGAAAGCCAATTTCTTTTTGGGCCAACCAGTGTTGACATCGCTGGGACTTCGTTTCCAGCTGCTACATGTGTTGGTGAAGCCAGCTGCCGCGCGTACTCGCCGCGGTGGGTCAAAGCACCCGTCTACTGAGCCGTATGAATGGGTGAATCGAAAACTTAATATACAAGCGAGTTTGGACCGTGCAAGGTCTCAGGGCCATCGCACAGCCCTCACATTACGCGCATGTCTCCAGGCCACGTAGGGCCATGGCACGGGCACCGCGGTTCACAAAGTAAAGTTGCGTGTACGGGTCCTGCGACGCGAGGAGGGCCTCCCATGTTCCGATGGCGGGCTGTCCCTGCGGGGGAGGATGGGCAGGGCAGCCGAAGAGGATGTCGTCCAGAATGGCGCGCGCTTCTCCGCAGAGAGTGTTCACGGGGGGAAACGGGGCGGAAGTAGGATAGAAGATGAGGGGTAGGAAGAGTCCTGGGGCGCGATTACGAGTCGCTCAAAATCGTCTCAATCGGAAAGTGTCTCAAAAAGTGTCTTATTTGCTCCGTTCCTATTGATCGGTCGTGACCAGCGGCAATATTGTTTTTTTTTTGTCACCGGCTGACGCCATAAACGTGCAGAAGTGTTGAAGTTGCATACCTAAATATACGAGCTGATTGAGACGATTTTTCGGGATTGGAACGAGTGGTCTCAAACCGCCTGAGACCGAAAATGGTGGTTGTTTACATGGCCGGTGGCCGCGCGAGCAGCGGTGTAAGAGGGTGCATCAACACTGTTTTGACGTGCCGGACGAGTTGTTCCGACGTTTCGACATAGGCCGGAGCATAATGCATATGCGACGAACTCGCCGTTGAACTTGGAGGTGTGCGGGTGAGTGCGCGGTCAGTGGAACGGCAAGTGCCTGTGCGCGCCTTCGTCGCCGGTGGGTTTCAAGACAGCGTAGTAAATGAAGTAAACGTCGGCGTAGCCCAACCGACTGTGAGCAAGTGTCTGCGGTGGGTTGCGGTGGGTTGCGGAGACCACTGTTAAAGTTAAGTCGCAGAAGGTGCGCGCTTTCCGGCGAGACCCCCAAGACAAGGCGGCGGCGAAGGAGGACTTCCTTCGCATAAACTTTCGCCACCGCAATATCCCCGGCGGCGTCATCCGAGCATCATCCGAACGGAACGGCAACAACACCAACACGAATATGAAGTGCTTAACCCGAAGCGGGCGGCATGAGTTGGTTACAAAGCGGAAGAGTGATTGTTGCCCCAGTGACCGGGCGTGCCCTCTTTTAATTCCCGCAGTGAGATTGCAAGCTCCCAGCAGCTGCACCGGTCTGGTTCCGTATGTCGGGAGTTGCTGCAGTGTGATTATTCATGGTCGCTTGGTTTTTTTGAACAAAAATAAATATAATCACGCATCGCCCTTGGAGCCCATTTGCCATCGGCAAGGTGAGTTCACACTGGCGAGTCGCGGAGGTGGCGCGACAGGCTTAAATCGATTTATTACGCCCCCTCCCCGCTTTACATGTGCTTCGCAAACCGTAACTAATTGACCGAAATCGGTTGCCTAGAATACTAGCGCGACGTTTGCAGCTCGCCAGTGTGAACTTGCCTTAAAGCTGCCTTCGCTTTTTTTCGAGCCAAGAGCTCCTTGCAAATTGATCTCGGCAGACCCGTAGCAATCACTGCGTTTAAATAGATTTTTCCGCGCACTTAAGATGTCCGCAAAGTACCTTGATTCTATGTAGTGTGTCAAAAAAAGGACAGCCGTCAATAAGGTGATTTTTTTTCTGGCTGTCATGTTTACGATGGCTGAGTATGTGCGTGTAGGGATAAGGCTGAATCCATGGCTGAATCCTTTGAATCAGGCAGCAGTTCACGCCACCTAGCCGACGCTACCTACGCTTTTCCAGTGTCAGCGCACCCTCGCGGCAGCAAAAGTGACTGAAGAGCAAACTTAATTGCAAAACTGAGAACCCTTCCTGTTTTGCTTGATGTTGTGAGGTTTGAAGGAGTTTGTTAGGAAAATAAAACATTGTTCATTTTATTAATGGCGTGTTTACAGCAAGATGTTAGCATACGGCCCCTATTGCGCAACTAAATGCTTCCTGGGTGGAACCCTACTATTAGCCACCACAACCTCGCTGCTAATTGGTTGATTCCGCGGTCAACGTCTCGCGGTATCGTCATTTTGACGTCAGAGCGTCAAAAGTGAGACAAAAACTCGTAATACCGTCCCTGGTCTGGAGTTGCCTCCAGAGCATTTATTAAACGTGTCCGCCCACTCGGGCCCCCTATCGGCCATCATGAGCCGAAGTAATCGGGATGGATACCGACCGTGGCGCCAGCGTTTCGATGGAGGTGAATCAGAAAAGACGGCCGCGTTTCGATTAAGGCGGACGCAAGGCGCCCGTGTTCTTTGCGTCGTAAGTGCATGGTAAAGATCCCCAGGTGGTCGTAATTATTCCGGAGACCTCCACTACCGCATTTCCTTCTCTTATATTTCACTCCCACATTTCTCCCTTTCCTTACAGCGCTTTTCAGGTGTCCACCGACATATGTGAGGCATATACTGCGCAACTGTCTTTCCCCAAAAAACCAATGCTCACATCGGGGGGGGGGGGCTGGGAACTGGGATACCAAAGCGAGCGGACGCGTTTCACATTGGGACCGCGAATTTTGGCCTTTAAGGCGGAGGTGGATAGAAAAGTCTGACAAAATCTCATGATTCCGCCCCCCCCCCCCCTCCCTCGCCCCCTGCCAGAGTAAAACGAACACACTGAGGCAAAAACGAGCCGAAATTAGTAGACGCGGCAAAATTTCGGAACATGAGGTTTCCTATGTAGATGCGGTGGGAGGTGGTGGCGGTTTTATGGTGGCAACGGCCGTCAGCGGCCGGGGCAATCCCGTGACAGCTACCACTTTACGCAGGCAGAGCACAGAATTGCCGAGGAAAGTGCGATCGCGTTAGCTTGCTGTGGAACGGAAGCGAAGTGTGTCATCAGTGCGAGCAAAACTGCCATACGAAATTTTCGCAAGGGAATGATCTCGCCCTTAGCGGCCAGAGTCCTAGGCTAGAGAACGCTACATGGGAGAATTAAAATAATTTGGACTCTGGCGCTTGTAGGCGTCCTCAGCAACGAGATGGTCCACGAACTGGCTCGAGATCTTTACTGCCGAGGCGCTGCTGGCCCCTCGATACCAGAGGGAGCGGAGAGTGCATGCTAAAATATGGGGAGATCACGCAGCATTATATATCGGAGCGTAGACTGCTACCCCGCCAGACATAAAATTAGACAGCAGACAAGCAGGGGCGTGCAGGCACTGCAAACACTATCCGCACCCGGTTATGGCGAACCACATGTTCCCCGAGGCCAGGAGCGATAAATGCAACCTTTGTGGAGCGAGGGAGACCCTGGACCACATAATATGGGAAAGCCCGTATTCACCCGGGGGTATGTAAAATATGGACAGTACAGACACCTGGGAGACCCTGCTGCGTAGCTGGGTCCCTGAGCTCCAGCTCGTGCTCGTCCAACTCCAAGACGCTCTTGAGACCCAAGGCCTTGCAGTCTGCATCTAAGGCGGCGGCACCGGCCCCCTGACCTGCGTGTTGGGGGATGGGTAGATCGTCTTATTCGTGGACATTAAAGTTTATTCCATCCATCCATCTCGCTTCGGCAGACACGGCTTTGCGCCGCGCGTTTTCTATCATTCCTTCTCTCTACAGTTCTCAAATGGCAGGGATTGTCACTCAGCTCGGGTGTGACTTCATTCTCTAAAAATGCGGCACCATCCTCTCCCGTCATCTCGGACGCGAGCGGCCGGGTTCGATTCCCACCTCGACCAAAATTTTGATATCCTTTTCTAATGTCTCATGACGTCGTATGAGCAATAACATCAAGGGACGAATTTCCGGGTACACATTTAGCGAGTCATTCGGCAAGAGCATAGCCATCTAATGTTTCCACACTAATACGAAAACGCGACTAAGGTACCCACTGTAAGAGAGTCCCAGCGATGTGCCTTTTCATTGCTTCAGTTATGTGGCTTTCCTTCGCTTTCGAATGATTAAATGAATGAATGAATGAATTCATTGATTCATTCATTGCATTGCTTCAGTTATGCGCCTTTCCCCTGCTTTCGAAGCTCCCGCTCTTCCATTTTGAGGTTTGTGCGACTGTGTCCTGTCCCAGGGGCCAGATATGCACCTTTTCTCTTACTTTATTTGTTAGCAGCGTGGCATGGGCTTTTGTGATGATCACTTTTTCTTCTTCTTGAGGTTCTTCATGATTATGAGTTCGAAAAGGGGAACACGGCGCGTTCAAGTGTCTCCTCTGAGAGGGAATCACCGCCGTTGCGCCGTGTTTAGTAGTGTGGTAGGATGAAGGTCACATAAAGGTAAAACTTCGCGACAGTGAAGCTGGCTTTACCTAGCGTATTGTGCTCGCTTCAAAATTGGATGATGCTTAAGCTCCGTTTTTAAAAGTGGGACGCGACAGCGTGTTGCAGGGTTGCCAAGGAGTCCACGCATGGCTCGTTCGGCGCGACGCCTTGGCCGAAGGAAAGGAAACGACGCCTGTCTCTTATATCTCGATGGACACCCGAACTGCACCTAAGGGAAGGAAAATGAAATGAAGATTGGTTTTAATGAAATGAAACGACGCCTGTCTGCCATATCTCGATATATCTGTCTGCCAGTCCTAGCCGGGGCTGCATCGCCAAACGCCCCTTTATACAACCGCCGCGCCGCCTATCCGCTCTATTGCGCATGCGCAGCTGGCGGAGCGCCGGCATCGACACGGCCGCCGCAGCCACGCTAACCGCGCTAAACGCTGTGCGAGGCGAGCGGTGTGTGGAGACATCACGCACATGTGCAGCTGGTGGAGCGCCGGCACCCACACGGCCGCTGCAGCCACACTAAACGCACGAAGAGCCAGGCAAGGCCAAGTCCCATCACAGCTGCGGCGGTTGCCATGAGAACGGCTATGCTCTCCGGCACCGACACGGCCGAGGCGCAGCCACGACGACGGCTTGAAACCTGCCGTAGTGATGTATTCCTACAAAAATGTTTTTGTCCTCTAGTTTCCTGACAACCAAACTTTTTCTCGCCTGGGAGCTGGTTGTTAACACCAAAACTATGACGTGAGGGAAGAGATCAAGTACGTGAAAGAGCTGGGTAGTTCTTGCCTTCGGCCAAATTCGCACGCAGCCTTAGCGTTGCTGCGGCGACAGAGGCGTGAGAAAGACGACATCGCGCTAGTGGTACCAGACGCGCTTTTCCTCTCAGTGTTAGTGCGTCAGTAGTACTACTGTAGGTTTCGCCTCGACGCGTAGACCCGGTCGGTAGGGATGGATGAGCTTGAACAGCGTTGCTTCTACCGTGCTGCGCCAGATGGCAGCACCAGCTGAGCGCCACGCGGCAGCGGCGCCAGGCAGTTTGCTCCGTCTACGACAGATGGCGCCACTATGAGGCTCGCCGCTTCTGGCCTTGGCGCGCAGTGGCGCGCAGTGCATCGATGGTACTCTAATGATATCGGTTAAGCAATTAGCCTGATTTCTAGTCAGACCGCATAAATAACACCGAGTAAGAAAGTGGCCGAGTTGGGGATTCGAAGCAGGGTATCCGGAGTGGGAGACGAGAGCGCTAGCTATTGCGCCATGCCAGCTCGATGGGTTTGAATGATCAAAGGCGCGTTTAGTGAGTGCGGTGTCTTCATTCACTCCCATCTTCCGCCCTTCCTGTGGTTGTGGTGGTGAAAAACATTTATCGTCTAATAATTTTTTCACAGAAAGGGGATTGGGGTAGGACACTATTGGCCCTTTGCCTCACAATACTAGGTGGAACCCCTATTCTGGGGCCTATTGGCATGCAACGCCGCCCGCGTCCGTCGAACCAAGGCCTTTTGGGTCTTTAGGTGGCGACAGCCGAGCAGGGCCGCCTGCCAGTCCCCTCTGGTGCGGTTGGAGTTGAGGGGGGTAGATGGGTTTGTTTGACACGCCCAAACCATGTGCAAGGTGTCAGCCAACCTCCCCACAGAACTGGCACGCGCCATCAAAGGATTACTGAAATGTTTAAGCACCACCGGGCATAGTACAGTGTTGAGAGAAAATTTGGAGGAGGCGTTGTTCCGGTCGATCCAGACCCTTAGAAGGGGCCGGGTAGCGCCGATGCTCCTCGTAGTAATCGCGGATGTGTTTGAATGTAAGGGCCAGATAGTCTGATTGGAAGTAGCCTTCCAAGAACAGGGAGATAGCCCGGGGAGAGAGTGCGCGGGCGGCCTGATCGGCCTGTTCATTTCCATGGAGTTCCCTGTTGTCCGGGGCCCTCAATCAGGTTGCGTGCAGTTGGATCTTCGCATAGGCAGGTATTTGCAATATGCGCCAGGCAAGCGGGGGAGCCCAGCCCAGCTCATTGTTCCGGCAGGCCCCTTGCGAGTCGGTGAGGACTAGGGGTGTGCGAATATTCGATAATTTCTAATATTCGATCGAATAGCACGGTATTCGATATTCGCTTCGAACCGAATTCTCGGTATTCGAAATTTCGAAGTATTCGTCTCGCGCGAATAGTGTTACTGGGACGCTTGCCCGCTTGCTTTATATGGTTTCGGTTCCGAGTATTGCCGCATAGATGGCCTTTTTTTTATCGCACTTTCAACGCTCGGGGATCAGTAAAATACGCAAATCACGATCACGCCGGGGTGCGAACCCAGCGACACGCGAAAGAAAGGTGAGGGCGACGCGCTCTTGCGACAGATCGTGTGTTCTGGCCGTCTTCGAACCTCCGCACTAAAGTTGCCATAAGTCGCGTCCCTGCCACCATGTCGAGACAGATGCAATGAAAGAAGAACACAGCCGACAGTCGTCTAAGCTTCAAAACAAGAAACCTCCGTTTATTGTCAGCGAACCCTTTATTCTATGGCTGGCGGTGACGTTATCGATGAGCTCGCACACCTCAAGTACTCGAACGCGGGCATCGCCTTACCGCTTTTAACCCCCCCCCCCCCCCACCCCCCGGCCCCCTATTTTTTTTCAATAGAGCTGCGGTAAAGATTATCTGATAGGACAGATGCGACGATAAACACGCAGCCCTACCGCGCTATCGCTTCACCCTATCAGGTGACGAATCATGCGTACCGAACATGGGCGACCGTTCCCTCGGCAGCATTGAAGCAAGCCATCGTATTACCGGCGGAGGCGAGGAAAATACAGCGGCAGCGCGGGGACCCGATGTCGCCGAAGTGTATACTTACTTCAATGGAAAGGGCGTATTTAGCATGTGATAACGCCAAGCTTTTTTTGCACCCGTGGAGGATTACTGTCGTTAACGCTCGGCATCGGGGAGGTTGCTGACGCATACGTGACTGCCGAACTTTAGTAGGTCGGAATGATCGCATCCGTCTATGACTGGCGTCTTTTCTTGCTATTGTGACTGCTTGCGGATTGGTGGGAACGGAACGCCGTCGTAATCAGGGCATTGAGCCGTCTTCGGGCGGTGTGCCGCCCTCCGTCGCCGCAAATCGGGCACTCCGGTACGTTGGAGGCTCAGATCATTCTTGGAAGCGCGATGCTAAGTGCTGCTCGGAGGTACTACTGGGGACAATTTTGCCAGGAGGCGCGAGCGGTGCGAATGACGTTTCGCTTGCTGCGCTAGAGTTTTAAGAGTTTTAGAGTTTTAAGAGTTTTTTTAGAGTTTTAATGTAACCGGAACGATGTTCAGATCCTTCAGTTTGATAAGCGAAGCAACGCTCCGGCATACATCAGCCACGAGCTGCTAGTGAAATGCAAAAAAAATGCATCGTGCGACACGCCTTGTCAGAGTGACGGCATAGGCCGGGAAGAGCGCCAGTTTGCCGCCCTAAACAAAAGAGAGACAGAGCAGAGCCGACATTTCCATACGAGCACCCCTCGGATAGCGAAATAGACGCGCCAATCTCCGGCCGCAAGGTGATGGCGATACATTTGAACCGCGCGCGGAGCGTCCTGAACGCTATGTCCCCGACAGTACGGCCAACCTATCGGCGTTGTGGGAGCTTTGCATACGCGATGGTGCGATGCTGCCAGTGCTCCTAGGAGGTCCGGTCAGCCTATGTTCGATTTTAACATCTTTGGCTGCAGCAGTCCCATCGGCGTAACCGAAAAGAAGGCGCAATCCAAGCCAAGAAGTGAGGATCCTAAACTATAGAAACGCAAGCAACGCAAGTGGCAAGTCGGTGCACCGAACGTGATTGCCGAGCTCAGTGTTAGACATTCGACCCGTTCGACCACTGGTCACCGGTAGTGCAGAATATCCTTTTTTTTTCATTATTGTTCTCAGTGCTCTTGCTGCAGTGTAGTGCAGTTACTCCTATGGTTTCAGTTACTGGTTGTACTACTGGCACCGTTCTGTTATACTGTTATTTTCTGTATTTTATCTCTAATTTCTGATTAGAAAGCAGGCGGTATTTTTATGTGTTTTAACTTTTTAATACAAAAGCGGTAAAAATTGTTCTTAACTCACTTTAGGTGCTCTCTTAAAATTTTGAAGCATGGTTTTAAATAAAGCCTCAGTGCAGTTTGTAATGGCCTCGTGTGTTAGGAAAATAAATGGTTTTGGAAAGGCCTACTGTCATTCAGCCTTTTTTTAGTGCCAAAAGTACTATTCGAACTATTCGCTTCGAAATTATTCGAAGAAAATTGCTATTCGCTTCGAATTCGCTTCGAATAAAAAAAAACCACTATTCGCGCACCCCTAGTGACGACGTGTTTCGACTTGGGATTAGTGAGAGCCAGAGCAATGGCAATCTCCTCCGCGTGTGTTGCGCTGTAGGCTGTGAAAGTGAGCCCGGTAACTGCGTTTGTGTTGTGCACGACTGCGGCCTTGTACCACTCCCCGTGGAGTGGGCCGGCAACGTCCACGTAATACACGTGTTGTGTGTTACCATACTATCGAGCCAACGCTTCGCCGCGTGCCTGGTGACGACCGATATGGCCTTCTCTGGACATGTTGCGGGGATAGGGTCCGACCGTGAGGGCGCGTCTCCAGGGTTCTGGCACTCTGTCCCTTTCCTCATTGTGGTAGTCGTCTTTGATGTGTAGTCGGTCCAAGAGGCGGTGACCAGACGTGGTCTGTGCAAGACGCGTGTATTAGTTGACTAAGTGGGCTTCTCGATGTTCCCGGAATGTGTTCACCCCACCCAAGGCCAGTAGTCTCTGGTTAGATGTAGCGACCGGGAGATCGAGAGCCCGCTTGATGACCTTCCTGTGGATGACCTCCAGTTGGTCATCATCGTGTTCGCGCAGGTGCAAGTAGGGGGTTGAGGCGAGGATCATACTCGTTACGAAAGCATTGGAAAGCCGTAGTAAATCCTTGCTTCGTAATCCACCCCGCTTGTTGGAGACCCGGCGGACCATGCGGCTTACCGGGCCTCCCACCGTGCGAAGTTTCGCTAGGGTGGTGTCGACCTTGCGGTGGTGGTGTATGAAGAGGCCGAGGACACGGATCTCCTTGGCCTCCCGGATCGGTCCCGAGGGGAGACTGATGCGAAGCGGAGTTGTGTCTCGAGGGGAGGGACGTAAGTGCACAAATTCTGATTCAGCTGGGGCGCACTTGAGTCCGCAGTAGGCCGCGTAGTCGTCGACTAGGGTAGTCGCTGCTTGCAGGCAGGATTCCATGTGGCCCAGGTTACCTTGCGTGGCCCAGATTGTAATGTCATCCGCATAAAGAGCGTGATGTATCCCGCGCAAAGAGGACAAGTTGGAGGGAACACGAAGCATTGCCGAATTGAAGAGCAGGGGAGACAGGACCGCGCCTTGAGGTGTTCCCCTCGAGCTGATGGTGTATGGCCCGTGTTCCACATCTTGTACGCGTGTATAGTCTTGACAGTCTGTAAGAAATTGTCTTATGTAATGGAATGTTTTGTGGCCACAATTGGTGTTACTGAGGGGGTCCAGGGTTACTTCGTGTTGGACGTTGTGGAATGCGCGTTTAGGATCCAAGGCAAGGACCACCTTGTCTTTGTGGGGGGACATTCGACAGGATCTAAGATGTCGTGGTGGAGCTGCAGAAGTATATTCTTTGCTGATTTGTGAGGGCGAAAACCGAATATGGTGTCCGCGAAAATGCGCTGTGTTTCGAGATAATCGGAGAGTCTGTCGTGCACCATCCTCTCCATCAGCTTGCCGACACAAGACGTGAGGGAGATGGGGCGAAGGTTCTCCACATCAATAGGTTTGCCGGCCTTCGGCATGTAGGGCACGAGAGCCAATTTCCAATGAAGAGGGAGGGAAGTTTCTCCGTCCCAAATGCTATCGATGTAGTCGAGGAGCGCTGCGTAGGCTGCGTCGGGACGGTTGGCCAAGAGCTTGACCGCAACTTTATCTGGCCCAGGTACACTATGCCGCTTCATCATGCTTAAGGCAGCCCAGAGGTAGTGGAGATGGAACGGGATGTCCAGCACCCTGTGATCTTCGCCTGCATACGAGTATTCTGCCGGCCGGGGGGCCTTAGTGGTGCACAGGTATCCACCCCTGAGCGTTTGCGCTAGCTGTGTTGTAGTTCCTGTAAAGTTGGGCAAGACCCTATGGAACTGGCGTTGGGTTTCCGTGCGTGTTTGTATTGGATCGATGAGAGCGCGGAACAGGCGCCACGTGTTACGGCCAGACATCTGGCGCGCAGCCGCGTTGCACTGGTCCACCCAGTTAGTGTCGGCTAGCTGAGTAGCATATTCCGCTGGCTGTTGTGGAAGTTCGAGGATGCGTTTCCTTAGGCGCTGTTATGTTTCTGTTTCTTCCACCGTTTGGTAAGGCTGCGGCGGGTCTCCCAAAGGTGGAGCAAGTGGTTTTCCACGTCCGTTTGTGTTTCTGTGAGCTGTATCTGCTTTTCGTGTCCTGTTAGTGGAGACGTGAGCGATTTGGACCAGGCATCGTACCCCGACTGGAAGGGGTCTACGATAGGTAGAGAGGAGAGGAAAGCCGTCCAGTCCGGGACACGAGCTTGTGCTAGTGGGTGTTTCAGGGGACGCATGTAAATGGTTGTGCTGATTATACTGTGATCACTACCCTGAGTGTCCTCTGTATTCAGCCAGTCGGCATGGCGTATGTTGCGCGTAAATGTGAGGTCCGGGCAAGTATCTGGTTGAATCGAATTGCCGACACGTGTTGGGTTAGCGGGGTCAGTGTGTAGGGTGAGTTAAAGTGTGCAAAAAAGTTCCGCATGCTTCCGCCCACGCCTGTCCTCTGGGGGGTACCCCAATAGCCTACTCGGGCCGTTGAAGACGCCGACGATCAGGAGGGGATCCCTTCCCGCCATTCCCGCCACCTGCATAGCTTGGGTGAAATTCATTGAACGCGACGTTCTTGAGTTTCGGTGGGCAGTATATGTTTAGATTGTGTATAGGTGGGTCAGACCGTTTGAGGGGCAGCATTGACACCATCGTGTATGTGAAAGGCGGTGTCACCTGCATAGCTTGGGTGAAAATTTCATTGAACGTGACGTTCTTAAGTCTCGGTGGGCAGTAAATGTTATAGGTGGTACATATTGAATGCCAACAGCGCAAACGACGCAGACAAAGTAGAAGAAGACACAGGACACAGGGGCGTTGCATCAATACACGTTTGAAAGAGCATGCAAATAATCTGGAAGCTAACAAATCTAATAATCTAGTTGACCATGTTCGAGACTGCCAATCTTGTTTTCCTTCATTGCCTTACTGTGATATCCTCTACGAACACCCGTCCCGATTAACACGTGAGATTATAGAAGCATATCACATGAGGAAAAAAACAAGGTTATGCGTCAGTAAGCCATCTATTTCATTATATGAGAGTGAGGTTGCATATCTTGAAGCCACGTAGAAACATGGGTTGTGTTCACTAGCTGATAAGTTGGCCACTTTTTCTATAAAATGTACTACTTTCCTTGAATAAAATTTCATTTGTGAGTCAGCGCTTGTCCTGTGTCTTCTTCTACTTTGTCTGCGTCGTTTGCGCTGTTGGCATTCAATATGTACCACCAACTCGCCCGTATGGCTATAGTTATAGGTGGGTCAGACCGCTTTAGGAGCAGCACTGACGCCATCGTCTATGGGAAAGGCGGTGTTTTGGTAAGCGTGACCTCCTGCGCAGTATATCGCTTGTGAAAGCGTGTACATGTCTGCGGGTTGTGTTGAAATGTAGTGTAGTTTGTGAGTTTGGCACCGGCGCCGGGTTCATGAAGGGCAACCATGGCGACGAGGAACTCAAGGGTCTCAAGATAGAGGCGGAGATCAGCCCGCTTCTTGCGGTTCTTGAGACTTCGGCAGTTCCACTGCGTTAGTGTAAGCGACTGAGTTGTTCTTGCTCGCGACATAGGGTTGGGGGCAATGGTCGGAGGCGGAGGGTGGGGCGCGCTGACGTGCAGGAGTCTTCCGAAGAGTCAAGCTCATCGGGAACCGCTGTATTGAATTTTGAGGGGCGGTTAGCGTCCCTGATGGGCCCTGTGCGTGTTAGAACACGCGGATTGTCTTTTATCCATATTTTGATAATGTGTGTTATGACTTGTGTCACCTGTGCGATAGCACTCTCCATGTGACGCGCGATGGTATCGTGGATAATTTTGGGGAGGTCAGCCAACTGTGTTTTGATCGCGGTCACCCGAGTCTTCAGGGCCGCGGCGCGACCCTCCGCAGGATTAAGAACCTCCCTTTCTCGTCGCTCGACGCGGGCGGAGTAGGTAATTGGGCTTAGAGCGAGTAAAGCTCGATGACTAGTTTGCCGTTTTGAGCTCGCAAGAGGGCGAGCGCGCGCTTTAGTTCCCATGTCTGGGTGGTGCTGGTGGGGGAGGAGGGAGGACGGGAAGGAGAGGAGGCGGTCCTCGCCCAGCTGCCTACCTTGGGTTGGTTGCAGGTGGCGCCACCAGATGAAGCGCTGAGAGCTGGGAACTTTGCTTCTCCAGGAGGTGGCGTTACTGCTGCTGTCTTTCTAGGGGGAGGCGGCACGCCATGGCGTGGCGTCTTCTGGCCAGAATTGGCTCCCTTGGGTGGTTTGATTGGCGTCCTGGGCCCTGGCTGCGGAAGCCGGATGAATTTGCTGGTGCTTTCGCGGGAGAGCTAGTGAGGTTCGGGCCCCCGCTGATTGTGCACATCGGATTGCAATCGTGGGGGGCCATACCCTCAGTACCAACACCCACGTTTTGGCCACTAAAGCCGCATCTTTCTTTGACCGGGGTGGGATAGTTGTCCACCCAGTGCCCCAGTGTGCCGCAACGGTAGCACGCTGTCACTGTTTTTTGTATTCCTTGGCGGGAGTCAGTTGTGCGTTATAGGGACGCAACGCGGAACGTTGCGTCCTTCGAAAGTCAGTACAGCTACGTTCGATTGTCCCAGCTTCCGCCCATGGACTACTTCACCACCGCGCCACTGCACATTATGTTTCTGGGACTCACTTGTTCCTAGGTTGTGAACAGAAATCACACCGGAACACACTTCACCGGTGAACTTGAGGTGTCCGTGAAGCGTGAGTGATCCTTTGCTCGTGGGGAGTTGAATGTCCGTGAGGAGCTTTTTACCTACTTCGGGGTTCTGCGTGCCACAGAAAATTATGTTTTGTTCCCAATTTGGAGAAATAGCAATGCTGTGCATGTGCTGCCTACCGATGAGTTTCGATATGGCAGCGCCGAGTTCACTGCTGAAGGCTGTCTTGAGGGCGACCATACTGCATGGCATCAGCACGATCAAGTAATCGTCAGGGTTCATCATGACTGTTGGCTTGGGCCTGCACTCGGAGAGTGGTGAAAAAGTCTTCAGTGGAGATTTAGAAGACGGAGTGCGAGCGTCTCCCGTTGCTGAGTTGTCGACAGGACTCTTCGGCATTGCAGCTCCTCGTGCGTTCTGCAGGCGGCAGCGCCGGCTCTCAACGACTTGAAAAACGAAAGCTTGCTGCGCCGAAAAGGTGGATGGGCCGTCCCCTGGCTGGCTTACATTGACAGACGACCACGACAAAGTCGTAGGGACGTAGCCGCTTTGCTCAGCCAGAGCCATGTTGAGAGGTTGACCGGTGGGCGTCTCCGCAACCCTTTGCGGGGGAGCCGGAGTCGTTAGGCTCAGCTCGACCGCTACGTGGTGATGCGGATGGTTGCTCGAAATGGCCGAAATTGGGCGTAACTGGGTCAGATCGGGGTCTCTAGGATCCTGCTGACTTCACGGATGAAGTCTCACAGGTTTGATAGGTGTTACATCAGACTTCCACGGTTCCAGCCGAAAATTGACGGAGCGATGCGCCACGCGTCCGATCGCTCCGCGCTCAAACGCGGCGTTCCCCTTCCTGTTACGGAGAGGTCCCGGTGTTCATCGAGATATGCGAGGCATACACATTTCCTTTCCTCAAGAAACAATTTACCGAAGAGCAGGTCCGCCAGCGAGCGTCGAGGAGTACGGACGCGGTCACGTCGGCTCCGCAAACTGAGTGGTTTAATGGCGGATTTTTTCCTACGTTGACCGTAAATGTGTTTTAAACCTGTTTCCTAAGGTACAAGGAACCCGAGGATACCACATTTGTGCCGGCAAGTGCATCTTTAAAGACTGTATCGTCATTCCAATTTCGCCAGCGTTAGACGCCATGGTAGGCTTACTTCGACCGGGGAGGCGGCGACCGGCGAGCTCCCGCCACCGCCGACCACGGCCAGCTCCACGATGACGATGGAAGTGACTGTGGTGGGAACCGACATCGACCCCAAGGAACAAGAAAAAGAGGAATGAATCATGAGGCTGAAGAAGCGAGCCGAAAGAATCGAGAACGAAGAACGCCACCTGGGACGCCAACAAGGTGCCCCAGACGCGGCGGCAGCGAATGCCGCCACCGGTGCGACGACCGACGGCAGCGGCACGAGAGCCTAGAGAGAGGCGGGACGGAAACTCGCTCAACGTTCAATAGCCTCAGACCTCCTGAGACTTCCAGCGACCGGATGGAAAGTAGTTCTGCGTCCCAAAGAAGGACTTACAATGCTGAAGAGCACCACCGAGATGAGAATTGCGGCGTCGATCAGGGAGAAAGCCGGAATCAAGAACGAGGACGCACTGAAGGCCAGACTAGCTATAAACGCCAAGCAAGGAACAATTACCTACCACTCGCCTTGCTACGAAAACGCGAGGAAGGTGAAGAAAATTGAAACTGTCAAGATCGGAGACAAGGAACGCGGTGTGACCACCTACATGAACGCACCAGAGAGTTGCGGCAGGGGAGTCATCCATGGAATCGATGAGGAATACACACACAAGTATGCACTAGAAGGACTGAGCCTTAACGGATTCACCCCTCTAGTCATAGACGCACGAATAATGGGCAAGACCAAATATTTCCTAATCACCTTCGAAGAAGGGAAAGTACCACGCAGAGTAGTCTTGAGCGCAATCACTTTCAAGTGTTTTCTTCACAAAAAACGCTATGAGGTCTGCTACAAGTGCGGAGGACTTGGCCACCGCTCGGACGTCTGCGACAGAGAGGCGACCAAGTGCCGCGCCTGTGGCACGACATCGCCCCTCGAGGGGCACCAATGCACACCGCAGTGCCATCTATGCGGCAAAGAACACTACACCGGCGACAAGAGGTGCAAAAATCTGTTTCGCACCCCTTATATTGTCAAGAAACGCCAATGGGGAGCCAAACAGGAGGATGAAGAAGCGAAGAAAGAAGACAGAAGGAACAGCCGCTCCCGTAATAGATCCGGCAGCAGAACGAGGTTTCGGTCAGAGTCCTTCCCCCCGCTACAAACAGGATAGCAACAGCAACGCAAGGAGCAAGCAGCAAAGGTGAGCTGGCCAGCTAAAGTTTCTCAGGACTCCGGGACAGTTAAATAATTAAAAAAAACATTAAACAGCAGGCAGATCAGATTAAGGCTAACTGATTATATTAAGAAGCCAGAAGAGTGGATCAAAATGCTAGAAACGACAGCTAAACAACCCTAGAAAACAAACCGCAACAGGAAAAGGCAATGGCGCCTATGCAGGTGGAGCAGGATAAAGAGGTAGACACAGTGAAAAAGCCCGATTAAAAAAGAAACGTACGGAAGAGTCAGATCTTGAGACCAAATTCGATCAACGAAACGACCAACAACAGCAGGACATGAAACTACTGAACGGAACACTAATGCAATTCATGAAACAAGTCACAGAAACGATCAGAGTAGAATTTGCAAAGCGAGACGCTGCTCTCACGGCGGATTTTGAAAAGAGGGTCCAATATATATACGCGGAATTACAAGCAACCAAAAATGCCTTGGCCAAGAAACAATAATACTATCTGGCAGTGGAACTGTAGGGGCTTTCTGCGTAAACGGGCCGTTTTACAATCGTTCCTTGCAAAGGGAGACAAACCCGAAATTTTAGCTTTAAAACAGTGCGGCAAAAACGGGAAGCTGCCCGGTTACAAATCGTACCCGTGCTGAGGGGACAATACGCAGGTTGCCACCCTTGTCAAACGCAATGTAACCACGCTGCAGCACGAGACAGGGCACGTCCAATTAGATCACACACTAATCGAAAGATACCGCGTAAGCGAAGAGAGAAAAGCCTATTCATCTTAAACGTGTACAGCTCTCCGAAACAGAGAGAGGATTGTGGCTTTGACAGGCTATTCGCAACAACGAAACAGATAGCGGGCAAAAACTCTATCGTCATTGTCGGGGACATTAACGCTCATTACCCCGCATGGGGATACAAATTTACGCAAATCAAGGGCAGAGAACTCTGGGACAGCATTCTCCAAAATGAGCTCATCTTAATCATTGACCCCATCAAACCAACAAGACAGGGCAATAGCGTGAGTAGGGACACTACACCTGAATTAACACTCACCAGAGGCCAAATCACGGCAAGGTGGTGTAACACGGGGGAGGTAGTGGAAGCGACCACAAAATTATTGAGATCGTGGTAGAAGACGGATAGCCCACACCGAAACCCAACAAGGTCGCAGCGGTAAATTGGGATCTATTCAGGGCGAACCTTCATACCCGAGACGCAATCAGGGACATAGAATCTTGGGGCACAGACATTCTCGCGGCAGTTAAAGAAGCCACCGAAGAGGTGGAAGCAGACGAAACGCAAGAAGAGGTGGACAGGCGTATGATAGGCCTGTGGCGCAAGCAAAGGGAGCTAGAAGCAAAACTTGCTCAAAACAAGGGGAACAGAAACATACGTAAGCTTCTAGCCAAACAGAATAGAGATATAGAGGAGCCCATGCCGAACTTAAGCAGACAAAACTGGGGTAGTATCTCCGATCAAATGGACCGGAGAATCAGCAAAGCCAACACGTGCAAAATGCTCAGACATCTCTTAGACCCGGACAAGACAAAGTATGAGGCACGACAACAAGTACAGAAACTCGTATATAAATACGAAGGCACTAGCGACCAACTAATCTCTGAAGTGAGGGAGAGGTATTTGAGGTGCCCATCACCGACACCCCTGCCCGAGTACAATGGCAAAGATAATCCTCTTCTGGATGGGCCCATCACCATCGGAGAGGCTAGGGTGGAGTTGAACATACTCACAACTAAAACAGCGGCAGGTCCAGACAGAATCAGCAATCGCATGCTGAGGAATTTGTATGATGCATCAATTAGAAACCAAACAGCGTGCATGCAGGAATGTGGGGACAAGGGCCGAATCCCACCTACGTGGAAAGAGCCCAACCTAGTCCTTATTCCGAAACCAGGTAAGAAGCTAAGTCTCGAAAACCTGAGGCCCATTTCGCTTATCTCATGTGTAGGTAAGCTAATGGAGCACGTTATTGAAACGAGGCTAAACAGATTCCTAGAAGAACAAAAACTTTACCCCGACACGATGATTGGATTCAGGACACATCTTTCTGCATGCGATGTTATGCTTAAATGATGTTATACTTCAAAGAACAAGTGGTAGACAACGAAGCAGCTCATACCAGAGTAATACTCGGGCGAGACGTGGCCAAAGCTTTTGACAACGTTGACCACGCAGCCTTACTAGAACGCTTAGAAACTCTAAATGAAGGGGGAAAGGTATACAACTACGTGAAGGACTTTCTTTCAAACAGAACAGTTACTATCAGCCTAGGAGGGAAGGAAGAGAAAGGCATAAGGCTGGGCAACAAAGGTACTCCCCAATGTTCGGTCCTATCACCAACACTCTTCAACATTGCAATGACTGGCTTACCAGAGAAATTGGCGGGTATAGAAGGACTCAACCACACAATATACGCGGACGACCTCATCCTCTGGGTTACCAGAGGCAGTGACGCGCATATCAAAGGTACCCTCCAAAGAGCGATCGAGGAAATTGAGTCGTACCTAAAACAAGGACTCAAATGTTCTGCCGAGAACTCGGAAGCGCTCTTCCTCGGCCTACAAAAGAGACAAAGCCCCATGAACATGGAATAACGCTAGCGGTAAACAGGGACAAAATACCCTCAGTGGAGATGATTGGAGTACTGGGTCTTAGGATACAGACAAACGTTAAGAACACCGAAACGATACAATAACTCGAATCGAGTGTAGGCCAGACGTGTAGGCTACACAAAAGCATAGCAAATAAACACGCGGGAATGTAGGAGACGAACCTCTTAAGACTAGTTCAATCATTCGTAATCAGCAGAATCACATACGTGGCACCATACCTACGGCTAGCCAAAGCAGAAAAAAAAACAAGATTGAAATCCTAATTAGGAAAGGCGTCAAAACCGCTCTGGGCCACACCCCGTGCACACCACCCAGAAAATTCGGAACATGGGGATTTCAAACACACTAGACGAGACGAGCTCATTGAGGCTACCAGAGTAGCGCAACAACAACGAGTCCTACGCAGCCATTCAGGGTTAAAAATACTAGAAAAGCTAGGCTTCGCACCTCGATCGCGGCTCAAACACACGGAGAATATCCCAAAAGACATAAGGAACAAAATCAGAATCCTACCACTGCCAAGGAATATGCATGCGGTATACCATGAGGGTAGGCGAAAGGACAGAGCGAAAGCTGTACAGAAAAATTAGCCAACAGACAGGACGTGGTTTACACGGACGCGGCGGAATATGAAGGCAGAACGGGTTTCGTAGCCCTAGCGACCAGGGAGGGCGGAGACCGAGTCTCGTGCTGCAGCATCCGACAGAGAGGCAACAGCGGCTGAGGAGGTAGCCATTGCGCTGGCTGTAACTCAACGGAATGTCAGGGTGATTATGACAGATTCCAAATCGGCTATCCGCAACTACAACGAAGGTAGAGTACCTGTCGAAGCAGTCAAAACTCTTACTGCCGGCCCGACACCGGCAGAGCTAATTAACCTTGTTTGGACTCCGGCCCACGAGGGCCTTCGGGGAAACGAGGCAGCGCACGCATTGGCCCGAGGACTCACACGCCGGGACCCCAATGCGGTCTTGTCGAACAGAGAGCCCCTTCAGAGGGACGAGGAGCTCAACACGTACCAATATATTCTTAGCCATTACAGATTAGGAAGACAGACACTACCTGGAGGATGCAAGGGCCTGAGCAAAAAGGAAGAGGTCATATGGAGAAAGTTACAGGATGGAGTTTTTCCGAACCCACTCGCACTTAGCAGATGGCATTCGGCGATCCAAGACCCGAGGTGTAAACAGTGTAATGAAATAGCAGGCATGTTCCACATGGTGTGGACATGCCCTAGCCAGAACAAAACAGACAGGAATATAGAGTCCTCGGAGGCTTTAATGGCCAGTCAGAAAGAAGAAGAACAAAAAGAAGTCATCCGTCTAGCCCTGGACTCCGCTGAATCCCAAGGGATCCCAGCCTGCTGAAAGGGGAGGAAGATGACGGCGGTCAAGACTCAAGTCTTAATCGCCCTCCGATTCCTTGACGGGTGCAAATAAAGTTTTTTCATCATCATACCGAATGGCAAGGCCTACAGCCGAACGGGCGATGGGGTTCTGCGGACTCCCCGGCTGTGTGACGGAATGGTCACATGACCACTTACGGCGGCGCCCATGCTCCCGCGCTGTAAAGCGTCAAAAAATGCGTGCTTGCCTTGGCGTGAATGCTTTCCTATGCATTCCTATAAGCAGTCTTATAAGCAGAAGTGTCAGCGACAGGAAGAAGCGAGAAAGCGACAACGTGCACAAGAGAAGTCAGAACAGCGTGAAGAACGTCTTGCAAAGTGTCGTGCTAAGGATGCAGCTCGGCGACAACGCTCAACCTCGCAGAGTGGTTCCACGTCATCGGTCACCGATGAATCTCAACACTTGAGTGCTCAGGAACGCCCCAGTGCTACCAGGCGAAGGCAACGCGCCGAAGAATCGCCAGAAGAACGCGGGCACCATTGCTAACGCAATTTACCAAGTTTAACCAGATCTAAACCCCTGCCGTTTTTTATTTTCGCTCGCGTGCAGCTTGTCTGAGCAATTCGCTCTGCTCACAGCAAGTTACCACTGAAAAAACGCGCCCCGCTTGTTTTCATTGGTGTATTAGGCATAAATATTAGAATATCATCATCGGTGCATGAAATGTTACAAACACCTTGCTCTCGACGCGTGCGGGATGAAAGCTCAGGAGAGGAATGTGATGTCGGGTCTATTTTCCCTGGAAGGAGGCTTTTCAGCCAGTAGCGTCGGCCTAGGGGCATTGCATAGGCAGAACAGGAGCAGAAGCAAAGAGCAATCAGAAGCGCAATGGCACAGCGAGCCTGCAACTGAGTTCTCTCCCACTTACAAGTACACAACAAGACAAACTAACCCGGGCCCTCAATACACTATATAAAGCAACACTAGAACTTCCCCCTCAGGCTTCTACAGACACCCTGTACAGAACAGGCCTCTTCCACCCTTTTTAAGCCCTCCTTAACCTGCACCGGGAGAGAGAGATCATCCGCCTGTCCAGTACACCAGCTGGACTGTGGATACTTTCCCAGACTCCCTACACACCCATCTCTTTCCCAGACCCACCGCAGTCTCCGATCTATCCCCCTAACCTCCGCCTCGCACCCATTCCACGCAACATGTCCGCACACACACACGCAGGCCGCCGCCAGGCATACGCATACAACCACAAACCACCTTTGGACGCTGCGGCGGTGGCCTACACAGACGCGTCTCATGGAAACCGCGGGCTCCACAGCAGCCTTCTTCTTCCACCCTTCCCTCTCTACAACCAGCACTCACACAACCGGTCCATACACCTCCCTACCCTCCACGCTCGCCCTAGAAAAAATCTCTGCCTCTCCCGTAAACGAGAGAAGAGTAAGCATGAAATGTTTACGGGCCTAATGTGGACACCCGAACCGCACCGTACAGGAAGGGAGGAACGCCACCACCCGTTCAGCGCGATGCCTTGCCATTTGAACGCAAGGTTTTTTGAGGAAAGGAAACGGCGCAGTAATTCTCTGCCATCTCGGTGGACACCCGAACCGCACCGTAAAGGAAGGGAGGAACGCCACCACCCGTTCGGCGCGATGCCTTGCCCTTTGAACGCAGCGCTTCTCCCCCGGATCACGTATGACAACGAAGTGTAACGTGGCATTTATGTGCTTTTTGCACGCGTTATTAGAAATCGGAAATTATAATTCCGTGCATTATCAAACCCACAGCTCCACTGATATCTTGATAAACATTGAGAAGGCACTGGCAGCAGTTATTTTTTGTCTCGTTTGGAGACCGACCGGCGCTTGCATGCCGGTCGCGTAGGAGGGCTTAGAGAGTCTCGTTAAATCTCGTTAAGTCTCGTACGGTGCCCGGATGTTCTCGTTTCAGAGCCCGGATGACTGGAATTCAGTGCCCGGATGAGTGGATTTCAGTGCCCGGATGACTGGAATTCAGTGCCCGGATGAGTGGACTTCAGTGCCCGGATGAGTGGAATTCAGTGCCCGGATGAGTGGAATTCAGTGCCCGGATGAGTGGATTTCAGTGCCCGGATGATGGCTCTCGGTCTCGGCGTGACGTCACCACACTGCCGACAACGGGGGCTAAAAGCATTTCATGCTTAAAAATACACGGGATCGCCGATGCCATCACACACTTTGCCACCCTACCCCCCGCCGCCCAATACGTTGTCTATACAGATTCGCAGGGAGCTCTGCGTGCCTTACATGAAAGGCCCTCCCTTTCCCTACTCGATCGGCCTTAGATGCCGCCCTGTTAGCATTAATCCCACGACCGGTGACCCTTCGGTGAATCCCTGGTCACATGGGCATCCCCGGCAATGAGCTGGCTCACCAGCTTGCCTGCGAAACTATACACCGGGCGCCGGGGATCCCATGGATGAGCCCACCCACGGAGCAGGCGGTCAAGGCTTACAAACGCACTGTCGACGAATACTACGCGCAGCAAAAATTGGATTTAGCTGATTTACCACCACCGCACCCATCCTTATCGATCCGTGAAGCTCGCATTCTTGGCCGAATACAGTTTAATCTCCTACATACACCAGCCAAACGTTACCTATACCGGTACAATTCCACACCTCAGTGCCCGAACTGTCCACACACATATGCAGACATAGAACACTGCCTTACACAGTGCCACGCAGCCTTCCAGTCCCCCGCCTATCCTTTCCCCCCACCCCCACCGTGGCCCATCTGGCTCGCCTCCCTGGATCTGAGACTGCAACGTGCCCTCGTCGCCTTGGCCCAGGATGTACTGAACGCCTAACAAAAAGGATGTTCGAATAAAAACTGTCACACCACCACCAATTGAAACTTTCTGTGCTCTCGGAGAGCAGGCGTGCGAGCGAAGCTGTATCACGTGACCTGGTCGTCTAGTTTCCGCGCATCCTGTGCGATGAACGCGTTTGCTTTGTGTGGCCGGTACGTCGGTAAGGCTAGACGAGTTTGACACCTTCACGACGAGCAGCGGCACATTATAACTTTCGCATTGTTAAGGCGAATCCCGTTAATAGCTCATGTTCGTGCTGTCCGTCCATGCTAGCGGTGTCCATTGCACTGAAATCGTTCCACCAGTTGTGCATCTCCTCCGCGCAGCGGCACACCCTCCTCCGCAATTTCATTTCATTAAATTCGTTTTCTTCATTACGGCCCCTCTTTTTCCTTTAACTCCCACTTCCTCCTTTCCTCTACAAACGGATGACTGGAGTCCACCAAGATATGCGAGACAGTTACTGCTTAATTTCCTTTCCTCAAATACAGTTTTCATTTTCTTCACTATACACGCCCCCTCTTTCACTTTCTTATTTCACTCCCACTTCACCCTTTCCGATATGGTGCAGTTCGGGTGTCCACCGCGACGGTTTGCTAGGCAACGGCTCATCCGGCCGCACCAAAAACACATCAGCACGATTCAGGCGTCCAGTGACCCAGAAGCCAGTTTTCGCACTTCCTTTCCTTAAAATGATTGGAGTGTAAAACGTCAACGTCAACGCCAATGAAAACAATGAACGCCGAAAGGGCAACGGCGACGTCGTGAAACGGTCGCCAAAGAGCTGCAGTCTCAAACGCTACAATAAAAGAGCGACCGCAATCGCCAAAGACAATAAAAACCACACATGCGGGAAGCCCGCCACGCGCCAAGCGGTTCGACCGAAGTGCAACGATCTCCAACCCCCTTAGCAGTGAACCCCGAAGAATCAAGAGCTTTCATGCAGCGCATGGAGGATTTCATGATTCGCACCGAAGCACAGTTCCGCCAAACTCATGCAAGATTAGATGCCATGCAGGTCCAACTCAACCTGTCAGAACAGAACGTCACATTACTGCAGCAATTGTTGCGTTGCAGGACCAAAGTTTCCGCAACCACGTCAAAAGTCAAAATACGCAACGAATAAGAAACGAGGACCGGGACAGGCTCATACACGAGCGCCGTTTCGGAAGTGAAGGCTCCAATCAGAAGAATGCCCAAAACCATGGCTAAACCAACTCCACTAGAAATCTGGCAATGGAACTGCAGGGGGTACCGCCAAAAGCAGGGACTCATAATCGAGTTTTTACATACGCAAGGCTCCACACCCGATATAATAGCTTTGCAGGAAACTAACACGACACCGTCACTCAGGGGATACACGTGCTACGATAGCGGACGCACGGCAGCCTTGTTCAGCAAAAAGTTGGTAGCCATACCCTATGACCCAATTCCCAACACCGGAATTGAACACTTAGTGACGGAAATTTTTCCCGAAAGAAGCGTAAGGAAAAGAGTGCCTTTCTCGTAAACCTCTATAGCCCGCTTCGCCAGCGGGATGCGAGTTTTGATACACTCTTTCTAGGGGCCAGCAAACTTGCGAAAAGCAACTCGTTGCTCATTGTAGGCGACTTCAACGCTCGCGGACAGCAATGGGGATACCCCACTAATAATCACAAAGGTATACAGGTCGAGGACACGGCGGAAGCGATACAATGTACCCTCTTAACAGACGAACTTCAACCAACGCGCCTTGGCACTTCGACCTGCCCGGATACGTGTCCGGACTTAAAGTTTGTCAGGGGAGTGAAGCACGCAACGTGGGAGAATCTGCTGGAGAATCTAGGCAGTGACCACTATATCCTGAAGACTACGATAGCAGCCACCAACATCAAGCGCAAGCTCGGCACGGCCAAGATCACCAACTGGCCGGCTTTCCGCAAGGCTGGCGCGGACCTGGAAGGGGGGATTACTTCCATAGATGAGTGGTGCCAACAACTTAAAGACATGCAGAAGCGGTACACTCAGGAAGTGGATCGCACCGAGCAAACACCAGAGGTGGACCCTCGGCTCATCAGGCTATGGGAGGCACGTCGAGGACTCACCAAGCGCTGGAAGAAGCAGCGCTTTAACAGGAAGCTCAAGCTCAAGATCGCAGAAGTCACCAAGATAGCGGAGGAGTACGCGACCCAACTGGCCAGGCAGAGCTGGCAGCAGTTCAGTAGCTCGCTGGACGGCACCCTCAGCACGGCCAAAACGTGGCGTATACTCAAGACCCTCCTCGACCCTACCCAAACAAGGGCCGAAAGCGGCAAAGCTATCCGCAGACTCGTCCACACCTTCGAGGGTACGGAAGAGGAACTGCTAGATAAGGCCAAAGAGAAATGCTACGGCACGACCTTGTCTGCGGCATACGCGAAACCATACCTGGGGAAACCGAACACCCACTTAGACAGGCCGATCAGCAGGGAAGAAGTGTTCGCTGCCTTAAAGGCATGCACGCGCAACACTGCGGCGGAAGTCCTCACCAACGTCCCGAGCGTAGGCGAGAACGGGATTATGGCCCTCGACATCAAAGGATCCTTTGATACGTTAGCCACACGGCTGTAATGGAAGGACTCGACAACCTCCACTGCGGCGAGAAGATTCACAGCTACGTGAAGGCCTTTCTCTCCAATCGCACTGCAACGGTTGGGCTCGGATACCTTCGCAGCGCTAAATTTTCGACCCCCAACAAAGGCACACCTCAAGGGTCCGTCATCTCGCCACTACTTTTCAACGTGGCCATGATCGACCTCGCGAGACAACTCGAGAAGATCGAAGGCATACAGCACGCAATATACGCTGACGACGTCACGGTCTGGGTTACCACTGGGTCGCTCGGCCAGAAAGAAGAACGACTGCAAGCAGCGGCTACCTGCGTGGAAGAATATGTCAGTGCACGAGGCCTCGCCTGCTCCACCGAAAAATCAGAACTCCTGCGAGTCCACAAAGGGAAACACAACGAAGGGTCCATCAATGTCTCCCTCGAAGGACAGCTAATTCCCGAACGAGACAAGATACGAGTCTTGGGAATGTGGCTGCAGAGCAACCAGCGATGCGGCCATACGCTCGGACTTTTCAAGCAATCAACCACTCAGGTCGCCAGAATGATCACGCGCGTGTCGCAGAAGCGGAGCGGCTTGCGAGAGGGGGATACCCTGCGCCTGGTTCAGAGCCTGGTGGTTAGTCGCGTGGGTTACGCCCTCCCGTACTTCAACCTCAACAAAGGAGAAGTGGACAGTGCAGATACCATACTCCGCAAAGCTTACAAGACAGCCCTGCATCTACCAATGAATACCTCCAAAGAAAAACTACTGGCTCTTGGAATTCACAACACCTTCGAAGAGATCAAAGAAGCCCAACTGGTCACGCAGTTAGCTAGGCTCCAGCAGACTCCTACGGGGCGCTCGCTCCTTAGGCGACTGGGGCTAGGCGGAACTGCGGAATTCGAGAATCGTACTGCGAGCATACCGGACGCAATTCGCCAGACGCTAAACGTTCACTCCCTTCCCCGGAACATGGACCCCAACTTGCATGCGGCCCGTAGGGGAGCCCGGGCGAGGTATGCACAACAAACTCTAGCTACAAAATCCACAACGGTATACACGGACGCGGCTCCGTATACAGGAAGCTCACATAACAGCACAGTGGCGGTAGTTATTGATTCGAACTTAAAGGAATTAGCTAGTGCCTCAGTGAGGGATTGCACGGTAACCGAAGGGGAGTAGCTGGCCGTAGCTCTAGCGGCGGTAGCCGTTTATCGAAGCAACATGTCCCTTACCATCCTCAGATTCGAGAGAAGCGTGCCGTAACTACATGAACGGCCGCATAGGTCGCGCCGCGCTCCGGCTCCTCCAGAGCGCGACCCCACCAAGAGTCGCACATAGCATTTACTGGGTACCAGGACACACCGACATAGCGGGGAACGAACGCGCCGACGAGGTAGCTCGAGGGAATACGAGCCGAGCTTCCTCCCAATCGGACGATCTACACGATTGAGTCGGCCCTACATACTCAGACATTCTCAATTACTATAAGGGGGTACGGATCCGCTATCCGCCGCCTCATCCTGATCTAAATCAATTAGAGGCAGTGTATTGGCGAAGATTGCAGACAGGAACATTCCCAAACCTGCATATCCTTAGCAAGATTTACCCGACGCAATATCGGGACACTTGCCCGTGGTGTGGCAGCAAATCATCGTTGTACCACATCACGTGGGAATGCAGTAAAAACGACAACTTTCGCAAAGACCCGAGTGCAGGACAGTGGGAGAGCCGGCTCTCCAGCGGCGATCTGAGTTGCCAACAAGGTCTGATCCAGCACGCCCAACGAGCAGCGAAGCTCAGCGGAGCCCTGGAATAGGGGCACCGACCCTGTAAGAAGAAGGAAGATGGACCTCTTCTTTCTCGTCTGCTACTAGCACCTTTCTAGAGCAATAAATGTCTTTCCTACCTACCTCGGGGAAGCTGCAGCGGATTGACCACAAGGCTTCCGCCAAGCGCACTTTAGAATTTCCGAAGTGTTTTCGGCACTTTTTAAAGCCACTCTTCACTCCGAACCCCTTAATTCTCCCAACTTCGCTGACTGGCCGTTCCCGTCTTGTACAATACGGGCCAAAGTGCAATGAGACGCAATTGCAACCCTGCGCGTGTTCCACTCGTGTCCGAAACACGGTTGGAACGCTGTCAATCCAACTGTAAGCAGCTGCCACTGCTGGTGTCGCCCAACGTCTCTATAATAGTGTTCAGCTATTCTATGAGGTTTCACGGCCGCCATCTCACGCTCACCAAACGACTGAAGCTGAATATACAATGCCGAGTCAATCGTGTCTTCTCTGCTTTCAACGGCCACAAATTCGCGCTAGAACGCAATTGTTTATCCTCAGCCGTCATTTCTTTCGCGCACAAGTCGAGCCAAAATAAAGGAAACGTAAAGAAACTGGCTGTGGCTTAGCTTGGTCAAGCCAGGTAATTGCGAAGCAATACGATAGGTTCCGCTATTTTATTGGTTTCCCATGTACTGACACGGCTAATGACGCATATCCGAAGTGTCTTGCTTGCTTGAGGCGGCATCTGACAGGGTTGACGAAAGGAGCGAACCGGCGTTGGTGCCTACCAGCCTCGCGCTGCGACGGCGCGTTGTTGTTGTTGTTGTTGTGACTGAGAGAAGGATGAAAAGGAAATTGCACGGGCCTGCTACTGGCTCGAGCCAAGCGCCACCACCGCTGCCACGTGCAGATAGAAGAGAGTTAAAAGATCAGAGGAAGGAGAGAGAGGAAAGGAAAGACGCGCGTCGCAGCAACAACTGCATCCGCCGGAGCGGACGCTGCTCAAAAAACAGATAAGCGGCCGAAGCCGCGCTCGCCGAAGCGAGAACAGATACACTGTTGTTGTTGTTGTGACTGAGAGAAGAATGAAGAGGAAATTGCACGGGCCTGCTACTGGCTCGAGCCAAGCCACCACCGCTGCCACGTGCAGATAGAGGAGAGTTAAAAGATCAGAGGAAAGAGAAAAAGGAAAGAAAAGACGCGCGTCGCAGCAACAACTGCGTCCGCCGGAGCGGACGCTGCTCAAAAAGAAGCGGCCGAAGCCGCGCTCGCCGAAGCGAGAACAGATCAGATACACTCCGAGATGGGGCCCCGTTTTTACACAGATGTTATGACGTCACTCCGCTCGCGGCCCCCCTGGTGAGAGGAGCTAGAGTTAGGGCGCCGTTGGTGCCTACCAGCCTCGCGCTGCGACGGCGCGAGATCGGGCCCCGTTTTTACACAGATGGTATGACGTCACTCCGCTCGTGGCCCCCCTGGTGAGAGGAGCGAGAGTTAGGCCGCCGTTGGTGCGTACCAGCCTCGCGCTGCGTCGGCGCGAGATGAGGCCCCGTTTTTACACACATAGTATCACGTCATGCCAATGGTCGTGCCAAAGGTCAAGTGGTGGCTACCACCGCCTCGCGCTGGAACGGTCTGAGGTGGTAGCTAAAGTAGTATTGCTTCGCAATAAAAGAGCATATGACGCGTTTGCGTAACCTGACTTCTTTTGCACTCCGCGTATCGCGCGGGAGCAACTCCATCTCCTCCCGACTGCTCTCGGCGTCGCCAAACTGCTCCTTGTTCTGGGATCGGATCGCATTGCTCCTGTTCCTGGGGCGCGATTACGAGTTTTTGTCTCAATTTTGAGACTCTGACGTCAAAATGACGACACCGCGAGTCGTTGACGGCGGAATCAACCTATTAGCAGCGAGGTTGTGGTGTCTAATAGTAGGGTTCCACCCAGGAAGCATTTAGTTGCGCCATAAGAGACCGTATGCTAAAGTTTTTCTGTAAACACACCGTTAATAATTTGAAGAATATTTTATTTCACTAACAAACTATGTTTCAAACTCAACGACATGAAGCAAAAGAAGAAGCGTCCTCAAATTTGCAATTAAGCTTGCTCTTCAGCCACTTTTTCTGCCGCGAGGGTGCGCTGACGCCGGAAAAGCGTCGGCTAGGTGGCGTCAATTACTCAAAGGATTCAGCTACATTCAGCCTTATCCCTCCACCCACATATTCACCCATCGTAAACATGGCAGACAGAAAAAAAAATCAGCTGATTCGACGGCTGTCCTCTTTTTTTTAAACATTACGTAGAATGAAAGTGCTGCGCAGACGTCTTAAGTGCGCGGAAAAATCTGCTTAAAGGCAATGATTGCTACGAGTCTGCCGAGATCAATTTGGAAGGAGCGCTTGGCTCGAAAACCGGCGAAGGCAGCTTCAAGGCAAGTTCAAACAGGCGAGTTGCAAACGTCGCGCTAGTATTCTAGGCGACCGATTTCGGTCAATTAGTTACGGTTCGCGAAGCACATGTAAAGCGGGGAGGGAGCGTAACAAATCGATTTAAGCCTGTCGCGCGACCTCCGCGTCTCGCCAGTGTGAACTCACCTAGCCTGCTATTGATGGCAAATGTGCTCCAAAGGCGATGCGTGATTCTTTTTATTTTTGTTCAGAAAATACAAGGCGACCATGAATAATCACACTGCAGCAACTGCCGACATACGGAAGCAGACTGGTGCAGCTGCTGGGAGCTTGCAATCTCACTGCGGGAATTAAGAGCCGGCACGCCTGGTCACTGCGCCAACAATCACTCATGCCGCCTCGTAACCAACTCATGCCAACTCATGCCGCCCGCTTCGGGTTAAGAACTTGACATTCGTGTTGGTGTTGTTGCCGTTCCGTTCGGATGATGGTCGGATGACGCCGCCGGGGACACTGCGGTGGCGAAAGTTTATGCAAAGGAAGTCCACCTTCGCCGCCGCCTTGTCTTAAGGGGTCTCGCCGGAAAGCGCGCACCTTCTGCGACTTAACTTTGACAGTGGTCTCAGCAACTCACCGCAAACACTTGCACAGTCGGTTGGGCTACACCGACGTTTACTTCATTTCCTACGGTGTCTTGAAACCCACCGGCGGCGAAGGCGCGCACAGGCACTTGCCGCTCCACTGACCGCGCACTCAACCTCCAAGTTCAACGGCGAGTTCGTCGCACAGCCATTATGCTCCTTCCTGTGTCAAAACGTCGAAACAACTCGTCCGGCACGTCAAAACCGTCTCCATGCACCCTCTTACACCGCTGCTCGCGCGGCCACCGGCCATGTAAACAACCGCCATTTTCTGTCTCAAGCGGTTTGAGACCACTCGTTACAATCCCGAAAAATCGTCTCAATCGGCTCGCATAATTAGGTAAGCAACGTCAATACTTCTGCCCGTTTTATGACGTCGGCCGGTGACGCAAAAAAACAATATGGCCGCTGGTCACGACCGACCAATAGGAACGGGGCAAATGAGACACTTTTTGAGACACTTTCCGATTGAGACAATTTCGAGCGACTCGTAATCGCGCCCCTGTTCGCCTACTGGAACGCCGCTGCTTTTGAATGGAAAGCTTCACTACGGGATCTCGTGCTTCGATCGCCGGGTGCCTAGTTTTCACGTTCAAATCAACTTGAGCTTCGAAAGCAAAGGAAAGGCCCAAAACTGGCCCCCTGGGACAGTGTACACCTTAGTCGCTCTTCAAGCTACGAAACCAATGGGACGGCAGTTTGGAAAGGTGAGGAAAGGCGCATAACTGCCCTCTTGGAAGAATGGGCTCTTCAGTGGTGCTTTAAGCCATGTGGCGGTGGCGGTAGTGACAGATGTGCGCTGCATGCTTTGGCATTGGCAACGTTGCGGCAGAAATGCGGCATTGAAGCCATAGGCCGCCGGTGTTCGTTGTGTTAATTGGCGTTGGCGTTGACAACATTTTACATTCCGATGATTTTAAGGAAAGGAAGTGTGCATAACTGGCTCCCTGGGTCAATGTACGCCTGAATCGCGCGCATAGGTACGTGGGCGATGAGAGAGAGAGTGTGGCCTGCATGCGTTAGCGCTGACAACGTTGTGGCAGACACGCAGCAGTGCTGCAATAGGCCGCAGCGTTCATTGGGTGAGCTCGCACTCTCCATAAACCAATCACTGGCACCTGTCAGGGTGGCATGGTGGGTGCGCTGCCTATCCAGTGTCCCAAACACACTCAATGTTACAGGCGCCAAGCCGCTTATCGTTGCCCGACGCGCCATAGCTTTCGCTCTGTAACCAGGCTCAGCAGTAGTTGAACCGAAGCTAATTTTTTGAGAGAACACTTTTGAGGTGCTTCGATTGCTCCGTATCTGGGAATGGAATGAGCCACTAGTGTCGCGAGGTCGCGGTCAAATACATTCCACCTAGAGTCACTGCTTGTAACGGAAGGCACGCATGAGAGCTGCGTCGACTGTGGCTTCGTAACAAAAGCTCGATGCCATAACTGCAAAGCTTCCTTAAGGGTATTTGTAGCCCGCATACAAGTTTCAGAGTGCTTTCACTTTCTAGGGTATTTTAACGAACGCTGCACACAGACAAAAAAATAACGAAGGCAAATACGCGCTTGAGCCTAGCAGCTCTTATTGCTCCACCGATATGTAACAAAGATGTACGGGTGAGCCCAGTATACTGTTATCCGAATAAGGAAAATTCGCAAAACGACGAGCGAAAGAAGGTGCGGAGCTGCACAATAAAACCGAAAGACTCGCTTTCCTAAGTCTAGTTAGGCTTAACATAGAATCAATATGTCGACTAAGAGGTATGGGTAAGAAGGTAAAGTAAAGCAAAACGTGACTTAATTTTTAAGTACCGCAACTGCACACAGCTGATAAATTATGAGCAACAAAGGTTTCCGCGAAACTGAAAAAATCTGACTGGCACGACTAGGCCTTCCGACGCTCCTCTCAAACCATATACAAAAAAATCTCTGCCGCCCCCGTAACCGAGAGTAGAGTAAGTATGAAATGTTTACGGGCATAACACATTGGTTGTAGACGGTACTAGTCAAAATCTTGACCGCCTTGCCTCGCCAGCTGTATCCGGTTTCTGTTTGCCATGGCGGCAGCGGCACCGAGGAAACGTTGCATCTTTCAAGCCTGCAGTTCATCCCTTTGCAGGTTGGAAAAAGTTTCTTTATTTTGAGGTATTTGCTTCTTTGTTACTGCTGCTGGTGCTGCCAAGCTCATTGAAAGTGTTTTTGGTTTGGTTTATGGTTGGTTTATGGAGTTTAACGTCCCAAAGCGACTAAGGCTATGAGAGACGCCGTAGTGGAGGGCTCCGGAAATTTCGACCACCTGGGGTTCTGTAACGTGCACTGACATCGTACAGTACACGGGCCTCTAGAATTTCTCCTCCAAAGAAATTCTAGCCGCCGCGGCCGGGATTGAACCCGCGTCTTTTGGGTCAGCAACCGAGCACCATAACCGCTGAGCCACCGCGGCTTTTTGTCAAAATGAATCCAGAAATTGTCAAAGCTCTAAAACAGATACCCCAAGATCTGAAGGAAATGCGAGGGTCCCTTGAAAGAGATTTAGAAAGAGCAATCAGAAGTACATAAAAGCCTTGAATTTTTTAATAAATGCTTTGAAGACCTGACCGCTGAGCTGAAACTCACGAGAGAAGAAAATATTCCAATAAAAGTTGAAAATGCTGCGCTTTGTTCTGAATGTACAGAGCTGAGGAAAACAGTGCTCGCAAACGAGCAGAAAATAACACAACTCGAGCAATACTCTAGGAATAGGAATGTAGAAATCAAAGGCATTCCGACTTCAAAAGGTGAAAGCTTGCCAGCCCTCCTAGAAAAGATAGGGAACAACATAAAACAACCAATCACAGTAAATGACGTCAAAGTCTGCCAAAGGGTGCCAGTCAAGGATTGCAACCAATCGAACATAATCGTTCAATTCTCGAGAAAAGCAAAGTGCAATTCTGTGTTTGAAAAAGCTCGAAAAATACGCATTTAAACCCCAGATCTTGTTTTCACAGATGATGCTTCACTGTTCGTAAACGAACATATGTGTCCTCAACTAAAAAAATTTTTTGGCATGACTGTTGCAAGAAAGAAGGAAAAAGGCTGGAGCTATACGTGGACCAGGAGTGGCAATATATACGCAAAGTCTGACTCTTCACAGACTTTGCGCATTACCCACATTCGTGATCTAGATAAGATAGTATGAGCAAGTTTCCCTCTTTTCACGAAACATAACGCATGGATTGAATATGGGCGACAACTTTTTCACACCATGCCTAGTCGGTGCGGTACGTGCTAAATATAAGAGAAACATAACCTTGATACATATGAATGCCCAGGCTGCCAGGAACAAAGAAGAGCAAATCTCTGCACTCTTCGCCGCCCTTGGTTTTGAACCCGATATTTTTATGGTAACAGAAACATGGTATAGAAGTGAAACAGATGTGCTTAGACCGCCTGGCTACAAAACCTTTTTAAATCGCTTCACTAAAAATGAATGGGGGAGGCGTTATGTTAATGGCAAAAAATGCTATACCTTGTCATCTTGTGGATTCCCGCCCTTGTATAACGTCTCACTATGAAATACTGACTTTCCGCTACAGCGACTACCTTTTCTGTGGTTTACACCGACCTCCAAAAGGAAGTGTGCCGAATTTCTTGTCCTTTTTTGACGATTACCTTGGCGTGGTTAACGACAGCCATATCAAATTGGTTCTAGCGGGAGATTTGAATATAGATGCTCTTAAAATATCCCCGCAACAGCAAGAATTGTGCAGAATTTTGGGGTGAAGTGGCTTTTTTAAAACAATAACGCTTCCAACAGGCATTCAGAGTAGTATATCAACATTGCTTGATATGTTCATTACTAACATTGATGATCCAGATTCAACGTCTGGTGTAATCTGTGCACCTATTAGTGACCATCTACCTATACTTCTTATTACAGCTCAATAAACTTCAATGCCACATCTCGCACCTCAGAACTCCAGAACGTTCAGAGACATAAACAGCTTTAACCTGACGGCATTAAGAAAGGAAATCTTGCAAACAGATTGGTCAGATGTTTGGCGCGCCAACACAGTCGAAACAGCGTATGAAGTGTTTCTGAAGAAGTTCTTCCCTGCTTAAGATGAACATTTTACTTATCTAACATTAAATCAAGCGCGCAAAGGCAGAAAGCCGAGGATTACCAAGAAATGCCTCAAAGAAATACGTATTAAAAAAACTCTATGCAATATTTATAAATAACATAAATGCTGGAACTGTACTGCAATCCAAAGGCCAAAGAAATAATGTGAATACACTTTTGCGGTGCGAAAAAACGAGATACTTACACAACCTTTTTTTGACAATAATACAATCTTATGACAAAAATGCAATGCAAAATAGAGATATTGTGTGGCGACGATTAAATATGCTTTTAGGGCGTAAGAGTAGCGAGAAGACAGATATTGATGAGATTACAGTATACGGCACAGCCGTTAGAGGTATAGATTTAGCGACCTCTTTAAACGATTACTTTAGATCTCTGTGTGGCAGCCATAACGAAGATTGAATGCTTTTCCTTAGGAATCAGACGCGTGAAAGTGCGTTCTTCGCTCCTACCACTGAAGGAGAGGTAGTGAGTGTGTTTAGATCGCTGAACAACACTTATTGCCGTGATGTCGATGGTTTGCAAATTAAAGCAGTCAAAGAAGTTATAGACGCAATTTCCCCTTTCTTAACATACATTTTTAACCTTTCTTTCATTGAAGGAGTGTTTCCGAAAAGAATGCAGGAGGCGAAAGTGACTGTAATACATAAAGGTGGTGATAAAAATACATTTTCCAATTGTCGACTAATATCCATACTTCCCGTATTTTAAAAAGGTTTCGAAAAGCTGATACATACACGCATGACTTCCTTTATCAGTAAGCACCATATAATTACAAGCGTTCAGTTTGGATTCATGAAGGGCATCTGTACAGAACATGCACTTTTGTTACAGAAAGAAGGAATATTAGAATCCTTTGAACGCGATGAGTGCTCTCTGGCTGTGTTTGTGGACTACTCAAAAGCATTCGCCCGAATTAATCACACTACCTTGTCTAAAAACTGAAACATGGTTTTCGATGAGTTTTTTATGAATTATTACAATCGTATCTAAAACACGGCAAGCAGCAAGTATGCATTAACAATCATGTTTCACATTTGTTTCACATTTCAGCATGCTGGAAGCATACTGGGGTCGCTACTCTTCTGTCTTTATATAAATGGTGTTGTTAACACAGATAACGCTACTGAATTCATCATTTACGCGAATGACACCCCATTGCTTTTCACTGGGCGAGATCCAACTGACGTGGTTAACGATGCCAACCCTGTGTTAGCAAGACTTTCCTTATGGAACAAGGCAAACTCTCTTGCAATTAATGCAACTAAAACAAAAGCCGTGCTGTTCCGGCCAAAAAACCGCGGAATAAACACTAATTTAGAAATAAGATACGGAACATCTCAAATTGAAATTGTCCCTCAAATAAAATGTCTTGCCGTACTCTTTGAAGACCATATGACCTGGAACATGCACATAGATTTGGTTGCAGCCAGTGTTCCCCGCGTGTGCGGAATACTTAACAAATTACAGTTCTATTTACCAAGAAGCATCAAACACATAATTTACAATAGTTTATTCATGCCCGGCATTAACTACTGTCATTTAGTGTGGGCAACCACCACTTTTACCAACATTACCTAACTTCATAAGATTCAAAAGAAAGCAGTCCGTGCTATAACTAAATATAGACATGCTGTCATACTGAACCCCTTTTTTAAAGACCTCAACTTACTCTCAATACGTGACCTTCATCAAATGACCCTTCTTAAGCGCTATAAAATGGGCATAAGTACAATAACAATTTCTTTAATACTGTTTCCCGTCTCACAAAAACAAGAAAAGTGCGTGACGCTCGAACGTCGCAAAAGTGGAAAGTTCCACGCACTCGCACTAACTACGGAATGCAAATGCTTCACTTTCTGCTTCTCAGCAATTTAAAAAGCATTGTGTAAGCTGATTTCTCTTAGTGGATTTGTATTTCCTTCTTTCTGGTTTCAATTTTATTTTCCTGCTTGCATGCGGGCAGTGTGTGTATATTCCTACTTTACGATTTCCTGCCGTGTCATCCTATATCAAGTGTATGGGACCGTGGGCTTCGTCAAGCCGTTTGCGTGGCTTTTAGTCTACGGCTCTCTGGTATCGATGTAAACGATGCTGAAATAAAGAAAATTTGAAATGTATTTCAGCTTTGTAATCGTTCTTTTCATTCCTCTAAGCAAACAAGGGAAGGAGGACGAGGTGCTCGTTATAAATATGAAAGAAGCCAACAGCCACAGAAACCAAGGGGCACAGGGGATTTTTAATTTTTTTTATTTATTTATTTTGTGGTGTTGATCAATTTAGAATATTACTGAATATGTTATCGCTTAAAGCTAATTGATTAGAAAAGCAGAAGAAAAAACAACCACTGCCGCCGGTGGGATTCGAACCCACGACCTCCGAATTACGCGTCCGGAGGTCGTGGGTTCGGATCCCACCGGCGGCAGTGGTTGTTTTTTCTTCTGCTTTTCTTATCAATTAGCTTTAAGCGATAACATATTCAGTAATATTCTAAATTGATCAACACCACAAAATAAATAAATAAAAAAATTAAAAATCCCCTGTGCCCCTTGGTTTCTGTGGCTGTTGGCTTCTTTCATTTTCATTCCTCTGTTATTTGTACCACTTTGCCTGTGTTACACTGGTGACGTCACCACAAGATTATGTCGCACATAATTGATGGCGAAGTAAGGACAGATTAGTAATTAGTGACTAAATGCTGATTAATGACTACATACTAATTAACTGTTAATTAATGACGCTTAACCTCCGCCTTTATGAGTGGAACACGACACGTGTTGTAGCGCACCGTACTGGGAGGAACGCCACCACAAGTTCGGCGCTATGCCTTGCCCTTTGAACGCAAGGCTTTTCAGGAAAGGAAATGGCGCAGTAATTCTCTGTCATCTCGGTGGACATTCGAACCGCACCGTACAGGTGGGAGGAACGCCACCACCCGTTCGGCGCGATGCCTTGCCCTTTGAACGCAGCGTTTTTTAAGGAAAGAAAATGGCGCAGTAATTCTCTGTCATCTCGGTGGTCACCCGAACTGTTAGTAGTGTAATGGCCAGTAACGAGGTGGCGCCATGTATCCATTGGTGCGCCGTCGCCGTTTCACCTTTGCTTTGCTCTCTGTGTGTGTGTTAATAAAAAATGGCAGGTTGATAGTGTATGTCGTCCCGTTGGCTTCGTGCCAAATCCACTCAATCCGCGACTCCCAAAGACGTGGTCACCCTGCGTACTCAACAAAACCTAGACCTAGCGAAATCGGTAATCGTAGATAGCACAGTGAACACCAGAACAGATCTGGGAAGAGAAATAAGACAGCATTTTATTATCGCTCCCATACCGAGAAACAGCATCCCATCCTCGACAAAGGCAGAAGGAAAAGCAGGGTCGCAAAGATGGCTGCTAAGCTAGGCAAGATGCCACTGGGAACCATGGCCTACACTGATGCCGCCGTAGGCACGCTAGGAGACACCGTCTCCGTAGCCGTCGGGGACACAGGCAGAACGTTAGGCGTTCTAAGACACCTTGACTTAAAACCCCTTGTGGCGGAGTAGGTTGCAATAGCGATCGATCTAACTCAGCCAGGTACCAAATACGTAGTAAGCGACTGCAAAGCCGCAATTAGAAATTACAGCAAGGCACACGTCCACGAAATGGCGACTAAATATCTAAAAGACTTTATCCCAGCCCACAATATACTAATCATCTGGACCCCATCCCACTCGGGTCTGGTTGGAAACGAGGCTGCCCACAGGTCTCCCGCTCCTCTTTACCCCGGGGAGCCGTTAACGCCTCATACGAATTCAGCACTAAAGAAGAAACCAATACCTTTAATAGCATTACAGACAATCAGAAAAAGAACAAAAGAATCTATCCTCCTCCGGATAGATCGCTTAGCTCGGCCGAGGCCTATGACTGGAGAAGACTCCAAGCTAGAAACTTCGCATCCCCGCTCTGGAGGAGCTAGACAGGAGGTGACCCGAGGCAGGATGCGGATGTGTGCAGGTTCTGCCGGCATACCGCTACACTCGAACACCTACTATGGAGATGCCCCAGTGCCCCAGGATATGGCAGAATTAATAATGCAGAGGAATGGGAGACCATACTCAGAAGTGCCGACCTTAGCATACAACGATACGCTACCCGCCTGGCAGCAGAAGCTGCGCGACTATATCGTTGCTAGTCTTCCAGCTGCGATAATGCCTCTCCCCGGACGCCTGCGTGCGGACCCGGAGGGGCACGGGTCTTCTTCTGGCGAAAATAAAGTTTCTTCAGCTCATCTCACCTCTGCCCATTTTTTTTCAAGACGTACCTGAACAATTATCATTCACGTGAGCAGCATGTATTAATACAAGGACATAAGTAAATTAGCGCGAATGAAGGTGCCCGAAGATGAAACGAGGAGTGTGTGTGTTAATAAAAAATGGCAGCTTGACAGTGTGCGTCGTTCTGTTGGATTCGTGCCAAATCCACTCAATCCGCGACTCCCAAATATCTGGTCACTCTGCGTACTCAACAAGACCAACAGGTTATGGGCCGAAGACAACGCACCAACCGCATTTTTGGAAGAAATGAGAAAATTGTCTTGACTGAGTGATGAAAAGGTGCGACCACGTTGAAGAAAAGAACGTTAAGCTACACCACCTTCACTACGTCGTGCCGATGTCTTCGGAAGTTTTAGACAGGCGTGGGCTGCGTGAAACTGTCGGGAAGAAGTGACTGACAAGTGGTGTGTGCCCGTGAAATGAGTAGTGCGTTTTTTGTTGGAAGAAAAACTGACCGCCACGCGACACCGGCGTTGCTGGAGACTCCGTGTTGGATGTGTACGGAAGACGCTTCGACTCGTCCGGCGTGAGTACAGCAAAATTCTTAGGAAGAAGTGACTGACAGAATCTTTTCAGTGCATCTTAGTGGCGAAATTTTTCGGAAAGAAGTGACTGAAAAATCGTTTTCGCGTACACTAATTGAGAAACAGCTACGAAAAAGCAGTGCATTGTCCCCCTTGCGTTCGAGTATCAGCGAACATGGCATTAGACGAGTTGAGACTGCTGAAGTTGTCATGAGATAACTATCACCCATGGTCGATAAGGGCAAGAGCTCCTCTCGTACAGAAGGGATGCTGGGAAGCGATCGACCTCGGATTCTTGAATAAAGAAATCAACGAGCGAGTAAAGCAGACTGACAACAAGGCCCTGACCTTTCTGTTCCATATCGTCGAGGACAACTACCTGGATGACATCGGGACTTACAAAACTGCAAATGAAGCCTGGAATACGCTGCTGGAAATGCACTCAAAGTTAGGACTCTTGCATATACTCCAATCGATGCGCGATTATTTCAATGTGAAAGTGTAGAGAGAAGAGTCAATGCAAGAGTACCTAGGAAGATTGATGGTCCTGCATAGGAAGTTGTCAAGCGCAGGCTATGCATTTACAGACAGAGAGGTTGCATTAGTGATGCTAATGGGACTTCCTGACTCATATGAACCGCTCATTCTGAACATGGAGCAAGACGAACAAACCCTCTCGGCCAAAGTAGTGAAGACAAGGCTGCTGATCGAAGAAAAGAGAAAGGTGCGTCGTGAGGAAGATCGGTTAAGCGGCGAAGAGAGTCAGACGAGGACCCTAGTCACTAAAGCTCGTTTAAGGACTGAGAGCAAGCAACCCAACGAGAAGGTGAATCATCAACTCACGGTAAAGAAGGAAGAGAAGGTTCGTCAATGTACCTCAAGTATGCAAAAGAAGGCGCGATGCTTTGCTTGTGGCAAAATTGGTCGTATAGCCAAAGATTGTGACCAGTTTCAAGACGAAGGGGATGACCAGAAGAAGAGAAACTCATCACAGGCAAATATTGCAACACAGATGGCTTTATGAGCCAAAAATGTGATAACATCGCCTCCTCATGTGTGGCATCTTGATAGCGGTGCTAAAGATCACATGACATCGCACAAGGCAAAGATCAGTGACTTCAAGCCATGCGAGTCAAGAGTGGAAACGGCTAGCAAATAATCCATGTGTGTCATGGGGAAAGGATGAGTTCAGATTCAACTATCTGAAGAGTGTGGTGGGTCATTCATCCCGCTAGAAGACGTCCTTTATGTACCCGAGTTGAACGGCAACCTACTATCAGTCGGAAGAATTGAAGAGCGAGGTTTGAAAGTGACGTTCGCCGGGGGAAATGCCGAAGTTACAAAGCACACTGGTGAACTGATCCTTACTGCAACTCGAGAAGGACGACTGTACTCTGTCAAAGAAGAGATTATGTCAACGAAGATGGCAAAGACCAAAGACACGGCTTTGTGGCAGAGAGGACTAGGCCACCTTTACCAGGATGCTGTTCGACGTCTCTGCGGAGCTACTGAAGACCCTGTGAAGGACAAATGTGACACATGTTGTTTTGGAAAGATAAGGGAAGACAGTTTCCTAAAGGGTGAGACAACACGGGCTAAGGTTCCACTGGAGCTGGTGCATTCAGTTGTGGTTGGAAAGATCACACCAACGACCAAACGGGACTCAAATTACTTTGTTACCTTCATAGACGACTACTCTGGATATACTGTTGTGTACCCCATGAAGGCCAAGAGTGAAGTAATTGAGAAATTTGACCATTACAGACGCACGGCGGAAAATCTGCACAATATGAAGGTGAAGACCTTGCGCAGTGACAATGGAGGAGAGTACTCAAGCGATGAGTTCAACGAGTACCTGGCCAAGCATGGTATAAAGCACCAACTGACCATTCCTGGCACACCTGAGCAGAATGGAGTCGCAGAGAGAATGAACCAAACGTTGCTTGACATGACGAGGTGCCTCCTCATCGAATCAGGTGTCATCAAAAGGCTCTGGGCTGATGCCGTTGACACTGCAGGTCACATCAGAAACAAGTGCCCATCGAAGGCGATTGGAGGAGAGTCACCAGAAGCTCTGTGGACAGGCGGAGAAGTGAAACTGGACCACCTAAGAGTGTTTGGGTGCAGAGCATGGAGTGTGCGAAACAGACGGTGCAAGGGGAGCAAGTTGGGCCCAAAAGCAGAGGAGTGCATATTGGTCGGCTACCCAGAAGGAGTGAAGGGGTACAAGCTGTGGAACCAGAAGGAAGATCGCTTTTTTGTAAGTCGAGACGTTACCTTTGAAGAAGAGTCCTTCCCATGCAAGCTTACCCAAGTTACAAGTAGCAAGACTGAAGCACATAGCGACACTGATTGCACTGTCATGTTACAAGTTGAAGACAGCTTGAGCGAGCCACATGATGTTGGTAGTTTAGATCGCAATGATACTGATTACAACTGTGCTGAAGATGTTGCCTCATTAGCTGATGAAGACGAGGCAACTACACATACCGAGGGGGCTACGCAGCGACTGTGCAGCGTGGCAAATTGTGGTACACAGGCACTAAGACCGTCGGAAAGACTAGCAAACGAGAAACCACGTCAAAATGAATGACACGGCTGCTGCATAGCCTGGCAAAACTGCCATAGAGATCCCGAAACTCTACATGAAGCCTTATCTTCACCAGACAAGGACGAATGGAAAGCAGCTATTCAGAGTGAACTGGACAGCCTAGAAGCTTCCAATAGATGGGAGGTAGTGCCACGACCGAAAGACAGACAAGTCTTAAAATGCAAGTGGGTGTTCCGCAAGAAGTAGAACGAAAATGGTGACCAAGAGCGGTACAAAGCACGTTTGGTTGCATGCGGATATTCACAAGTGAAAGGTACCGATTACAAGGAAACGTTCTCTGTTGTGGTGAAGCTGAAGTCCATCAGGACACTGCTGGCCATAGCAGTTGAGAGAAATTGGAAGATGCACCAGATGGACATCCCGACAGCATACTTAAATGATATTCTAAAGGAGAGCGTCTACATGAAACTACCGCAGCCTTTGAATGACTGTAAGAGGTTGAAGTCTGCCTTCTGAAGAAGAGCCTTTACGGGCTACGACAGTCTGGAAGTGGAACCTTGCTTTGGAATATATGCTCAACTCAGAGGGGATTACAAGGTCAAAAGCAGAACCCTCTGTTTATATGAACAAGACGAAGAACCTCACGGTAGGAGTCTACGTTGATGACTTGCTGATCATCGCATAAGATGAGAATGAGATTGCCGACTTCAAGAGCCGCTTGGGTCAAGTATTCGATGCAAAAGACTTGGGTGAGGCTAGCTACATTCTTTCCATACGACTGAAGAGAGAAAGAGGTGGAAAACTAACCCAGGAAAAGACGGCCTACACTAACATCATACTGGAGACGTTTGGCATGTCAGACGCAGAGGCAGTATCGTCCCCTTTGCATCATGGAAGCAAGTACCAAAGAGGAGACAATAACTCAGGAGAGGAGGGAATAATTTATCAAGTGAGGACCTACCTCGCAAGCACAGACAAGCAATTGGTGCATTGCTTTATCTTACCGGAGGCACAAGGCCGGACTTGGCTTTTGCGACTACTTACATGAGCCAGTTCAACGAACATCCCACAGAAGAACATTGGAATGGGCTAAAGCATATTCTTCGCTGTGTGAAACGTACAAAGAATAATGCACTAGTCTACCAGAGAACTAAGAAGTGCATACAAGCTTTTTTCGACGCAGACTGGGCTAGTGACAAAGCTGACAGGAAGTCATTCAGCGGGTACGTGTCCACGCTAGCTGGTTCTGAGATTTACTGGAGTAGCAAGAAGCAGCGAAGCACTGCAATGTCAACAGTCGAAGCAGAATATGTAGCAATGTGTCACGCTGCAAAGGAAGTAATGTGGTTCCAAAACCTCATGAAGGAACTTAATGCGCACGAATTCATGCGCGAACCACACATTTTAATGGCTGACAAGCAGGGTGCAATTGCGCATGGAAAAGCCAAGTTACTTCAGATAAAAGCAAACATATTGACCAAAAGGATTATTTTCTGAGAGAAAAGGTCGAAGAGTTAAAGTTACAATTCCAGTACATCGAGTCGTCGAAGAACTGTGCTGACCTCTTCACTATGGCCTTAAATGGAAGAACGACTCTCAAGCACTATGAATGCTTGGGCATCAAAAGTGTCGGTGCAATGACATGCCATTAAGGGGGGGCGTTAGTATTGTAATGGCCAGTCACAAGATGGCGCCATGTATACGTTGGTGCGCCGTCACCGTTTCACCTTTGCTTTGCTCTCTCTGTGTGTGTTAATAAAAAATGGCTGAGGCTTAGCTAAGGTTAAGCCTAGTCAGATGCGAAGCATATTGGTGGCTAGGCTTGGTAATACATGGCTTTCCTTGGTTAAATACTTGGTCATTTTAATACAACCACTAGAAGACAACGGCATGGCTACAGCGGAACGCCGACTAACCCCGAGACGCGCTTTGGGTGAGCGCCTCGATTGACACGGAAGCCGCTTCCGCCTGCCCGGTGGTGCGAGCGTTTCACCTACACCGAGTGTGAACGCGCGTTCGAAATGCGCGGGAATGCCGCTCGAGGACATTCCGGCGTCTGTGCGATGGCATCGTTCTCCCTCTCCCAGTGCGTGACGGCGATCTGTCGTGACTTCATTGTGTCGCGTGGTGTGACGTCACCATACCACGTGGTCTGCACGGCGTGCAACCACAGCGACGGCGCGAGGTGGACCCCCGTCTTCCTCTGTCGTGACGTCATGTGTCACGTGGTATGTCACGCGGTGGACGTCACTGGACCACGTGGTCTGCACGGCGTGCAACCATAGCGACGGCGCGAGGAGGACCCCCGTCTTCCTCTGTCGTGACGTGATGAGTCACGTGGCATGTCACGCGGTGTGACGTCACTGTACCACGTGGTGTGCACGGCGTGCAACCACAGCGACGGCGCGAGGTGGACCCCGTCTTCTTCTGTCGTGACGTCATGTGTCACGTGGTATGTCACGTGGTGTAACGTCACTGTACCACGTGGTGTGCACGGCGCGTAACCACGGCGAAGGGCTGTAGTGTACCTCTAGTAATATTCTTCGCATAAAAATGGCAGCTTGAATCAGTGACTGCCAAAGATCTGGTCACCCTGCGTACTCAACAAAACCAACACGAACTACACCCCCCCGAACCACACCCTACAGGAAGGGAGGAACACCAGCACCCCTTCGGCGCAATGCATTGCCCTTTGAACGCGAGGCTTTTTGAGGAAAGGAAATGGCGCACTAATTCTCTGCCATCTAGGTGGAGACCCGAAGCGCACAGTAAAGAAAGGGAGGAACGGCACCACCCGTTCGGTGCAAAGCCTTGCCCTTTGAACGCAACGCTTTTTGAGGAAAGGAAATGGCGCAGTAATTCTCTGACATCTCGGTGGAGATCTGAACCGCGGTGTAAAGGAAGGGAGGAACGCCCCCACACGTTCGGCGCGACGCTTTGCCCTTTGAATGCAAGGCTTTTTGAGGAAAGGAAATGGCGCAGTAACTCTCTGTCATCTCGGTGGACACCCGAACCGCACCGGAAAGGTGAGAGGAACTGGCAGCAGTTCAGTAGCTCGCTGGACGGCACACTCAGCACGGCCAAAACGTGGCGCATACTCAAGACCCTCCTCGACCCTACCCAAACCAGGGCCGAAAGCGGGAAAGCTATCAGCAGACTCATCCACACCTTCGAGGGTACGGAAGAGGAACTCCTAGATAAGACCAAAGAGAAATGCTACGGCACGACCTTGCCTGCTGCATACGCGAAACCATACCTGGGGAAAACGAACACCCACTTAGACAGGCCAATCACCAGGGAAGAAGTGTTCGCTGCCGTAAAGGCATGCACGCGCAACACTGCGGCGGGAGCAGACAAGATCCAGAACGCACTCATACGCAACCTCTGCGACGAGGCGGTCGACCAAGTGACCACCTTCCTCGACGGGCACTGGGCCGCAGGAACGGTTCCTGAAGAGTGGAAGCATGCAGAGGTCGTAATGATCCCCAAACCGGGTAAGAAACTCCAGATCGAAAATGTCCGACCTATCTCACTCACCTCCTGCCTAGGCAAGCTCTACGAGCGAGTCGTTACTCGGAGGCTCCAAAGCTACATGGAAGACGAAGACCTGTACCCCCACAGTATGTTCGGCTTCCGAGCCCACCTCTCCACCCACGACTTCCTCTTACAACTCAAAGAGGAAGTCCTCACCAACGTCCCGAGCGTAGGCGAGAACGTGGTTATGGCCCTCGACGTCAAAGGGGCCTTTGACAACGTTAGCCACACGGCTGTAATGGAAGGACTCGACAACCTCCACTGCGGCGAGAAAATTCACAGCTACGTGAATGCCTTTCTCTCCAACCGCACTGCAACGGTTGGCCTCGGAGACCTTCGCAGCGCTAAATTTTCGACCCCCAACAAAGGCACACCTCAAGGGTCAGTCATCTCGCCATTACTTTTCAACGTGGCCATGATCGGCCTCGCGAGACAACTCGAGAAGATCGAAGGCATACAACACGCAATATACGCTGACGACGTCACGGTCTGGGTTACCACTGGGTCGCTCGGCCATAAAGAACAACGACTGCAAGCAGCGGTTACCTGCGGGGAAGAATATGTCAGTTCACGTGGCCTCGCCTGCTCCACCGAAAAATCCGAACTCCGGCGAGTCCACAAAGGGAAACACAAATAAGGGTCCCTCAATGTCTCCCTCGAAGGAAAGCTAATTTCCGAACGAGACAAGATACGAGTCTTGGGAATGTGGCTGCAGAGCAACCAGCGATGCGGCCATACGATCGGCCTGCGGAATTCGAGAATCGTACTGCGAGCATACCGGACGCAATTCGCCAGACGCTAAAGGTTCGCTCCCTTCCCCGGAACATGGACCCCAACTTGCATGCGGCCCGTAGAGCAGCCCGGGCGAAGTATGTACAGAAAAATCTAGCTACAAAATCCACAACGGTATACACGGACGCGGCTCCGTATACAGGAAGATCACATAACAGCACAGTGGCCTTAGTTATTGATTCCAACCTAAACGAATTAGCTAGCGCCTCAGTGAGGGATTGCACGGTAACCGAAGGGGAGGAGCTGGCCGTAGCTCTAGCTGCGGTAGCCGGTTATCGAAGCAACATGTCCCTTACCATCCTTACAGATTCGAGAGAAGCGTGCCGTAACTACATGAACGGCCACATAGGTCGCGCCGTGCTCCGGCTCCTCCAGAGCGCGACCGCACCAAAAGTCACACAGAGCATTTACTGGGTGCCAGGACACACCAACATAGCGGGGAATGAACGCGCCGACGAGGCAGCTCGAGGGTATACGAGCCGAGCTTCCTCCCAATCGGACGATCTACCCGACCGAGTCGGCCCTACGAACTCAGACATTCTCAACTACTATAATGGGGTACGGATCCGCTATCCGCCGCCTCATCCTGATCTAAATCAACTAGAGGCAGTATATTGGCGCAGATTGCAGACAGGAAAATTCCCAAACCTGCATATCCTTAGCAAGATTTACCCGACGCAATATGGGGACACTTGCCCGTGGTGTGGCAGCAAACCATCGTTGTACCACATCACGTGGGAATGCAGTAAGAACGACAGCTTTCGCAAAGAACCGAGTGCAGAACAGTGGTGTGGGAGCCGGCTCTCCAGCGGCGATCTGGGTTGCCAACAAGGTCTGATCCAGCACGCCCAACGAGCAGCGAAGCTCAGCGGAGCCCTGGAATAGCAACAAAACAGGTGTAGACTACGTGGACGCCTCCGGCCCTCACCACGGGGGATGGTACACGGCCGCTCTAGTTCACAACAGCAACACAGTTAACGGCCTCAGTTTCAGAGCCCGCAGTGCAACACAAGCAGAAGAGGTCGCGATTGCTCTCGCGGCCTCACATTCCAATTCAAAATACATAATCACCGACTCGCGAGGGGCCTGTCGGAACGTCGAACAAGGCTGCACTCCCTTCCTAGCCTATCGAATATACCAAAAATTCAGGGGCAATTTGACAGTCTAAAGTGGGTAGAAGCGGAAGCGTTTTCCGCACCACCTTCGCTGTTTCTGTGGCACTGGTGGCATCACATATAATTGAGTACTAATTACTAAGTGATGACAAATTGCTAATTTATGGTTAATTACTGATTAATGGCTGAATACTAATTAACTTCTAATTAATGACGCTTAATCTTCGCCTTTAGGAGTCGAACGCGACAGCGTGTTGTTGCGCTGCCAGGGTGTCCACGGAACGCCACCACTCGTTCGGCGCGATGCCTCGCCCTTTGAACGCAATGCTTTTTTGAGGAAAGGAAATGGCGCAGTAATTCTCTGTCATCTCGGTGTACACCTGAACCGCACCGTAGAGGAAGGGAGGAAGTGGGAGTGAAAGAAGATAGATAAAGAGGAGCCGTAATGAAGAAAATGAAAATTGTATTTGAGGAAAGGAAATTACGCAGTAACTGTCTCACAAAATTCAGGGGGGCACTTTTTTGACCTGAAGTGTGGTCACTGATGTGTGGTTAAGATGTTAAGCTTCGCCCCTAAGAGTGGAACGCGACAGCGTCTTGCAACGCTGCCAAGGAGTCCATAGAACGCCATCGCCCATTCGGTTCTAGGCCTCGCTCGTCGGTAAATTGGCTTTTGAGGAAAGGAAATGTATCTGTCTCTCATTTGTCGGTGGACACCTAAACCTCGCCGGAAGGGAATGGAGGAGGATGAGAGTGAGTGAAGACACCGTATTCACTAAACGCGCCTTTGTTCATTCCAAACCATCGAGCTGGCATGGCGGAGTGGATAGCGTGCTCGTCTCTCACGCCGAAGACCGGGGTTCGATTCCTGAGCTCGAGCAATTTCTTAATCGGTTTTATTTATTTATATGGCCTGACTAGTAAAGCTAATTAGGCTAATTAGTAATTAAGCAATTAACTAAGCTCTGTCACACTTACTTGGAGCATCACTATACGATCCCTTCAATTGGTTGCATGGTTACTAGCCTAAGTACAATTGGCCCCGTTTGAAATTTGCGCACTGTGACGTCACGACCGTTTCCACCAATTGAAAAGCGTGACATTTTCTGTCGACAACTGCTGCTTACAACGATGAGACATTAAAGGCTTCCGCCTTAAAATTGCATACGGGATACGGACCGCGCACACCGTTACCTCATATGGGCCCCTGCTCATCAGGGGTTGGCAGGAAACGAGGCAGCAGACGCAGCCGCCCGTGCGCTCTCTCACCGGGCTGTTTTCTCCTCCCCACGTGATCAAGAACCCGCCTTTAATCCGGTCTATACGTTCAAAAATATCGCAACCTACTATCAAGATAGCCATCGCCTTTACCCTAGCCCATGTAAAGGCCTCAAGAAGGCGGATGAGCGGCTTCTCCGCCTCTTCACCGATGCATTGCTGTGCCCGGCAGCCCTAAAACATTTCGACCCCTCCTTTAGCGGCAACTGCCCGCACTGTGTGCGGTGTCTTCGGACACCTATCACATGGTGTGGGCCTGCCCCTCCAACCCGGCCATTCCCCCTATCTCCAACCCAACCCGGGAGGACTGGGAGGCGATCCTGCTCGGCTGCCACGACTTACAGGCCCAACAAGCCTTAGTCGGGCGCGCCCGGGCGGCGGCTACCGCCACTGAGGTCCCAAACTGGGGACCTCCACCTACTGTTTGTAAGGATCGGCCCCTCACGGGCTGATCCAAACACCTCCTGTCCGTTCTGAATAAATGTTTTCACCACCACCACCCCTGAATTAGGGGCACCGACCCTGTGAGAAGAAGGAAGATGGACCTCTTTCTCGTCTGCTACTAGCACCGTTCTAGAGCATTAAAAGTCTTTCCTACCTACCTATCCACCACCCGCTCATTGCGATGCCTTGGACTTTGAACGCAACGCTTTTTGAGGAAAGGCAATGGCACAGTAATTCTCTGTCACCTGGGTGGACACCAGAAGCGCACCGTAACGGAAGGGAGGAACGCCACCACCCGTTCAGCGCGAGGCCTTTGAACGCAACGCTTTTTGAGGAAAAGAAATGGCGCAGTAATTCTCTGTCATCTCGGTGGACACCCGAACTGCACCGTACAGGAACGAAGGGACGCCACCACACGTTCGGCGCGACGCTACCGGTGCTTGTGTGCCGGTCCTGTAGGAGCGCATAGTCTCGTTAAATCCCGTATGGTGCCCGGATGATCTCGTTTCAGTGCCCAGATGAGTGGAATTTAGTGCCCGGGTGTTCGCTCTCGGTCTCGGCGTGACGGCACCACACTGCCACAACGGGAGCTAAAAGCATTTCATGCTTAAAACACGAACATGTAAGGGTGAGTGCATTACCCTCCCGCCTTAAGAAACCGCAACTGGCACAAGATGCGTAATGCAATATGAAAAACGAGAGCACGTGCACGGGTCTGGTGAAAACAAAAGGTGCTGGAAGGGTCAACGACCCCTTTAAGCTTAACAAGACCCTTCGGTTAATTGATGCGGCTCGAAAATACACGGCTAAGTGCTCTAGCGTCTCGACCAAAGAAGGCATTTTAAAAAATTGTGACGCAACAGATGCTGCACAAGAAATGAGAACGAGCGCACATGCAGGACTAACGTAAAACAAGAGCTGGCCGGAAGTGCAAGGACCCGTCAAGGCTGAGCGAGGCGTGCTAGGACAACCATTAAGGTACGCATAAGCAAACGCAAGCTGCAAAACAATTTTCAATAAAAAGTCTCAGTAAAAACATGTCACTGTAAAAAAAGAAACCGCAATAAATTAACTACGAAAGCAGGACCGGTGGGAAAACAAGTTTAGGCTAGTAGGGTTACGGTCCACTTCAGCCTTTTTCTTAACGAGGCTTAGCCAACAAATGCCTCGATTCAAGTTTCTTCTGACTCTGGTCACCTCCCTAGCCAACACCCTTCAGAAAGGCATCCCAGCGCTGCAAGAACGCACAAAGGCTTCGGCTGGAGGCGAGAGGAGAAAAATCCTCAAGTTACTACAATCACTGATTCCTGTCAATGCCTCTCCCCTGCTGTCGCCGGCGAAAACGGTACAAAAAGCTCACCATTGCCTTGTCGACGTCTGCAGTGGCGATGCCTTCCGACCCAGGACAAGTGCAGGCCACCAGCACGAAGTGGAGTGCCTCCACGGAGGCCAGCAACCGGGTCAGGGTACCAGCTCAGGAGCGTAGAGTCCGGGACCACAGCGGCAAGGCATCGAATTTCTTCTGCGTGCTGCTGGCGCGGCACGAGAAAGCCCGGCTCTGGCGTCTCGGCGCAGCGCGTTCGAGAGGAGGCGGGAGCTGTGCATGCCTTCTTTGTCTTCTCTGTAAAAATAGCAGATGCTCATGCGGGGGGATTGTCCGTGGTACAGCGGCGAATGCGAAGGATGCATTGGCACGGGAAAAAAGGCGTGATGCGGCGAAGTGGAATAGTGGAATGACTGAAAATAGACAAAAAGGTATGTTAATTGCTGAAAAATTTTCATTTCATCAACGAAAAATTGCCCGCGCGGCAGCCTGACTGCTCTCGGCAGCGCGTGCTTCGGTTTGGTGCTGCTAGAAACGCTGACTGCCAGTGAACGCCGTCCTGTGCTGTGTGCTTTGTGCTCAAAAAAGCCATTGCGAAATAAACAAATTAAAGTTACCAAAGATAGAATAAAGTACACATTGTGTACATTCGGGGAAATTTTATGTATAGTTAACAAGGTAGAACACCAGTTGCAATAACGTAATTTTGTAAGTAGCCGCAAAGACTACTTTACGAGAATCCCTTGGCGCCCGCACGGAACGACAGAGCTGGTAGAGACACGGGGAGTCCTAACCTCATCTGAGGGACCTTAAAATATTGCGGTGCGGCCCCTCACTGGGGTTGCGCCGGCTCCCGGCCAGAGCTAATCCGATCGCCCTTAAATAAATACAACAAGATGGCTACCAGATGTAATAGGAATGCTAAAAACTTTGAAAAATTCCAGATCATCGAATGGAACTGCAGGGGTTTCAGAGCTTGGAAAAAGCGGTCACACCTCCAGCTTTACCTGCAGTCCCTAGGTGACATGCCGGCGCTCATTGCCCTGCAGGAGCCCGGCATAGACGCTAAATTATCAGGCTACAGCACCTTTCAGGGGAGCCCCTCTACGTGCATCCTGGTGAATTAGGCTTACACCGTGGTTCAGGTCGACTTAGACTTGAGTACCGAGCAAGAATATACTATGGTCCGAGTACTGCCTCTCAGTCGCCGCGACCCGTCAATACATATCCTCAACATATACTGCCCTCCGCGTAAGCCGCGCGTAACTTTCAATGAAATCTTCCTTCGCGCGATAAAATTGGCAGCCAAAGAGCCTCTAGTGATCGTTGGAGACTTCAATGCTCCCAGCCTTCATTGGGGCTACCACTTGGAACAGGCAAGAGGACGTAAGCTGGCGGAGATCATCTCCACCCTCAGCCTCACATTGCTCACGGACCCGGCGTATCCCACTCGAGTGGGGAATTCGGTAACCCGCGACACGTGTCCAGACCTTTCTCTCGTTAAAAATGCTAGAGTGGCTGCCTGGGAGAACTTGGGAGATTCTCTAGGTAGCGATCACCTCCTTCTCCGGATTACACTCGAGGCAAAGGCAGCGCGAAAAAAATGGGGTCAGGCCAAACTGACCGATTGGCACAAATTCCGGAATCACACTATCCCTCCCGTACTATTTTCCTGCGGCTACGCGGAGTGGGCTAACCACATATACAACATTCAGAAACAACACGTCACAACACTACAAACCACCGAAGAGATCCCCGCAGTGGACACCCACCTCCTGCATTTGTGGGAGGCGCGCCGGAGCTTAACTAAACGGTGGAAAAAGCAGAAAACTAATCGCAAATTACGCGACCGCATAGCCAAACTCACAGAGCAGGCTGCAGCGTATGCTGCCGAGCTCTCAGATTCAAATTGGATAGCACGCTGCGACGCCGCAGCTCATCAGATGAGCTCGAAGGGGACGTGGCGTCTCTTTCGCAGTCTAATCGACCCCTCCCAAACAAGAGGGGAGACGCAAAAGCAGCTCCGGCGGGCTCTGCAAGGGTTCCAAGGTACGACGGCGCAACTTGCGGACACTCTGTGCGGCAGATATCTCTGTCGTATGGAGGACCCGCCTGGGCCAGAGTACATGTACTCTGGCAGGCCTAATGAAACACTCGATGCCCCTTTTGAGTTGCACGACCTTAAGGCGGCCTTAGCAAAAATGCGCTGGGGTACGGCTCCGGGACGGGACCACATAACAGTGAACCTGTTGGCGAACCTACCGGATTCAGCCTACCTTCATTTATTAGAATACATCAACCAGATCTGGGACGGGCGTCCACTCCCTCCCGAGTGGAAAACGTCACTTGTGACGTTTATCCCTAAAACAGGTAAGGCCGTGAATACGGACCACCTGAGGCCCATATCACTGACCTCATGTGCGGGCAAGCTTATGGAGACGATGGTACGGGATCCCCTCTCTCCATACCTGGAGAGTAAGGGCTTCTTTGCAGTCACCATGTGCGGGTTTCGCCCTCACATGTCTGCACAGGATGTCCTTCTCCAGCTGCACAGGGATGTAATACGACCCACAACAATGGAACACAATGACAAAGCCATCCTTGCGCTTGGTCTGAAAGAGACTTTCGACAATGTGAAACACGGAAGCATCCTGGCCAACTTGAGTTCTACCGATTGTGGGGCTAGGACCTACGCGTATGTAAGAGATTTCTTGTCTAATCGCCAGGCCTTTCTTCGGATTGAGGACGAGGAATACGGCCCTTACATGATGGGAACACGGGGTACACTCTTAGAACTAAAGGAGTGCAGAGGAGTGCCCAGAACACACTTTGAAGGAGTATTCGCTTGTCCCATATTCCACTCCTTTTTCCAGAATAAAATTACTCCCTCTGGACAAAGAGTGATCCAACACCTACTCAAGGAGTACTGTACTACTCCTGCAATAGAGTACAGGCACTCCTCCGAGGGAGTAAAGCTACCACATTGAAACAGCATCCTACTACTCTTTCAGGTAGAGTTCCAGGACTCCGTTTGTTAGAGTGACTATACTCCTTCAAGGAGTATCAGCCCAGATCTTATTTTACTCCTTCAAAAGGAGTTTCACGTGTTTTCAATGTGTCCTACTAATTTTCTTATTTCGCATATTCTTCAGAGCAAATTGGTCATATGTTTTGCAGGATCCACCTGCGCTACATCTACAAAAGAGTAATGAGCAAAAGGGATTATAATCTTTGAGTAGAATAATTTTTGCTCATACAACTACTTTATGGATACACTACAGTTTGCACATTAGTATGGTGCTCTGTCTGCGTTGGGAATAACAATGGTTCAAGAAATAATGACACAAATGTACAACACTGATAACTTTTATTTCTCAAGTCATTGCTGTGATTGCTGTGGCTGCCCAAAACACGCTCGGGAGGCGCTCGCTAGGATCAAGCCCCATTAGTGTCTCAAGCAGCAGACAAGCCCGCTTTGTTTTTGGGGTGTACTTGACATTAAATGCCAAGAACACTGCAAAAAGCAAAGTAAACCCATCTACCAAATCCACCGCAGTGAGCTGTAAGCGGTCAAAAGAAACTAACATGCTGGATGATGCCGTAGCTTGCTCGGCTGAGTGAAGGAGCTTTGGCTATGCGTGCATTTCTCCGGGTGCCTGCAAACATGAATGAACATAATGCAAGTAAGAGTCAATTCCAATGCCCTTTTCATACTATCCTGCATGTAACCCCATGAAAAAAAAGAACGAATACAACTAGAATGTACTGATCGTGTGTCATGTCACCACTAGTGTGGTGACATGACCAATATGGTGACATGACAATATGGTGACATGGTGACATGTGGTGACATGACCAATATTGTGACCAAGTGCAGACACGTTTCATTGCAAACCTTCATTCAGAGCTACAATTTTATGAAGCCCAATGCAATTATCACTATGCTAGTCCTTTCAAAAGCTGTGTGCATGTAAAACAAGCACATATTTACCAAATGAAAATTTTAACATGAGCAAGCTCTTCTGCAAGTATCATGATCAGCCTGACTACGCCCACTGCAAGGCAAAGGCCTCTCCCATGTTCTCCAATTAACCCTGTCCTTCGCCAGCTATGTCCACCGTGTTCCTGCAAACCTCCGCCCATGGAACTTTTTGCTGCTTCCTGCTACGCTTGCCTTCTCTTGGAATCCACTCCGTTACCCTTAAGGACCAGCGATTATCTTGCCTTCGTCTTACATGCCCTGCCCAAGCACCCTTTGTTCTCCTGTTTCGACTAGGATGTCTTCAACCCGCGTTTGTTCCCTCACCCACTCCGCCTGCTTCCGATCTCTTAACGTTACGCCTATCATTTTAGAGCGCACCTCTTTGGCGTCCGTTCCTGGGTTTCGCGTCGTCGTCGGCGTTGTCGTCGGCCTCGTAACCAGCTCCGCCCCCCTTTCATCCCCCCAGCGCTAGCAGCGACCGACTGATACCGCTGGATGCTGCTGACGCCGCTAGAGAGTCCAGATAACGTGACTGCATAGAACACCGTCGCCGCCATGCAGAAAGAGGAGGAAAGGGTCCCCCCCCTCTTCTTGTGTGGCGGATAGGGTGCTCTTTAGTTGCCGACGCGCCGGTTATTTCACGTAGGCCCCGGCACGTCGACGAATACGTGACCACCTTCCCACGGCTAGACCTGGTTCTTAGCGCTGCGGAAGCGAGGGTATCATATTGTTTGTGTCGGCATCGGCGGCGTTGTCCCTGAAACCAACTCCGCAGCTGGGGTTGACTCACTATCGAAAAGGTGAAACAGCTTATTTGCTGCGCTCAAATTTCGCATTAGGAAGTAACGTAATCGTCGGTAATTTTTTATTTCCATAGCTCGTTGCGTTGTCCTTAACTTAAGCTGAACTCTCGTTAGCCTCCACGTTTCTGCCCCATAGGTGAATACCGGTAGGATACAGCTGTTGTATACTTTTCTCTTGAGGGGTATTGAAAAACTGCCATTCATGATCTGAGAAAACCTGCCATATGCACTCCACCCCATTCATATTCCTCTAGTTATTACCCTTCATGATCCGGATCAGCGGTCACTACCTGCTCTAAGTAAATGTATTCCCTTATCACTTCCAGTCATTTCTAAAACCACACCTATTGTGCTTGACGGTTTCTTGTCACATAATACATTGTGCAGTTTAAAATATAGGGTAACCTTGAATCGGGAAAACACTTAAACCAATGACAGTTTTCTTGCTGAAGAGAAATGGCTGTTGCAATTCCTGTTTCTCAGATACCATTAACTGAATTTCATGCTCTAAAATAGTGAAGGAAAAATTCAAAATTTTTCATCTCAAAGAGGCAGACAACAAATTTCAGTTTGGTTTGGGTTGGTTTATGGTGTTTAACGTCCCAAAGCAACCCAGGCTATGAGAGACGACGTAGTGAAGGGCTCCGGAAATTTCGACCACCTGGGGTTCTTTAACGTGCACTGACATCCCTTAGCAAAAACTAATACGTTTGGAATATACGGAGGTCTATTTAAAATGTATTTTAAACATATTTTGTATTCATGAATGAACTAAAAATATGTAGGAAATACGTTTCTGAAATTTCATGCTTGGTATTCGAAATATATTTTTAAAATGTGCCAAAAATACCTCACTTAAAGCATACTTCGAGCACTTTTCAAATACATGAAAAAATATGCATGCAGTTTTAGCATCTTGTCAGTGTATTAAAAGTGTATTTTCGGAAATATGAAATTAATTCATTGAATGTATACTTCAATTCTAGAAAACGGGCAGCCCTTGTAAACGTATATGTATGCAGTTTTAGCATCTTGTCAATGTATTAAAAGTGAACTTTCGTAAATATGAAATTAATTCATCCGAAATATATTTCAATCCTAACAAACGGGCAGTCCTTTTAAACGTCTTTGCACACTTCTAGCTGCCATGAACAGTCGAGTGCTCGAAATCGTGTTTCGGGAAATGGCATTTGCGTGTCGTCAATGTATTTGAAGTGTACTTCCGTAAATACGTAATTAATTCGTCCAAAGAACACTGAAATTCTAGCAAATTGGCAGTCCGCATTAGCATATTTGCAGCGCACTACAAGCTGTCGTTGAACAATCTAATGCTCAAAATCGAGTTTCGGGACATCGCATTTTGGTGCTGGCCATCTATTTAAAGTGTACTTTCGTAAATACGCAATTAATCCGTCTGAAGTATATTTAAATTCTAACAAATGGGTTGTCCGCGTAAACATATTTGCATTACACTTCAAGCTACCGTGGAACAATCTAGGGCTCGAAATGACGTTTCAGCGAAGAGTGAAAACTTTCCCTTTCTTGTCATCCTTTCGTTTATGGTAACTTCTAGCAGGAAGGTGATCACCACTTATACCCCTGCTACACGGGCGCTTCGAATGCCTTCCAGCCGAATGTCATCTAACGATGCTACACGTGTTCTGTCTAAGGGAGTGCTTGAAGATAATATTACGCCAATGAATATTAACCGCGTCAGCATGAAATTTCCCCGGGAGTGCGCCGATGAGGACGACTGCACTCATACTGTTGTTTACATCGCTTGTTTACATAACATAAAACGCAATCTGCGCTTTGGTTCTAATAAACAATCTGTTTTCTTTTTTGCTGGTTGTACTCGTGATTGTTTACGCAGTGCTACAATGTGTGGGAAGCGATGATGCGATCGCACGCCTGAGAAAGCCGGGTTGTTGGCATCGCGCAGGACTGGCGCTTCTCGCTTCTTGTCCCGGCTTTCTCCGACGTGACCAGTATTTTTTTTTAAACTACTTTATCCAGAAGTATGTATGGCGACTGTTCGCTTTAACTGAAACGGCCTAACTTGTTATCCACAAGCTAGCGACGGCGACGACTGCTGCTGGCCGTAAAGCACGGCTCGGCAGTCTGGGTCACACCGGCGATACCCGTTCATCGTACGCGTGCCCTGCGATGTAAGCAATAGTTGATTTCAGGTCACTGTTGCCAAAACTACACCTGGTGACCGTTTGCATTCGCTAAAGTTTGTGATTCGCTCTTCACAACCGCCGAAATCACAGATCCAACCCTGCGAACTCGCTGGGCCTAGTCGTCGCGGAAGGGAACAGAGCCGTCGTCGATTGAAACTGATTTTGCAAGCGCTTATCGCTGATGAGTGTTCAGGTATGCACACGTGAAATATAGCCGTTCGTTTCGCTCATTTAGAAGTGCGAGCATACACACACCGCCGCCTCATCACCGTGCTCTCGCTCAGCCGCTGACAAGGCTGACCGTCCGCCGACCGGATTCGTCGGTGTCGTTGGCCTGAAAAACGTGTCCCTCTAGAATCATATTATAGTAAACTAGATATTTCACTGTAATTACATGCTGTTGTTCAGCGTGATATATACTGTCGTTGTCGGACCAGTGTGACCGCCGTCGTCGTCGTCGCTGTACACTGAAAACGAGCTGAGGCTTTCGAATTCGTTTCGAAAGTGTCGTGCAGCACCGCGGCAGTCCATCGAGTCCGAATGTCATTCCTATTCTCGAATGCCATTCCACTCAATGTCATTCGAACATTTCCGTGTGAGAACGTGATAGCATTATACCAGGAAAAGCGCCTTGGGTACTTCTGGGTCCGAATAAGCCAGCGGAAAGGACCCCGTGTGGCAGGGCAGTGATTGAATTTTTAAAAACTAACCAGACCAAGTCATTACGCGCATTTTCCATTGACGTAAAAGACCTGTATTATTCCATCCCTCATGACAAGCTGTTAAAGTGCGTTAGTGAAGCAATTGACGACTACGGAGCGGTAGCATTTCAGAATGCCTGTGGCATTTCTGCAGAGAGCTTTTTAGACCTGCTGCAAGTGTACCTTCAGTCAACCTATGCAGAATGGGAAGGCACTGTTTTTATTCAAAAGAATGGGATCTGCATAGGATCTTGTATCGCTCCTTTGCTTAGTGACATCTTTCTAGCTAAGCTTGACAGGGCACTCGAACAATCGCTGATGAACTCTACAGTTTCCAGAGTGTTCAGATATGTAGATGATTACCTTATTTTGCTAGATTGTGACCCGGCTAGGTTCGCTTCGGAAGTGAATGACCTGTGCGCGATGTTCTCGGAAGTGCTTTCTCCGCTGGAAATTACACATGAAGTGGCTGTGAACGATCGCATTAAGTTCCTTGATTTGACCTTATATTTCAATGATTTCCATGTATGCTGGGCTTTTGAACCTAGAAGCAAAAAGCCCTTACTTCCTTATAGCTCAGCCCATTCGAAGCTCGTGAAAAGAGGCATTGTGGCGTCATGTTTTCAAAATGCCATGAAAAAATCTTGTCCACACAAGATAAAACATAGTTTCTTCAATCAGGTTGAAAGACTAACCGATGCAAAATACCCCCTTCATATTCTGGCCTCAGTAGCAGAAGGGATTTTGAAAAAGCTAAAGGGGGGCAACGCTGCTCCTCTTTCTAAACAAAGAAATCTGGCAATTATACCCTATGTCCATGTCTTGTCCCACAATCTCAAAAGAATAGGTAAAAAGGCTGGAGTTGATGTTGTTTTTTCAGCGCCTGTGAGACTCAGTGGCTTGTGTGCGAGGGTGAACGGCCAGGATAAAAGATCAGAATCTGGTCGTGACTGCAAGAAAAACCACAGGACGAAGTACGTGCCATGCCAAGATAACGTGGTGTATTCAGTCCCGCTGACGTGTGGTGCTTCATACATCGGCCAAACGGGCCGTTGTCTAAATGAAAGATTTAGAGAGCATGGAAACAACGTTAAGAATGCGGCCCGCCACATAGGTATTCACTGTCGGGATTGTTCCTGTTTTCCGAAATTCAGAAACAGCCATGTAGTTACCAAACACAAAGATAAACTTACTAGAGAGATAATCGAGGCATCTGAAATCATGAAGCTGGGTGAGAATTGTATCAGCACACCTTCCGTAGCCATTTCGTTGAAAGAGCACAACTATCTGATGTCATTTGACCGATGTACACGCGATACAGCTGCATGCGCATAGTGACTGGGATGATACCTTCCGCTCCTATCTCTTTCTTTTGTTGTTTTTTCAAAGGTGCTGATGTATATATATGCTGATTGCATCCGGAATAAACATTTGTTGTCAGTTCAGCGCTGTGTTTGTCCTCTTCTTCCGTTGGCCTTGTGCCGTTGCGCTGCTTCACTAGAAAATAGGGCAGACCGGCTCCCTTACACGCCCATGTATCTGTTGGTTGACAGTTCGACTCCTGACCTGTGCCTGACGCAAGTTTCAACTAGTAATTCTGTTCTCAATTAATCCCAGATTCGAACGCGACCAGTAGGGTACTTCTGCGATAATTTGGAAGCCCACAGTATTTGCGCAAAAAAAGGCATCACCGTGCAAAATAGTGCGTCGCTTTCGCTGGGTATATATACGGCAAGCCAAGTACAGCGCTTGTCGTAGGATTTGTTGTTTGCTGTGTCGCTGTCGTCTTGGTATGCTGTATGTAGGTATCTCCCGTTCCCATTCAATCACGTGACCTTATAATATCAGACTCCTGTTGATTAATGATAAATACCCGTGTACGATTTGTTAACACTCCAGTTGATGAATTAACCCGTGTCATTCCAAGGAGCCGCCCAGTAGACTTGTTTTAAGCCCGAGTAAACACATTTTTAATGTATTAAATGTATATTTTTAGTATATTTCTGATGTATATTTTTATTGTATTTTTAATGCATTATAAATATGCTAAGCGGGCAAAAATGTATTTTTCACGTATTTTTAAGAACGTTTAAAATATTATTCCTAGTATACTTAGAAAGCATTCGTATTGCAGTTTAAGCATAGGGACGAAAAAATGCGAAATAAATATGAAATTAATACAATACGTTTGAAATGCATTTTTAGCACATCCTCTTTTTCGCTAAGGGATCGCACAGTACACGGGCCTCTAGAATTTCTCCTCCAAAGAAATTCCAGCCGCCGCGGCCGGGATCGAACCCGCGTCTTTTGGGTCAGCAGCCGAGCAAATTTCAGTTGCACATTTTTTTTTAATGATGCATAAGGCATTACTATGCACGGATAACCACACAGTATTCGCCTATGACTGCTAAATAATTTGTAATTAAATATCTTCTCTCTCCTGCTTCACTTTTGAAAACTGAGCAATGGCAATGACATCAAAGGTCAGTATAAGCCAGGGGAGGCATGAGGAAAACTGCAATATAATTGCGGCTTTGTCATTCATTGTGATTCCGACTCTTAAGGCAGGCTTAAGGCAACAAAGAAGAAAAGCCTCAACTACTGTCCTGGTGCTGGGACGTCTAATAAGAGCTCAGAAGGACTCGGTTTCAATACGCCAGACCCTCCGCATAACATTACCCTGTGCGAAAATACCCCACCCCACCCTAGCTTAATTTCTGTCCACATGCACCAAGGCTCACTGCACCTGTTATAAATATTGCCCTAAATATTGCAATCAAGCTGCCCGTGTATGCATAGGCTATCTGTGCATGGAGAAAGAAAGAAGTTGTTAGGAATGTTTCACACCAAAAACAGAAAAAAAGGCAGCCTGTTTCTCAGAAACAGCTAAGAGCATGAAATGGTGTGTCCAAAAAGATTAGGCTGCTTTGTACTTATTTATGACAACGAGAACTGTCACAGCTGCGCTTTCAAAAATTCAGGAGCTTTGTGCACAAACGTAGCTTCCGTATGCACGTCTTGCAGCACCAACGCTTCCGAATTGAAACGACCGATGAATATGCACAGGAAAAAGCAAATAGCGAGCGCTTGATTTTAAAAGAAAAGCTACCTTGCACAATCAGAAATTTCGCGACAGAACCTTCCAAACAGTGACGTATACTGGTTGCGGTATACCGAATATATACCTAGCAAATAAGTGTGCGCTTTGTTAACGAGCGGGATTCTGTGGCGGCAATGCTACAGCTCCAATTCCGAAAAACTAACGCTGCAAAAATTGAGTTTCCAAAATACGTGCGAATGCACGATACACTTCTGCACGCATTTAGAACTTTCAGTTGTGAAACACAAACAACGAATCTTGTGTATGCGTCTTCCTTGGCTGGTAAAAAAATTCTTCTATAAGTCTCCAGTTTGCCTGTGTACTCCACAAATTCTAGGATCCCTGTCCGCTAGATGTCAAATTTCACTGAATCGGAAGTAATACAACCCACAGCTGATGATCTGCTAGGGCAACAGGATTTCAAAAGTTTGAGAAGGGCAGTGGGAGTCCAATCCAGGTGGAGTAGTGAAATTTGACTAGTAACAGACAGGGATCCTCCAATCTGTGGAGGACACCGGCAAATTGGAGACTTACGGAGGAATATTTTACCCGCCAAGGAACACACATACACAACAGGGAACCACAGAGGACTATGGCTTTTACCAGCCCTTGTCCTGTGCCGTTCTCTCTTGTGTATGCGTCTTTTTTGGCTGGTAAAAAAATTCTTCCATAAGTCTCCAATTTGCCTGTGTTCTCAACAAACCGCAGGATCCCTGTCCACTACTAGTCAAATATTTCAACTCCACCTGGCTTGGACTCCCACCGCCCTTCTCTGTGGAGAAAGGGTGACAGCAGCTGGCAAAGGACAAGGTTAACTGCAGATCAACTGGGGAAGCATTATCCTCCACTGATTTTGACGGCAGGTTCACAAGACAAACAAAATCAACTCGAGGAGCGGGGTGCACATCATGCGACTGAATGTCAATGGCCAGTGAAAATGGCACCAGCACTGTGGAATGCACATGGAGAAAACGAGACGCATTTTTTTGTCAACTTTGAGTAGCAGTGTACTGCACTTTTAAAGAGCAAAGCTCTCAAGTATGGCAACACTGGCACTTTTTGTTTTACTGGGGTGAGGGTCGTCGTGAGGGTTGAAGTCCATATTTCTTTTACATCGACTGTGTTAATTGCGAGCTATGTTTACCTAATAGGGGCTGGGCATCTAACATCACCGTTATTTCTTTGCAGCAGTTAAAACAATACAGCACACATTTTATAACATGCTTAACGAATTTTTGGGAGCAGCATGCTTTTACCCTTCTACTATTTGTTGCTACTGAATCAGTTTGGCGTTGACAAAAGATCTGTAATAAGGAGTAATTACTAATTGACATCCACTCGAGCACAGCCAAATGGCTACAAAGGAAAGCTACACAGTTTCACAGAAACTTCGTAGTTAAAGAAAGATTCGTCCTGGTCCGGTGTTCGAACTCAGAACCACCACTCACTGGAGCAGTCGCTCTACAAATTTGTCCAACCTGGACGGCAAGGTTATGGTAGGGCGAGAGCGAATTGATCAATAACTCGAGTGGGAACTGTGTTGGTCCAATGTTTTAGGACCCCTAAAACATTGGACAAACTCAGTTCCCGCTTCATGTTACCTCTAAAACATTGGACAAACTGAGTTCCCGCTTCATGTTACAATACTGAGTGACATTTTGGTCTATACACCAGAAATACCGGTAAAGCATCATGATAGAACACAATGTTTTTTAAAGGGATAAAGGAATATGTTCGCCCTTTCAGAGGGCACATATGCATAAGAGGCAACATGTGTGAAATAGTCACTGCACCTGAAGCAGTGTAAACTCCATTATGTTAACAGCAGCAGTCAAAAGCTTCACGAGCGACTATTTCATACAGATCATGCAATTACATCCATGTAATTCAGGATCAGATTCATGTGATTATACAGGGAGGTACTGCTGCTAAGTGCACGTAGAGCTCTGCATGCCTTTCTAAACCCGGCTGTGAGCCTATGTCTACGAAATTTTTCTAAATAGGCAGGTAAGGTATGCATCACTGGAAAACAATACCTACCACAAACAGCTGAGGAGAGATAGCACAGCCAAAAGCTGGAAGCACGAATGACCCAGTAGATACTGGCAGCTGGCAACTGCAAATAAATATGTCAGAGCAACTGCTGTCAGTGGCCGTAACAATGTCATGAATGACAAGAGAAGAAATTGTCTACTGCTTCATAAATTAGAATAAGGTATTAACATAGGAACACAAAAAGCAATGAGATGGCCCATGACAAAAGAAATGAACAGATTGTATGTGATGCACCGATATACATTTTTTCAGTAGATTTACATGACTGTCACAACCGTATAGAAAGATGAGCAGGCTGGAATACCACTATTTTTATGCATGATGAAAAGAGCGTGACTATTCGAATATAGCATGCACAGGATTTAATTATTACTACTAGGGTGCTTTGCAGCAGCACCGAAGGTATTTTTAAATTGAACGTAGCGACCAGTAGACCCGTCTGCTTTGCACAAATGACGAGAGGATGGAAAAGGCATGCATTCATTAGCAAGAAGCACGATATCTCACATTACAGCATGAAACGAAAGTTGGTATTGCATTTAACAAATCTGCACAGAAATAAAAACTGCCTAGTGGCAATGCAAGTAAGAGCAAGGGAAAAAAATACCGAAGAAAACTGGTGAGTGTGGTGCAGGGAGGTCTGTGGGTAGGGTCTCGTGCCTGGGAATAGTTCCGAGCGCGGAGAATCGCCGGCAGCACAGCTGGTGGCAGTCAACAAAGAATAAATAAGAGAAAGTGAAAATCAATAACAAACCATCACCGATATAGCGAACGACTTGAAAGCGGGCCGCACAAACGAGGGATATAGCAAAAAGCTGGAAATCCTAAATAAGTGCGCAGTTGCATCCCAAACAGTTCTCAAAATCTGAAGGCGAGGAAGCATCGACACCTACACCTCAGGGCAGACGCAAGAACGATCTAACTGACATAATACTGTGTCAAATTCTGTTCCATGGGGAAGCACAGATAAAAATTTACAAACGACTAGGCAAGGGATATGCCCCAGCCCTGTCTGTTGGCAGCTGGCCTAGCGCGAGTGCTCTGTCGCGCGGCACTGCCGCTCATCGTCATCTTCTAAGTAGCACAAATCAATCCGACGGGCACCAGCCGCGAGGCAACTCGACCGTTGTCAGTTCCCTTGTCTGTCTGCAGCTGGCCTAGCAAGAGCGCTTCCTAACGTGGCACTGCACGCTCATCATCCTCTCCTACGTAGCACAAATCTATGCTATTGGAATGTAGTAAACATTGTTGTTTTTCGCAGCGCTAGCAAGCGACCGCATAACTCTGTTGTGATAACTGGTGGCATTTTTATTCACCGCGGCACCCGAGTACTAAACGCAGATAGAGACTATGGAGCAACAGTTGCCGCGGCCGACAGCGCGCATCTCAATGTGGTGACGCATGAATACGTAGTGCGCGGGCCGCGGGCGAACGGACCGTCGTGTGAATCGGCCTTAACGCATTATAGCTGAGGCAACCGCACGCAGACTGCCTGCACTGCCATCCCTATATAGGCGCACACTAATAACGCGTGCGAATAGAGATCAGAAGTAAAGAAACGTACACGGGCCTCACCGTTCAGACGGCTCATCAAGGCTTAGCAAAACCGCACATTCTTCTTCGTTGCCTCTCCAGATGACAAGAAGTCGTAGCGCTACCTTTCTTCACGGCATTACCCGTTCAAAATCACCAGTGTTGACAGGGCGTAATTCTCGTTGTTGGTTTCCAAAACACACTTGTGTTCTTCATACACGTCCACCGCACGAGCACTCAAACAATGCTACGAAAACCCAAATAACACAAAACGTGACGACGGCTGCAGTTTTGCTTCGTTGAAAAAGCCTACAAATGCGCTTTTTTTATTACCATATTTGAATTGTGTTCGCAACAAAAACAAAGTATATTTTTTCCTTTTATTTCTTTATTAAATGCGAATACCAAAGCGCTTTTAGATACTTTTGCTGACATGTCGTTTGTAGAAGCTGCGATCCTGTGATCCCATCTCCGGGTGTCCTAGCAGACGACGGCGCAGACGACGCTGTTGACGGAATGCAATTTCGATTGACGGCAGCGAAAATCCCTTAAATGCGACAAAAAAGGCAAAGAAACGCACCGTATCGCAAACTGGTCCATATCAAGGATATGTTCGACGCGAGCGGTAGGACAAAGAGCAGCTGCGATGCATTACTCTACGCGACACTGGCATGCTCGACGGAGATCTGCATGAAACAGAGCTTAAATGTGACCCGTACAAGCGGATTACTGTGATATCAACTGCGTTACGGAACTACGACGATACTTGCTTCACACTTTAGCTTATATGCAACAGCGGCCCGCACTCGCCGCACCCCGTTCGAGTGTACTTTCACTAGCAAGAGCCCACATGCATGGAAGCCGACAGAAGCAACTGTCTTTTCGAGTTCAGATTGTTCCGAGAAATACGCAGCTTACTTTAGCACGTACTCGAATTCAAGTTCTCAGCCTGTGTGTCACGTACGGTGACGATGGCGTCGAGGACGAGCTTAAGAATCGCCTTAACGTGCCCGCAACGCAGCCGGTATCCCAAGCATTCATGCGCTAATTGTTGTTCACCTGTACTGCGAACGTGCGCTCAGTCGCAGGCCAGCAGCTAGCTGCTCGATTTGCCAGCCTTGCGAGTACAATTAGCAAGTTTCTGAGCCAATCTGTGAGCGAACCGAGCTTTCAGCAATGACGCTGCTCGCGAGCGCGCCGCGCGACAAGCTTCTGCCTGCTCCCTGGCTGCCGTATTCGTAGCTAAGCCTAGGAGGTTTCACTTCGATGCCAGAGCTGAGAGCGCTTCGAAACTGGCTAGCGCTGAGGTGCTACTCTTTGCATTGTAAGTACGTTTTATTGTGAACTATGTCTCGTAGTGAAATAAAGATATGCTCGGGTCCACCCGAACGGTGATGATGGCGTCGAGTACGAGCTTAAGAATCGCCGCAACGCAGCCGATATTCCATGCATACATGTGTGCTAAATTTGTTCACCTGTGCTGCAAACGTGGGCATAAAGGCTCGCTCAATCGCAGGCCAGTCGCTGCTCGATTTTCCAGCCTTGCGTGCGCGATTCGCAAGCTACGGAGCGAATCATTGAGCGAGTCGAGCTTTCGGCAACGACGCCGCCCGCGGTCGCCCCGGGCGACGAACTGTGCGCTGCTCGATGGCTGCCCTTGTCGCTAAACCTAGCCGATTTCACATAGATGCTGTAGCTGAATGCGCTTCGAAACTGGCCAGCACTTAGGTGCTACCCTCGGCACCGTTTTACTCTGAACCCCGCGTCATAGGGAAATAAATATATGCTCGGTTTCCGCGACCCCTTCAGGAGCGGAGCTATAGCAGAGGCCAGGCGAACTCCAGAGCAGCAGCAAAGCGGCTATGGGAGGAAATTTGTATGGCTGTTATCGCTTCTACCAACAACTCGACATTGGCTAATGATACTCTATCCCAGAGCTTTGTTCGTGAACAAACAATACCAGTGCATTTTTCTGACGCCGGCAGCCGGCATCCAGGCTGGCAGGCCGGCCCCGAGAAGCTAGCGCGCCCTTACGCTTGTATGGCCGTGGCGCACATCAAAAACCGCCACGATATTCTCCTCTTCGCTCAGGTTGTAGCAGCACACTGCTAATAACGAGGAACCAGACCACTTTAAAAGACCGAGCGCGAGGGCGCAGGAGCCTGGGCCAAAGCGCGTGACTGACGTCATTCCCGAGACCTCATTTCACGTGAGAATCAAACGAGCAGGCGACCCGCAGGTCACCCTTGTAGGTGTGAGGAACGGTGTCGTGGAGCTGCTGCCTGGTCGCAAGCGACTGCGGGTCGCATGCCCTTTGGTACTTGCAAGTGTGAATGGGCATTCAATGCCCGTTTGCAGTAGCGAGTCCCTTAGTTCACGTAGTTCACGTATACGTATGTATACGTAGTTCACGTATACGTATATAGTAAGTGCTTCCGCGAAAATACAGTTAAACGCAAGTTTGAAGGAATGCCTGGCGAGCGCTCTTAGCAAAATGAACAACGCGTCCTCGCTGTAGATTATTCTTTGCGGCATAAGAAAATAATACGAGTTGCCTGCTACGATGAGCAATGATATCTATTGTGCAGCCTGTGGAGCCGCATGAACGTTATCATTTGTTTGTTAATTCCTTTGGCGGAGGAGTAAAACAAGCACTGAACTCCCTTGGGGTATGCAGGAGTGGAAATGCCATTTTACTCTTTTGTCAAGAGGAGTGAATAGGACCTTTCACTCTTTCTCGTTTGTAGAGAGAGTAGATTGAGACCTGCAGGAGTAGCAAGGCTCTTTTACTCTTAATGCAGGAGTAGCAGTTCTTAGAGTGTACCCCTCAGGGAGCAGTGTTATCACCGCTCCTGTTCAACATTGCTATGATGCGCCTCCCAAGCCAATTGGCCTGAGTGGAAGGCATTCAACACGCGTTATATGCAGATGATATTACAATTTGGACCACTCAGGGGAGCCTTGGGGACATGGAGGACCGCCTTCAGCAGGCTGCTTCCATAGTCGATGCGTATGCTAATGACTGCGGGCTCCAATGTGCTCTAGCGAAATCAGAGCTTCTGCATGTCAGAGCGAACCCAAAGGATAGGACAGCAATACACATCTCTCTGTCAGGAGGTCCTATTACAGAGGTGGAGGAGCTCCGTATTCTCGGCCTTTTCATTCACCAGAGACTCAGACCGTACACCACTATTGCGAAACTCAAGAGAGTAGGCGAACAGGTAGGGCGCATGATCCGCCGCGTTTCCAACAAGCGGGGTGGTCTGCGGGGCAGGGACGCGCTTCGGCTCGTCTTTGCCTTCGTGACTAGCCGGATCCTCTACGCCGTGCCATATCTTCGCACTACTAAGCAAGATGAGGCGCGAATAGACGCCATCATCCGCAAGTCAACTAAGCGAGCCCTGGATCTCCCGGTGGCTACCTCTAATGCCAAACTCCAAGCATTGGGGGTGCTAAACTCCTACCAGGAGCTGCGGGAGGCCCACCTCGCGAACCAATACACGCGGCTCACACAGACGGCTCCTGGGCGCCGCCTGCTAAACCGCTTACACATCCAACACGACTGCACTCCAGAGGAGGCGGAGCGTATCCCATTACTATGGCGCCATATGCTCTGGGTCTCCCCGCTCCCCCGTAACATGGACACCGACATGCATGAAAACAGACGACAAGCGCGGGCTCGGGCTCTTGAGAGACAACACGGCTCCCGACCCGGTGTATATTATGTAGACGTAGCAGGGCCATCGCCCACGGGCTTTTACTCGGCCGCTGTCGTTGACCAGGAAATGCACGTCGATGGACTCTCCTTTCGAGCCCCGAATTCAATGCGGGCCGAGGAAGTTGCGATTGCGCTTGCTGCCGCCCACGCCAATTCGAGAATAATCATCACGGACTCCCGAAAAGCATGTGAACATTACTTGGCAGGGGAGATCTCCCCCTTAGCTGCTTGTATTCTACGACGGACTGCCACTGATCCAACACCCAAACGAATCATTTGGGCTCCTGGCCACCAGGGCTTACGAGGTAATGAGGCCGCTGACGCGGCTGCCCGAGCGCTTACTCACCGGGCTCCTCATCCCAGCTCTTCTGGCTCGGAGACTAACTAGCCGCTGCTGCGATTCCGGGAAATATTAACACATTATAGCGACAACCACCGCCTTTTCCCGGCCCCTGCGAAAGGGCTGAGTAAGACGGAGGAGCGAACTTTAATGCGCCTGCAGACAGGTACTCTACTCTGTCCTGCAATAATAAAACAATACGATCCTAACACGGATTGGCGATGCCCACACTGTGGGGAGACCTGTGATATCCTCCACATGATGTGGGCATGTACTCAAAATCCCCACCTTCCCCCTTCCCCTACCCCTTCCAGAGAGGCATGGTAGACTGCCCTCCTCAACTGCTCCTCGCCTGAGTCCCAAAGGGCTCTCGTGAAACGGGCGAGAGACGGGGCCTCGTCATGCGGTGTCCCGGACTAGGGACGCCGACCATGCAGAGGGGCCACTCTGTGGCTCCCAAACTCTTTTTCACAAAATAAAAGTTTTCATCACCACCACCACCAGACAAAGCGGACCGCCCCTATTGTGCGCGGAGCAAAAAACCTAAGGGAACGATTCAATAGAGAGTTGCCGGAATTTTGGAGAGAGACTCAGACTAAGGTTAAGTACCCGTGCTACATGCCTCGGAATTTTGAGAAGGGCCAGACCAATAGCAAAAACCCTGCAAAGAATTTAGGAGTATAATCAAGGATACGAACGAAATAACTCCAAGCGATATCCTGCGAATATAACCCAAAACGAGTCCGCAGCAGTTGTGACGCTCTCAGAACAGGTAGCATCGAACGAGTGGTTCTAATCGACGCGAGGATGCTGCGCGAAACAGCTATGTCGGTAGGATGACTACTTTATTATCTACAGTTGATTAATTCAAACTGTTGAAGAAAAGTCGAAATATCACAAACCTTCATGTAATTATTGGACGAGAAAAGAGCCGTGGATGGCCAAATAGTGCAAAAAAATGCAATTGAGTTTAACAAAAGTTTCAAATAAATTGAAATATTTTTGATGACATTTCTTGGGCATGCATTAATTAGTTACTTAAACATCATCAAAACCATTGAATGGTTAAATAGGCTGGACAGGAAGTGGAAGGAACAGCAACCATGGCGCCAAATTTCAAAAACCAAAATGGTTGCCGAAAGATAGAAGAAGGAATATTCAGGGCAAATAAATCGACCTTTAATTACAGCATGCAATCATTACGCTAATTCAGTAGTTAAATTAACACATAAAATGATGGTAGCCGCAGTAATCTGTGGCAGCCGCAGTGATCTCTAATTTTACCTACTCCCGTCAACCGATCCATAGCACGTTCGCCTTCAATAACGTTTTTCTGAATATGCTGGCGCGAGTGGAAACTGGTGACATAAGCAAAACGTTCTTATTCTACGCCACGAATTTATACAGAACATTCTCGTTCAGGGGCTTGAGAGATATATATTTCAATGTTTATTTTATTCTTATTTTGATTTTTTATTTCTCTCTTGCCTCTTTGGAAGGCGCATAAAACTTATCATTTATTCAATTAGGTGGGCTCTGATTATACGAACGGATTTTCCAGGCTGCTTTTCTACGACGGTAAGCGTTCGCATACACTCCCGTCCACCTTGGAGGCAGGTAGGTGTCAGGGGCTGTAGCTCACACGGAGAATACAGAACGCGCAGCAGCATCTTGAAGAAAGGAGATTGCCCGCTAAGCTCTTTCTGCCCGACACGAGCTAACTATAGAGCGAAGTGAGGCTGACATCAATTTTTTATAAGAAATGTGACTTACCGATGTCATGGTTGCACCAACTTTTCTGAGGGGAGAGGAGGAATAGTAAACGTTTTTGGAAGGTGGTCACTAGATGTATCTGAGTCTCTGTTGGCCACGTAGATACCTGAACCACACGAGCTGCTAATGTTAAATCTATGACTGAGCGAGAAGCTCCTCGCATTAAGGTTGCTGCTCCGGAATTGCAGAAGCGCACAGCATGCATGGCCATCCATTACCAAAGAAGCTGGCAGCAGAAGTCTGAACTCCCAGACACTGTGGTGCGAATTAAAATCTCCGGCCATAATTCTACTGTTTGCGCATTTGAGTAAGCTATCCAAACAGCCTGGCCTGCGAACGCCTACACTGAAGTAGGCGTTTGCAAATTCAACTGGCGCACTGCGGAAGGGAGGTGTTGAACGCCAACAATTCACGGTCAGGGAGTGTAATTTCTGCGAGATAGAGGCCTTGTAACATATTTTTTTAGAGATCATAGTTACTAACCTGCCGCCGCGGCCGTTAATGCGATCTACTCTGAATACGCGAAATTTTTTCATTGAAAATGATTGAACTGGACAGAGCAACGTTTCTTGCAAAATCACTATATCTAGATTAAGTTTATAAACATTTTCAAGGTCGTGGAGGGAAGAAAGAACGGAGAGGCGATTCCACTGCATAATCTTTAGGCTCGCCGTGATTACTGACTGATGAAAGAGGCAGCAACAACATCCTTCAATACATCAGTCTGGGGGATTATTTGGGGCTCCTTTCTTGTTTTGGATTGTGGAACAGAAGACTTCGACGGTGCAGAAAGAGCTCGACACTTCTCAGAAGGGCAGAGCATTTCAACATCCGTGGTGCAAATATCGACGCGAGAGACACTGCAAGGAGCGATGGTGGCAGCGGGAGTTGGGATGCGTCAGAGGCGACATGGAATGACTAGTATTAGCAGCACAATTTGGAAGATATGGAGACGTCGCCGCCAGAACAGATGATTGAGAAAGCATAGATTTGCATGGAAAAAGTTGAAATAAAGCCTCGGTAAAAGGGCACAGCATTTGCTTCACCACCACAGAAAAAGCCTGTTCTATTGTGGACACCATCTAAGCCGTCAGACTTGACTGGACATCTCCAACAGGTGATCGCGTATGGCTGTCGTATGAATTATTCTTCAGGTGCAGACATGCATACGAATTTGCTTAGACCATTCCTTCACCAGTATTGTGTAGAAGAGCTTTTGTTCGTCATCTTGTTTCAAACAGTTGACTTCATCAACTGAGAGGTTGCAATTGCAGCGACAACACTGGGGCCCAGCACAGGCCCTCAGCCGAATGGCTGTTTCCACAAACATGGCAGCGGGTCACCGATTTCCGCGCTTTTTCACTATGACCAAACAACCAGCAGTTGGTGTATTGCAGAGGACGCGGCTTCAGGAAGTGCACACGGAAAACTACAGGCGAGGCCTTGCGTTCAGAAGGGAGCAAGCACTTGTTTTTACGACTGATTCTGTCGGTATGCGGAAATCGTTTAATTCTCTGCTGCACCGGTAGACAGAAAGAACGCCCACACCTGCATCCTGAAATTCTTCCAGTTTCCTGCGGGGAAGATGCTGATCGACACCACGGTCAATTTCTTTGGAGCATGCGAGCTCTTCCGGGAAGAAGGCTTTCACCTGCAATGAGTCACGGACAGGAACAGGTCTGTGATGCAAGCAATACAAGAGGATTGCAGACAATGCCTCTACGGCTGAACGGTCGCACTTCAGAGATCTATAAATAGTGGTTGCTTACAGGCTTTTGCTAAACAACGTCCTTTTTTTATCTCGCCGGTGTGGCTAAGCTCTGGTATCGCAACCATGAGGCAGATATTCAAACCTGGTTGACCTTCAAGACTAAATTTTCAGAAGTATGTGGTCAACCGGCTGTCAGGCGACTCCGAGCCGAACAGCGATTGCACGAACGATCTCGGCAGGCTAGTGAAAGCTTCACTAGCTACATCGAAGATGTCGTTCACTTCTGCAAGCGGGTCAATCCTCATATGCCGGGAGCCGCCAAGACCAACACATCTTGAAAGGCATTGATAACGACCCCTTTCAGATGCTCTTAGCGCGCGACTTGCGCACCGTTACTAAAGTTTTCAGGATCTTTCAATGCTTTTAGCAGTTGCACAAGCAGAAGATTCTGCATAGGCAGCGGCCAGAGCAGGTTGAGTCGCTTGCTACGCTCACGCCTGCTCCTGACCCCTCGCTGCTACAGCAGATTAACGACATCGTGCGGGGGGGTGGTGAAAAGATTTATTTCGAAGGGACAGGAGGTATGTTTGGATCAGACCGTAAGGGACCCCTCCTTACAAACACTATGTGGAGGTCCCTTGTTTGGAACCCCAGTGGTGGTTGGCGCCGCCCGGGCGCGCCCGACTAAGGGTTGTTGGGCATGTAAGTCGTGGCAGCTGAGCAGGGACGCCTCCCAGTCCTCCCGGGTTGGGTTGAGGATGGAGGGAATGGCCGGGTTGGAGGGGCAGGCCAACACCATGTGATAGGTGTCCGAAGACACCACACTACAGTGCCGGCAGCTGCCCCTAAAGGATGGGTGAAAATGTTTTAGTGCAGCCGGGCACAGCAATTTATTGATGAGAAGGCGGAGGAGTCACTCATTCACCTTCTTGAGGCCTTTACACGGGTTAGGGTAAATGCGATTACTATCTTGATAATAGGTTTTAATATCTTTGAACGTATAGACCGGGTTATTTTTTTTTTTACATCGGGTTCCTGAGCGGGTGGGGAGGAGAAAACAGCCCGGTGAGAGAGCGCGCGGGCGGATGCGTCTGCTGCCTCGTTTCCTGCCAACCCCTAATTAGCAGGGGCCCCTATAAGGTATGGTTACGAAGGGCCCATATAAGGTAAGGTGCTAGTTACGAAGGCGTTTGCCAGCCGCAAGGCATGCTGACTTCATAACCCCCTGTTTGTTGGAAACCCGGGGGACCATGCGGCCCACCTTGTGCCCCAGCTTACGCAGTTTGGCCAATGTAACGTCTAGCCATCTGTGTTTGTGGATGTAGAGTGGAGTACCCGTATCTCATCACTTTCATGTATGGGACCATTCTCAATAGAAAGAGATATTTTAGTTGTGCACTGTTGTGAGGGGCGGAGGTGCACAAATTTCGATTTTTGAGGGGAAAAATGAGGACCGCAGCGGTGGGCGTAGCGGTCTACTATAGTCGCCGCTGTTTGCATGCTGGTTTCAATGACCCCGGTGCTACCCTGCGTGGCCCACAGAGTAATGTCATCGGCGTACAGTCGGGGACAAAAGTCTCCGGACCACGTGTTCCTCAAACGAAGCTTATAACTCTACTATCAGACAGCGGCTGGAGACCGCACAGGTGGAGATGAAAGAACAGAAATTTAACTTTTACCTCGGCAAGTGTGGTCTCCAGCCGCAGACTAATGGCAGAGGTATCGGCTTCATTAGAGGAACATGTGGTCAGGAGACTTTTGTCCCAGACTGTACATGGCGCGCTGCACGCCGGCGCCACCGCTCAGCTGGGCCGTCAGGTGCATCATAGCCAGACTGAGAGCAGTGGGGAAAGTACCGCGCCTTGGGGTTCCCCTCCTGCCGAATAGGTAGGGACCGTGCTCTCTATCCTGGACGCGGGTGTTAGCTTGACGACCGATTAGAAGCTGGCATATGTGTCGAAATGTGTTCAGGCCGCAGTCGGTCCGGCTTAGGTGAGTGAGTACGATTTCATGTGGTAAATTCTTCCGGGAAAGAGTGGCACGTGAACTTTCCTTTCTGCCGAGCGCTCAAGACCGACCATCATATCTGGCTCCAGCACTCCAACATGCAATTCAATAACAAATGCCTGAGGCTCTTCCACCAGCCGATCCATCACCACCTGTCACGGTTCCGTCTCCATAGGCTGATGTTGTCGCTAGACCACAACCTGTGGCGGTTCCGCTCACATATGCCGACGCCTTCGCGAGACCGCCTCCTTTCGTGGCTCATGTGACTTATGCCGATGCCGTCGCAATACCGCAGCCGCCAATCTATAGTGCGCCTTTGGCGCATCTGCGAGGGCCGGTGCCTTACCGTCGACCTACTTCAAGGGTCAGCGATTCCTTGCGCACAGCGGACAATCGGGCAATTTGCTTCTTTTGTGGCCTCCCTGGTCATGTAGCCCGGCATATCCGCCGTTGTCTTCCACACGTAGAAATTCCTCCCGAAGCTCCTGGGTACTGGCCTCCAACGAGACAGTACTCTGTGCCTGCTGCACCGCCGCGAAGTCGTGCTTTCTCCCCGGACAGTTCTGCCCTCTGCAGCCGCCGGCCCTCTACTCCACGACATAGCTGGGTCTATCTCGCATATGCGACGTCTCCCCACCTCTAACCAGCAGGAAAACTAGGCTCCCCCATTCCTGAGGCAGAACTGCGTCCCCTTCGAACTTCGAAACGCCTCACCCACGAGCCGGTAACCTCATTGAATTATCCGTCGACGGCGTTTCTGTCATGGCGCTTGTCTACACTGGCTCTGCGGTTTCCGTCATGGACGTAAAACAGTGTAGTTAATTAAAAAAAGTGAGGACGCCAATTGCTGGACTCTCACTGCTCATTGGAAGCGCTCAGAACATCCAGCCGTCTGCAGCGTGTACCGCTCGAGTTGTCATGAAGGGGACCATCTATGCCGACGAGACGAGTTCGTCGTACTGCCCTGATGATCTCATGCTGTTATCCTGGGCTTTGACTATCGTCCCAGTCCCATGCTGCTATCATCGATTATGCTCGAGCTGATGTCGAGTTCTCTGACCTCTCCGAAGCTGTCTTGGACGCTGCCCCTTCTGCTGCCTGCGTTAAAGCCCTCGTTGCCGAAGACATTGACCTGCTTACCTGTTTTTCGGTGCTTGTACCCCTCTCTTGCGGCTCTCTTCGCGACAACACTGTCGTCTTCACACCGTCCACTATCTTTCTGCACCGCAAGCGTCTTCCTATGCTATACGCCGTACTGACTATATCCGCTGGCCTTTCCGTACTTTTCGCCTCTAACCCATTTTCATCCCCCAACGCCTTGCGCCTAGGTGAATGTGTCGGGAACGTACAACCATTCGCATCTCTGCACATCCAGGAAGATTCGGACGACGCGCCCACCTCTCCATAGCGGCCCTCAGACCACCTACTGCTCCGCCCGATTCCATCATCGACCGAAGCATTCCTTCGCTCCATCGACGACAACCTTCCAGCGCTGAAAAGGGCACAGATTGTTACTTTACTTCATGAGTTTCGCTGGTCATTTGACTCATCAAAGTTCCTTGGGTCAAGCCTCCAGTGTCACCCATGGCGTCGACACAGGTCACCACGCACCGCTGCGACAACGTCCCTATCCTGTGTCTTTGAAGACCAAGTCGACAAGATGCTCCAGAGTGGCGTCATTCAGCGCTCAAGCTGCCCTTGGGTGTCGCCTATAGTGCTCGTGAAAAAGAAGGATGGCTTCATACGCTTCGGTGTAGACTACCGCCGCCTTAATAGGATTAGGCGCTAGGACGTCTATCACCTCCCGTGCATAGACGACGCTGTGGATTCATTGCAAGGGGCAGAACTCCTTTCCTCCCTGGATTTGCATTCCGGGTACTGGCAAGTTCCTATGAAAGAGGCCATCCGCCCCAAAATCCGGGGGGCACTTTGTTGACCTAAAGTGCGGTGAGGCGAAAGCCTTAAGCGCGGTGTTGCTGCTTGTGTCACTGATGCGTTGTTAAGTGTTAGGCTTCGCCTCTAAGAGTGAAACGCGACAGCGTCTTCCAACGCTGCCAGGGAGTCTATAGAACGCCATCGCCCGTGTGATTGTACGCCTTGCTCGTCGGTAAATTGGTTTTTGAGGAAAGGAAATGTGTCTGTCTCGCATATCTGGTTGGACGCCTAAAGCCTGCCGTAACTGGAAGGAAGTAAGATGGGAGTGAACGAAGACACCGTATTCACTAGACGCGCCTTCGTTCATTCCAAACCATCGAGCTGGCATGGCGGAGAGAGAGCTTCCGGCCACCGAGCGTGACGGACGCAGGATCATGAGCTCCGGCGGAGCGGCGATAGCGGCACTTGCTGGCCGCGGAAACAGGTTAGCTGCCGACGCAGATCAGGAATACGAAATTGTTTTGCCTAACTTGCCTACAGGACGTGTTGTTCTTAACACGGTGTTTCTTCACGGAGACGTGAGAGCGAGGCCCTACACGGTGGAAGATTTTCGGGACGCCCTGGCCAACGCTGGTGCGCTCCCCGACGTCGTGGCGTTGGGGGCGTATCAGATTAACCACGTGTGGGCGGTGACGATGAGCACCTCAGAAGCTGCGAAGAAACTTGCTGCCTGCAAAGAGCTACAAGTGAAAGGGCGCCGGTGCATTATTTTCGACCCTGAAGATCAGCAGGTAAAGCTGCGCCTGCATTGGATGCTGCACGGTGTGGCGGACGACGACATCCGGACTGCTTTCGCGGCGTTCGGCAACGTGACGGAGGTGACGCGGGAGCGTTGGCGTGTCCAAGGCTTGAAGGAGAAAGGCTCGACCACCAGGACCGTGCTACTGAAGTTGAAGCCGGGAATCAAGGTGGATGATTTGCCACACCAGGTCCGAGTAGCCGGTGAGCTGGCCCTCGTTGTTGTCCCTGGGCGACCGATGCAGTGCCTGCGTTGCCACGGCACGGGTCACGTTCGCCGCGACTGCAAGGTGCCCAGGTGTTCCCTGTGCAGGCGCTACGGACACATGGACGCGGACTGCGTCCGTACCTACGCGTCAGCTACCGGGCTCGGAAAGGCGAACGACACTGCGGAACTCATGGACATCGCTGAGGCGGAGGAAGCAGCCACTTGTACGGACGAGGCGGGCAAGTCGGCTTCCACACTTGCGACGTCAGGGACTCCCAGTGACGACACCAAAGCGGCCGACGAAACAGAGAGCCAACAGCCGACGGGAGGCTCCCTCGGCGTCTCTAACGAGACGCCAGAGAACGGGGCGTGCCCATCAGAGCCCGTAGTCGTCGAGGGAAAGGACCTGAACGAGGACCACCACGAGAATACCGGCGCCCGCAAAACAAGCGTCTCGCCCCCCCTTAACACCCCGGCGAAGCGTTCCCATGACCAGGCCAGCCCTGAAGGGGACAAAGTGGTAGCACCCGGCGTCGAGGAGCCCCCTGCAAAGACGACTCAAGCCCGGCGTTCGTCGCTACGGCCACGCCCAAACCATGCAGATGACAAACGGTACTCCTCCGCAGGCAAGGTACTACTCGAGCAGACTGATGTTCTTGCGCCGGATGATACCGGCGGCAACAGTGGCGTCTAGCGGCGCGCTAGACGTGGAAGGTAAGCACCGTGCTGTTGGTTCCTTCCTCTTGTGTAAAAATGGCTCCCGCCTCCGCCTTTAGAGTCGCTACATTGAATGTGAGGGGCCTGGCGGCAAGGAAGAAACAAGGTCAGGTGTACCGACTTCTTACGGAGCGCGAGATAGATGTATTGGCCGTGCAGGAGACGAAAGTGGACGGCAACGAAGGAACCGACAGCATGGTGCGACGTTTCACGACTAGATTTTATGCTGTCGTCAGTCAAGCAGTGGGAACATCGGCTGGCTGCGTGCTTTTTGTAAAGAAGATGCCGGGGCTAGAGGTGCAGGCTTATTTTTCGTGTGTGTATGGCCGGTGTATTGTGCTTGATTTTTGTCTGAACGGCAATGAGTGGCGCATTGTTACTGTGTACGCGCCGAATGTGGTTGAGAAAAGGGTTGCCTTTTTCCAAAGCCTCCAAGAGCGCCTTTGTACGGAGAGGTGGCTCATTGTATTAGGCGACTTCAATTGTGTTCTTAACGCGCGCGATAGGTCAGGCATCCGGGGGTTTCGAGACAGGAGCACTGAAGTGTTGATGCGAATGATCGAGAACGGAAACCTTGAGGATGTGGCTGAACTTATTGAGGGTGCGCGGACAGTGCAGTTCACTCATTTCCAGGGCTCAAGCCATGCACGGCTGGACCGCATTTACGCATCAGTCGACCTTGCCCCTGTTTGCAACCATTATGAAGTTGTGGGAGTCTCCTTCTCAGACCACTGTTTAGTTGAGTGCTACCTGGGAAGTGTGAACCGAAGCAAGGCATTTTCGTGGGAAATGTGGAAACTAAACAACACGCTTCTTCAAGACGAAATCTACTGCAGAGCAGTAAAGGACGAAATAGGTAAAATAAACCCGCGCAAGAACTTGAAGATTTGGCAACAGTGGGAGCTAAGTAAAGGATCTTTAAAAATCAAAGCAATAGAAAGGGCGACATGTATTCGTTATAAGGAAAAACAAGACGAAGGTGAGCTAAGGGCACTGCTTCAAACGCTGATGAAGCAGGAATGCAAAGAGCCTGGGAAATGGATAGAAGATGTCAGGAAAACAAAACAAAAGATAGAGCTTATGGAAGAACGGCGTTATCGCGGAGCACTAGTGAGGGCAAGGGCGGAAGACACAGCTGCTGGCGAAGCGCCATCGAAACGTGCTCTTGGTCTAGAAAAAGCGCGCGCTGAAAGAAATCACATCGATAAAATAGAATGGGGGGGTGTCTTATCGGCAGACACTGACCACATCAAAGAAGCCTTTAATGAATATTACCAGAGGCTTTTTTCATCGACTCCTGTAGACGCAGTAGCCTTTACGCATCAGTTTCTTGGTGCAATGCCACGGCTTGACGAAGAAAGCAAAAAGAAAATGGAACTAACAATAACTCACAGCGAGGTAGAGCACGCGATAGATCAGTTAAACCTAGGAAAATCACCAGGACCAGATGGATTCAGTGCGGCATTTTATAAAGAATTTAAGCACGAAATTACCCAGTGCTGTGCACAATTTTCAATGAAGCCTATAAAATAAACGTATTGCCTCCGTCTTTTGGGACCTCCCATACAGTGCTCATACCTAAAACGGATGATATAGAGAAATTACAATTGGTTACAGCGTATCGACCCATAGCACTCACTAATGTGGACTACAAAATTTTTATGAAGGTATTGGCGCGTAGACTGCAGACAGTGATATTGGATATTGTTGGACCCCACCAGACATGTGGAATCAAAGGGCGCTCAATTTTTTCCAACATTCACAAAGCGCGCAGTGTGCTTGATAGCTGTGATGACATCAATGGGCGAGTAGCGATGCTTCAGATTGATCTTGAAAAGGCATTTGATTGTGTTTCTCATGAAATTTTATTTGCCGTTTTAGACCATGTGAACGTCGGTTCATTTATCCGTAAGGGTGTAGCCCTGGCGTATCGAAACTGCACGACGAGGCTGATTGTTAACAAGAGTCTGGGGGCGCCCATTAGCGTGCAGCGTTCGGTGCGTCAGGGCTGCCCCCTCAGCCCTCTCTTGTTTTGTATTTACATCGAAACGCTGTGCATGAAAATCATAGAAAACAATAGTATTAATGGCTTTAGGTTACAAGCAGCTGAAGTTAAGCTGCTGGCCTATGCAGATGACGTTTCTGTATTTACGGTTGATCAGGGGAGCATAAGTGAAGCTGTCGGGTGTGTACGCGCGTTCAGCGAAGTCACAGGTAGCGGCGTTAACTGGTCCAAGTGCCTTGGGCTCTGGCATGGATGGTGGCCATCCCACCCGGACCATTTCGCCAACGTACCGTGGGCGACGACCCCGGGCAAGTATTTGGGCGTTCCGCTCGATGCTTATCGCGATAGCGAGTACTATTGGAAAGAGCAAACTAAAGACGCACGTGACCGAGCTGGGAAATGGAAAGGCAGCAACCTTTCAATTTTCGCCAGAGCTACAGTCTGCAATCTTTTTTTTATTAGCAAACTCTGGTATGTGATGCAGGTTTTGCATTGCTCGCGTGTGAACGTTCAGAAGCTACAAAGGACTTTTGCAGTTTTCATATGGGCGTCCGAATGGGAACGTTGTAGCAGAACGAACCTGTTCCGGCGGGTAAAAGACGGGGGGCTAGGGCTAGGGCACCTCTTTTTAAGGCAGCTGGTGAACCGTTTTTTCTTTTTTCGCGACGTCATAGACCCGTTCTTGCGCACCGTGTGCCAAGTGAAGCTGCGGCGATTGCTGCCGGAGTTTGTGGTATCCACAGAAGAGCTCTCTGGTGGAAGTTTTGGTTACTACAAAGAGATTGTAGCAAGCGTTCGGTTTCTTTCGGCACGTTTTTCCACCGATTATTTGTGGAAAAGCAAAAGGAAAAAGTTGTACAATGATCTTTGTGATACTGTTTTCCCAGAGCCCATGTACAGGGCCTTGTACAGTGGAGGTCCGGGAGGGGATGTTTTAAAAAGGGTGAAGACAATGCAGGTGCCACCAGGAGTAGACTTTCTTTTTTAATTTACACACCGGGACGTTACCCGTTTAAAAAGTTTCTAGAGGGAAAGGATTTCTTTTTACCGTGGGGATCGAACTGCTTAATTTGTAAACAGCCTGAAACAATAGACCATGTTTTTTTGCATTGCTGGGAAGGGGTTTATTTTTGGGACGTGTTACAAAGGACCATAAAGAAAGAGCTACCACTTGACGCGCACGGAATTCGCTATTTAAGCACTGATAATGAGGATGGGGCACCTTTTGATCTCATAATGCTCTTGGGCCTCCACTGTATATGGCGCTCCAGAATGGCAGGCTACCATTGTGACAAAGACGCACGACCGGCCCGAATTTATTTTCGGGAAAGCGTGGACTGGTTTCTTGCAATCCAAAAAGCAGCTGCGGAGCCTCCCGAATGGCTCTCAAGACTAGAGCCGTTGTGTATGTTGCGGGAATTTTAAGCTGACGAAGCCAGTCTCGTGCTGGCTGACCACGACAGTGTCGTATGTATATAGCGTTGTGTGTATTTTTGTTTTGCAATGTCATGACCCAAAGACAGGCAATAAAGAAAAAAAAAGAGCTGGCATGGCGGAGTGATTAGCATGCTCGTCTCGCACTTCTGAGACCGGGGTTCGATTCCCGAACTCCACCAACTTCCTACTCGTTTTTATTTATTTATCTGGCCGGACTAGAAGGGTTAATTTGCCTAATTGGGTAATTAAGCAATTTACTAAACTCAGTCCCAATTACTTGTAGCATCACTACACGATCTCTTTAATTGGTTGCATGGTTACTAGGAGGAGGAGGTAAACTTTATTAAAGAGGAAGTCTTAGGCGCAGATTGAGGTGATGTTCCCCTCCCCGCGGTGGGCTCCTCTTCTAGGACGGACGCCAGGTGGCCGACCGACGACGTCGTTCGGCGACCTCTTCGGCTCGCTCTGTGACTCGAAGTTGAACCTCAGGGTTTGAGATGAGCAGCGCGGCCTCCCACTGAGATTGGGTAGAGAGCTGCAGACTGTGCGATGGCTTGTCTTGAGTACATGAGTATAGGATGTGCGGTGTGTCTGCCTCCTGGTGCCCACAGAGGGAACAGACGGGGCTGTACTGCTCCGGGAACCATATGGAGTACATGTACGGATTAAAGAAAGTGTCTGTTTGGAGCTGCCGCCAACTGACTTGAGTTGTGTTTTACTCAGGGATTTATGTGCTTCTGGGAAAATCTGTCTTTCTTTCTTGAAGTGGGTAGTAATTTCTTTGTAGGTTGTCATTCGCTCCTTGGCCGACCTGAGCTTGGGGTCGCGCACCTCCCGGTTAACCACGAATCCTCGGGCAAATTGGTGCGCCGCCTCGTTTCAAGGATGGTCCGAATGGGCGGGGACCCAGATCAATGTTATCTGGCTGGTATAGGAGATTTTTTGTAAGATTTTGATGGCTGCTGAGTGGGCCCTTCGTTTTTCAGAATTTCGAATTGCTGTTTTGGAGTCACTTATGATGTATTTGGCAGTGGTGGAGATAATGGCTAAAGCAATGGCAGCTTCTTCGGCCTCCTCCGGAAATTTTGTTTTATCTATTGTCGCCGATGCAAGTGGAGAACCTCGATGATCGACAACTGCCAGAGAAAAGGCGTCTCTGTCCGCATGTTCTGCCACGTCCACGTGCGCCGTGTCTTTCTGAACTGAAAATATTTCGTGAAGTTTTTGTGCCCTAGCCTTTCTTTTGTCCGTATCGTAGTGTGGATGCATGTTTTTGGGCAGAAGAGGGACTGTTAAGTGTTCGTGTACGTGTCTTGGATTTGACAAGGTGTGTGTACGGATTCCTTCATATTGTATTCCTGCTTTCTTTAGGATTAAACGTCCCGTTTCAGTGCCTGATAGGCTTTCATATTGCGCGGTGAGGTGTGCTTCTATCATTTCCGGTAAGGTGTTATGAATTCCTAACTGTAATAGTTTTTCATTTGGAGTATGACGAGGGAGGTTGAGCGCAATTTTGTAGGACTGCCTAATTAGCGAATCCAGGTCGTTTCTTTCTCTCACTGTAAGGTTGACGTATGGTGTAGTGTAGTTGACTGTGCTAAGAAAGAAGGCTTGTATTAGTCTCCTGGTCTCGGCTTCTTTAACTCCTCCTCGCCTATTCGCGATTCGTCTGATGAGGAAGGAGATTTGGTTGACAGTGTTTCTCAGTTTCTTAATTAACGTGTTGTTTTTTTGGTTTCACTGTATCAGCATTCCTAAGATTCTTCGTGTCTCCACTTCTCGAATGGCTGCCCCTTCCTGGGAGATTTTGATCTCAGGCGCTTTATTTTTCCTTTGACGCTTTGGTGTAGGATGAGGACTTCAGATTTTTGGGGGAACACGCGAGCACCGCGGCTTGTGCCTCCTCTACTACTACATCTGCCGCTTGTTGTAGCGTATCTTGTATTGTGGCGATACTCCCCTTGGTTGTCCAAAGGGTGATATCGTCCGCGTACAAAGAGTGTTCTAGGTCTGGGATTTTCGCGAGTGCGTGTGCCATTTTGATGAGGGTTATATTGAACAAGAAGGAGGAGAGGACCGATCCTTGCGGCATTCCTCTGTCTACTAAACTGAAGGTGTCGGATTTGATTTCGCCAATTTGAATTTTAGCCGCTCTATCAGAGGGAAGGTCCTTGTTGGAGTTAAACGCTATTTCGCCCACATTCAACGGTGAAAGAGATTCTAGGATTGCTTTGTGTTTGACGTTATCAAACGCTTTTGTTAAATCTAGAGCTAAGATTGCCCTGGTGCTCCTTTCTTGCTCCTGAGATAGGACTTCGTTTGCTAGTCTGAGCATCGTGTCCTGTGTTGATAAACGTGGTTTAAAGCCAATCATAGTGTCTGGATATAAATTCTTTTTGTGCATATGAGACTCGAGTCTGTCTAGTATGACGTGCTCTATCAGTTTTCCTATGCAAGATGTAAGCGAAATAGGTCTGAGGTTTTCGAGCGCGAGCTTTTTGCCCGGTTTTGTGATGAATTTGACATTGACACGTTTCCAAGCCGCTGGGAATTTTCCCTCCCTCCAACACTTGTTCGCAGAATGCGTGAGGGCTGTGATGGAAGCGTCTTTTAGGTTTCTGAGTGTCTTATTGTTAATGCCGTCTTCTCCCGGGGCGGATGTCGTGCGTATCTTATGGAGGGCTGCTCTTATTTCCGCTATTGTTATGTCAGCGTCCAGGAGGGGGTTAGGTTGTCTTTTATAATCTGGTAGTGACTGCGTCTCTCGGGTTGTGCAGAAGTATTTCTGCTGTAGCGTGTTTTTAATATCTTGGTCCGTGCCTCGGTCCATGTTTAAAACTTTGATGATTTCCCTTTGAGTCGTAGCTTTGTTTGATTCCGGATCAAGGAGATGCCGCAGAAGATTCCACGTCTCTCTCATGCCTAGATTGCTATTTGCATTTTCGCAGATATGGTCCCATTGCTGCCTTGTGATTTCTGCGGAGTGGTGTTGAATTTCTTCTGTGAGTGTGAGTATCTTGTTTGTAAGCTTTTCGTTGTATTTTTGTTTAAGCCATCTTTTTTCTAGGCTTTGCCTTGCCTCCCACATGTGTGTAAGCCGGCTGTCACTCGCATTTACGCCTAGGTCATGTACTAGTACTTTAGTGGCATTTCCCATGTCTGATAGGAGGGTTTGTGTCCACTGTTCTAGGTCTGTGATCGGCTCCTGATTTTGGTCGTGGGTCATCCTAAGTTTCTCACAGTCGGCGATCTTGTTTTTTCTGGGTTGGGGTTTGAGCTTGCCAATGGTGATTTTATATGCTATGATATAATGGTCACCTCCCAGATTTTGTCTGGTGTTGCTCCAGCTTAAGTCTGGGAGATTTTTGCCTATCGTGAGGTCCGGGCACGTGGCCCTGCTCACGCTGTTGCCTATCCTGGTAGGATGCATGGGATCCGTGTATTGGGTTAGCCCTCTTTGCTGGATAAAATCAATTAGGGCCGTGCCTTTCTTAGATATAGTTGCGTGTCCCCATTGCACGTGTTGAGCGTTGATGTCGCCCACAATTAGGGTTGGCTTTTGTCCTGCAATTTGTAGGTCTTTCAGTATAGCGGCTTTCGCTGGTCCAGCCTGCGCCCTGCAGTGGCTGTATGCGTTCAGTATGAACAGAGAAGAGGAGTTTGTTTTGCTTGTTAAAATTTCGATTAATATACAGTCGAGCTCTACGTTTTCAATGTCGTGGTTAACCACGGTAAGGTTTCTCTGTACCATCGTAGTGGTTAAAGGTCGTTCTGTGATGTGACATGGCAGAACTGCCCGGTACCCTGGCAGTTTTAGTCGAGATATTCTGGGTTCTTGGATCGCTATTACGTCAGGTTTTTCGGATTGCGATTGAATGTGTAATTGCAGATCTGCTTTTTTGTTGCGCATAGATCTGCAGTTCCACAGCCAAATTGTTATGGTTTTAGGATTGGCCATTGTGCTGGGATAGATAGATTGGCGCCCCTTGAGCTGACGGGGGAAGCCGACGTAAAATTTCCTGTAGAATGGCGTCGATTACGCCGAACTTGTGATTTACATCCTGTATGTGTTGTTCGAGTCTTTGTGATAAATTGTCCACTGTTTGTGTTAAGTTATCGAGTTTCTGACTGTGCTCTTCCGCTTTTTGTTTCAGTTTTTGGACTCTATCCTGCAATGAGGGATTTATAACATCAGCTACTGCTCGTTTTTTGCGAGGTGTTTCTTCCTTGCTTACTGCGCTTACTGGGGTGTCGACTGTTGCGGACACAGTAGTTTCCATTTCTGTAACTTCCTGCATTGCAAGTGGTTTTGGAGGAGGGTCCTTAGATTTGGCGGGTGCTTTTAGTTTACTGTTTTCCTGTTCCAAGCGTTTGATTCGGTCCGTAAGTATTTCAATGTGGTGGAGTGCCTGATCGAGTTTAGGCTGTAATAACTGCAGCTCCGTACCCTTTCCGTGAGAGGCCACTCCCGCCCAGCTCACCTGTTTCGGTCCGGGGCTCTGCGTCCGGCTGCTGGTGCCGCTGTCTCCTCCACTGCGGCTGCTGCTGCGTCCACTGCGGCGGCTGCTGTGTCCGCTGTCTAAGGGCGGGAAGGAGCTCGAGCGGTCCTTCCTTTGGGTGGATGTTGAGCCGTCGCTGTTCCGGGATTTTGATCTTGACTGGTGCTCCGACGTTTTAGTGTGGGGTCGTTGAAATCTTTTCTTGCAGCTGTTATCACCTGTGCGGTGCCCTTCTCCGCAGACAATGCAGACTGGGTCGCAGATTTCTTCCTTGAGGTGCTGGTTGCCGCAGTGCGGGCACCGTTGTTGCGGTGGCTCCGGACATACGTCTCTTCTGTGTCCGACTCTTCTGCAGTTCGTGCGCGTCTCTACTTTTGGAATGAAGGGGTAGACCGGATACAGGACGCCGAAGTATACGATGCTATCTGGCAATTCGTCCGCGTCGAAGTGGAGCAGGAGGGACTTTGATGTTCTTCCCATGGTTCGTGCTTGCACAATTTCAGGGATTCTTTTGCGAAGTTCTGTCATCATTTATTGCTGAGTTTCGCCATCGTAAGCCCGGTAGATGATGCCCTGCAAGGCCTTGTTCGGAGGAGCGATTTACGCCGTCATGATGATGTCTTTGCCTTCCATCTTGATTTGTTTGACTGCGACGTAACGTAGTACGTTTGCCTGCACCGGCGTCGATATGGTGAACACATTCTTTGTACAGTTCGTTCTGGATTGGCCTTTGTCAGCCTCGGTCGCGGTAATGCCGCTCGCTGATGCGATAGCTTGCCTGATGGATTTCTCGCTGTAGCGCGTGATGTCTACGCCCCCCGTTGGTCTGTTGATCACCTTAGTGACAAATCACCTTAGTGACAAAGGATGGCTTGTATGAATTTCCGGCGATGCCCGTTGTACTATTTAACGCCCCCGCTACTTTTGAGAGAATGATGGACACTATTTTGCATGGACTTGAGTGGAAGGCATGCTTTTGCTGCCTCGACGGCATCATGGTCTTTTCCCCGGAATTTAACACCCACCTCTCCCATTTTAAGCACGTCTTCACCTGCCTCTCTGACGCCGGCTTACAGCTGTACTAAAAAAAATGCCGTTTTGCCGCCCTTCAGTTAACCATCTTAGGCCATGTTGTCTCTAAGCAGGGGGTCAGTCCCAACCCAGCGAAACTCCGTGCTGTGGTTGATTTTCCGAAACCTATCTCCATCAAAGTCCGGCGCAGCTTCTTGGGTTTGTACGCGTATTTCCGTCAGTTTACTCGCAACTTTGTGTCCATCGGTGCGCTTTTGACCCAGCTGCTGCCTGGAAGTACGATTTATCACTGCGGTCTCCAGCGCGACGCATACAACACCTTGCGCCGCCTCCTCACGGCGCCGCCCATTCTGCGCCATTTCTGCGCCATTCTGCGCCCAATCTACAACCATTCTGCGCCATTCTGCGCCGCTCCTAACGAAGTTCTCACAGAGACGCCAGTAGACGCAGCGCTGTCCTCGCCCACCGAAAACCCGGCTTTGACGAATACGTCGTTGCCTATTCTAGCTGCACACTCACAGCAGCAGAACGTAATTACTCTGTAACTGAAAAAGTGTGTTTGACGATTGCTTGGGCCCTCGCGAAGTTACGACCGCACAACTATGGGCGCCCTTTTGACGTTGTAACCGACCACCATCGTGCTCTATTGGCTTTGCAACCTGAAAGACCGCTCCGGCCGCATCACTATGTGGGCCCATCGCTTGCAAGAGTATGATATCCGTGTCGTATATCGCACCGGCGGCAACCATCAAGACGCCGGTGCACTGTTCCGCTGCCCCCTTCCAGCCGAGATCGCCAGACTTTCCACCTAAGGCGTTTCTCTGCCCTTCGTTCGCATCAGCGACATGCCTTCAGAGAAGCACATGGATCCATGGATTCCTTCCCTTCTCGACTTTCTCGCCAACCCGACGGCTGCTTCATCGTCACGTGCGCTCCACCGGCAAGTTGGCCATTTTTCGATTCGTGAGAACCTACTTTAACGCCGCAACAACAGCTCCGAAGGCCGCAAGTGGCTGCTTGTTCTTTCACGTCACTTACGATCGGAGATATGCGCATATTGTCACGTTGGTAATCAGCGGCTGAGGGTCCACAGCGGGTCAACAGACGTGCGCTTCCAGATCACTTTCACTTTCACACACACACTTCTTCTTCTTCTTGAGAGGCGCTTCCGTCTGCACGAGCGCTGGCGTCATTAGACTCCCTCCTGCGAAGGCCTCGACCCGATGCCGCCACGAACGCAGGGGTGGTCTCGAGAAGAGTTAGTGCGCCCTTTCGTAGTAGGGCTTCAAGCGAAGGCTCGTGAGAGACGACCTCATAATTCAGGGCTCCAAGGCATCGCACAATTCGGTAAGGACCGAAATGGCGGCGCAAGAGCTTTTCACTTAGGCCGCGTCGTCGGATTGGGGACGAAACTCAGACGAGGTCACCCGGGAGGTATTCAACAAGCCGTCTCCGTAGGTTGTAGCGTTGCGCGTCCTGGCCCTGTTGATCTTGAATGCGAAGCCATGCGAGTTGGCGGGCAGCTTCGGCGCGTTGTAAGAAGGATGCAACGTCGTCATTTGGGTGGTCATCGTCATGGGGCAGCATGGCATCGAGTGTTGTCGTCACCTGACGGCCATAAACGAGGCTAAAGGGTGTCATGTTGGTGGTTTCTTGGACGGCTGTATTATACGGGAACGTGACATAGGGCAGGACGTCGTCCCAGGTTTGATGTTCCACGTCCACGTACATGGAAAGCATGTCTGTAAGCGTCTTGTTTAGACGTTCCGTCAGTCCGTTAGTTTGGGGATGATAAGAAGTCGTCCTACAATGACTGGTGTGAGCAAAAACTAGAATATGGTGCAAGAGCTCAGAGGAGAAGGCAGCCGCTCTGTCCGTAATCAAAACTTGTGGAGCTCCATGACGTAAGACGATTTGATGCACAAAAAACTGGGCTACGTCGAGGGCGGTGCTACTCGGAAGGGATACTGTCTCTGCATAACGCGTGAGATAATCAGTGGCTACTATTATCCGCCTTTTCCCTGAGCTTGATGTAGGGAAGGGTCCCAGCAAGTCCATGCCGACTTGTTGAAATGCATGTGAAGGCGGCTCAATGGGCTTGAGGAATCCGGCTGGCTTCACGGACGGGACCTTACGGCGCTGGCAATCCCGGCAAGTGCGGACGTAGTGTGCAACGTCATGACCCAGACGCGGCTAGTAGTACTTCTCTTGAATTCTGGCTTGTGTTCTAGTAATCCCAAGGTGGCCGGAAGCTGGTTCGTCATGGCGGGCATGAAGAATTTCATTGTGTAGGGACACGGGGACGACCAGCAAGTACGGCCTAGTGTTGGCAGCGAAGTTCTTAAAGAGAACACCGTTACGTGTGCAGAGAGACGACAAAGAGCGCCTGAAGGCTTTAGGAACTGTGCTGCTGGCTCCTTCAAGATAACGAATGACGTCGCGAAGAGCGGGGTCGGCGCGTTGATGCTCGGCGAAATCGTTGGTATGGACGGCACTCAGGAATATTTCTTCGTCGTCAGCAGCATCATCCGCAGCTGGTTCCACGCGAGCACGAGATAAACAGTCTGCGTCTGCATGTGTGTGACCGGATTTGTAGATGACGGTGATATCGAATTCTTGAAGTCGAGGGCTCCATCTAGCTAGGCGGCCGGAAGGATCCTTGAGATTGATCAGCCAGCATAGGGCGTGATGATCGGTCACTACTTTGAAGGATCGGCCATAAAGGTATGGTCTGAACTTGGAAACTGCCCACACGATGGCGAGGCACTCTTTTTCAGAGGCAGAATAGTTGGCCTCTATCTTGGAGAGTGCACGGCTGGCATAGGCGATGACACGTTCTTGGTCCCGCTGAACTTGAACAAGGACAGCACCCAAACCAACGTTGCTCGCATCGGTGTGGACCCGTGTGTCAGCAAGCTCATCAAAGTGCGCCAGAGCGGGGGGTGACTGCAGGCGGCGTTGAAGCTCTTGAAACGCCTTCTGCTGCGGAGGTTCCCACTTGAACGGTACATGCGCTTTTGTCAGATCAGTAAGGGGTGAAGCAATTTTAGAGAAATTCTCCACGAAGCGGCGGTAATATGCGCATAGCCCGAGGAAGCGACGAACTTCCTTTTGGTCACGCGGCGGTGGAAAATTGGCAATGGCAGATGTTTTTTCAGGATCCGGAAGAACCCCTTCTTGGTTGACGATATGGCCTAAAAACTAGCTCTTCATAAGCAAAATGGCATTTTTCGGCTTTGAGAGTAAGCCCTGATGATGTTATGGCCTGCAAGACCTCCTCGAGGCGACGAAGGTGCTCCTCGAAAGACGGGGCACAAACGATGACGTCGTCCAGGTAGACCAGACAAGTTTGCCACTTCAAATCCGCAAGGATGGTGTCCATGAGCCTTTGGAAAGTCGCGGGTGCCGAGCAAAGACCAAATGGCATCACCTGAAACTCGTACAACCCGTGTGGAGTGATGAATGCCGCCTTTTCGCGGTCTCTTTCGTCTACCTCAATTTGCCAATATCCAGACTTCAAACCCATGGAAGAAAAATATCTTGTGTTGCATAAGCGATCCAAGGCGTCGTCAATTCTGGGCAGCGGATACACATCCTTTTTAGTGATGTTGTTTAACCGACTGTAGTCAACGTAGAATCGTAAGGTGCCGTCCTTTTTCCTCACAAGCACAACAGGTGCCGCCCACGGGCTCCTAGAAGGGCGAATAACGTCGTTTGCGAGCATTTCTTTTACCTGTGTGGTAATAGCCTCTCGTTCTTTGGTAGACACTCGATAAGGTGACTGCCGGAGTGGCGGAACATTTTCGTCTGTAATAATGCGATGTTTCGCAAGATGCGTCCGCCCGACGCGTGGCGAGGACACGAAGGCACCACGGTAGCGACTGAGCAGTTCCCGTACTTTGTCTCGCTGGTCGGGCGGCAAGGTTGGGTTAATATCGTACTTGACACCAGCAAGTCCGTCGGGCTCAGTTGTTGAAGCAGATGTTAAACTGTGCACAAACCTATTTTCACTAAGAGCGTCAATATACGCCACAGTAGTTCCCTTGTTAAGGTGTTGGTGTTCGTTGCTGAAGTTGGTGAGAAGAACGTTGACCTTGCTATCGTCAAGGAAGACAACAGCCCTGGCGACGGAAATTCCTCTGTCCAGTAGCAACAGCTGCTTGCTTTCGACGACACCCTCAAGTTCCCTTATGTGCTTTGAGCCGACGGTTACCATCACACTGGAACGTGGAGGCACGGTCACGTGTTCGTCCAGAATGTGCAGCGCCGCTGGGAGAACACTATCCACGGATATGGCCTTCTCGGTCGAGAACTTGACGGACTGCGATTGCAGATCAATAACTGCACCGTTCTCGGTCAGAAAGTCCATACCGAGTATGACGTCTCGGGAGCACTCCGCTAACACTACGAACGTCGCCAAGAATGTTTGGCCTTGCACGGTTACCTTCGACGTGCACGTTCCCGTAGGTGTAAATAAATGTCCTCCTGCAGTACGCAACTGTGGGCCATCCAAGCGGTTGTGAACTTTTTTAGTGCCGCGGCGAATTGTCCGCTAAGTACTGAATAATCGGCACCAGTATCCACCAGCGCAGTTACATCGGCGCCGTCAACCAAAATCTCCAAGTCGGCAGTTGGTGGTGTCTTACTTTGGGGATGTCGAGGCGTTCGGTCTCGGCGCGGTGCGTCGAAGGAGTTCGGCATCGAGGAAAGGCGTCGCGGCCATGGAGGGGTGCGTCAGGACATCGGCTAGTTTTGAGGTACGTGGGCTCAAGAATCGTCGGTACGGCTACGGAATTCGGCGTTGGTTGCGAACTGTCTTGCGGCGATGGAGGATCTTGTATACTTTGTCGTTGAGCAGCCGCACCTCCAGAGGCGGCTGCATCTAGTTTCCCCTGCGGGGACTCTGAGACTGGCCTCAGCCCGGGGAACTGTAGCGACGCGGCGATGGAGATCGAGAGAAACGGCGCTGTACGGAGTCCGCTTGCGAGATGTAGTCCGCGATCTCCTGCGGTCGTTCTCCATACATCGGACGATGACAACCGACGGGGAATCCTCGAAGGCCCATCTCCCTGTATGGGCAGCGACGATAAACATGTCCAGCCTCACCGCAGTGGTAGCACAGCGGCTGATTGTCTGGCGCTCTCCAGACATCCGTTCTGCGGCGTCCTAGCCGCTGTGGAGAATTCGGCTGGGGAGGTGGAGTTCGTGCAGCGGCGGAGGCAGGTGTGTCGTAACGTCGGTTCGGCTGCGGTGGAATAAAACGGTGGAATGACGCCAGCGCTCGTGCAGACGGAAGCGCCTCTCTAGGAGAAGAGGAAGTGTGTGTGTGAAAGTGAAAGTCATCTGGAAGCGCACGTCTGTTGACCCGCTGTGGACCCTCAGCCGCTGATTACCAACGTGACATCTGGGGCAGGTGCTGGGTACGTCGTTAATGCACCGTACGCCCCCTTCAAGCCGCAATTCGAGCCCCGTACAAATACCGAAGGTAGACACGCCAGTCCACCCGGGCAGTCGCCGATTACAGGGCTTACCTCCCGAATTTGGACTGCTCCCTGTTTCCCATTGTTCACGGAGGGCAGGTCCTACAACGATGAATCCTCCAGCTACATTGTCGCCGGTACTGCTCCACCACCAGCGAGAGCCACCCCATTTTCGCGGTCAACCACACGAGGACGCCGAAGACTGGCTAGACCAGTATGACCGAGTGGCCATCTACAATGGTTGGGGCGCTGACTGCAAGATGCGGCATGTTTATTTCGCCCTTGAAGACTACGCGAGGACCTGGTTTCTGAACAATGAATCTGGCCTTGGAACGTGGGATACGTTCAAGACAGAGTTCCTCCAAACCTTCAAGGACAGCACGTCGCGCAGGGAGAATGCCGACCTGCTTTTAAAAGCCAGACATCAACTCCCCAGCGAGAGTGTGACGGTGTATGCTGAGGAAATGAAGAGGCTGTGCCGGCGTGCCGACCCAAACATGTCGGAGGAAAGGAAGGTGAGCTTCCTTATGAAAGGCGTCAAGGAGCAGGTGTTCGCCGGCCTGGTTCGAAGTTCTCCAGTCACGGTAGCTGACTTCGTAAAGGAGGCGAACACCATCGAAAAGTCTTTGGACATGAGGGCCCGACAGTACGACCGTACAACAGCGTCGATGCTCACGGCCACTGTGGAGGGCGCCACGGTGAAGTCGGCAGACTCCTTACGTGAGATGATGCGATGTATTGTGAGGGAGGAACTGGCAAATCACTTTCCGGACAAGGAAAAACCCCCGCCTAGCACTCTTGCTGACGTTGTCCGTGAGGAGGTCCAGCAAGCTCTAGGCACTTGTACACCAATACCTGTTGCCGGCCCTGTGCAGCCTCAGCCACCGAATCTCAGCTATGCCGCCGTCACACGCCGTTTTATTCCACCGCAGCCGTGGCCTCGTGGTAGAGCACCCGCTTCGCCTTCGGGAGGTGGTGGGTTCGACTCCCGCCACCGGCCGGTTACCCACCTGTTTTCTCAAAATGCGTACAAGCTATGCCCCGGCCTGGCGCTCGGCTTCCTAGGGCTGCATTGCTTGGGAAAGGAGCCTGCGCCTTCAAATCCCGTCACTGTGGGCAAAGAGTCGTGCGGACTTAATTGACAAGGTCAAAGCGAAAGAAGAGTCGTGTGGACAAAGCGAAAGGGATGAAGTAAACTTGTTATGAGAGGCGCTTCCGTCTGCACGAGCGCTGGCGTCAATATTTTCATGCTACCTGCACAGCGGTCAAGCGGGTGTCTTCAGGACCAATACCCGCACACGATGCGCTACTACTGGCGTGGAATGTGCACCTTCACCATGAAGTACGTACGCTCATGCATTCCCTACCAACGTCGCAAGACACCTCCCCTTCGTTCTGCAACAGAGCTGCAGCCGTTACCATGCCCTAAACGCCCATTTGGCCGTGTTGGCATTTATTTATACAGTCCGCTTCCATACACTGCAGCCGGCAACCGTTGGACTATTGAGGCGGTGGATCACCTGACACAATATGTCGAAACTGCTGCCCTTCCGGCTGCCACAGCGACGGACGTCGCCTCCTTCATTTTGCACCGATTCATCCTACGTCGCGGTGCACCTCCTGAACTGCTCACTGACCGAGGCCGCGTGTTCTTAGATCTTCTCAAAGAGTGCAGCACGATTCACCGAACCACCACCGTCTGTCATCGGCAGACCAATGGCCTCGCTGAACGATTTCACCGCACTCTCGGAGAGATGGCGTCCAAGTACCTCGCTTCTGACCACACGAATTGGGATCTCTTCTTCCGTACGTAACTAATGCGTACTATACCGCTACGCAGTCCACCACCGACTTCTCTCTTTTCTTCCTACTTTACGGCCGCTAACCCTCTGCTACTATCGACACAATGCTCCTTACCACCGTATATCCGTATATCGGCCTGTTTCCGAAGCCGCGCAACACACCGAAGCCTACAGCCAAGTCGCCTGCTCACTCACCACTGACACCCCATATCGCCAGCGCTGCCCTCTCGACCAAAACCACACCTCACCGAGCTATTCTTATGTAGCACTTGTGTGGCTCTGGAACCCTTCAGGAACTTCCGGTCTCTCCTAAAAACTTCTAACCAAGTACCAAGGTCTCTACGGTGTACTGGAGCACGCCTCTCCCGTTAATTATGTCGTGGAACCCCTCACGTTGTCTCGTGGTCTGCGCCGCCACGGACGGGAGACCGTTCATATCCAGCGCCTCAAGCCATGCTACGACCCCGCTGTCTTGCTATCACACTAAGTCGCCAGGACGGCTCGTCTTGTCCCTGGGTCGATTGTAAGGATAAAGAAGAAGATGCGTCCGATGATGGCACGTGGTTTGTGCCATTAGGAACGATCGGTTGAGTTTCGGGTGGTTGGTTGAGGTTTTTTTCTCTCTGAGCCTTTTCCCTTATCGTTTTGTGGGAATCAAGCACACGGTGAGGCCGTAAGCCCGGGGTATGTCTGCCCAGTCTCCCGGCCAGGGGAGCTCCTCCTGGTCGGCATCCCTTTCCCCTGAAGTCTTGCCCTTGGAGGATTTTTTGCACAGTGGCGTCGGCAGCATCCCGGTTGCGCTGGTGAGGTCCGCCATTTTGGACGCGGCGGTATTCTCTGCAGATCCTCAGACCTCGCCTGCGTCAGAGATCTCCTAGCTACCTCGTCTTTTGCATCTCTCCTGGTAAGCTCTTTTATCCCACCACATCTGGCTTGTACGAAGGGCATTGTCCGAGGCGTCGGCTCTTCGCTGTCTCCAGTTGAGACCCTTGATCTGCTGTCCGCCGCAGGTGTCGTTACTGTGCACCGCTGTAACAGAGATAATCGCAACATGCGGGTGCCCACAAAGTCGGTGATTGCCACCTTTGCCGGCACGTCTTGCCCCAGTGAAATAAAGGCCTGGCCTCTAATTTTTCGGGTTGACCAGTTGTCGTCTGGGCCTCTGCAGTGCATCAACTGCTGACGCTACGGCCATAGCGCCAGCAGTTGCAAATCCACCTTGCGTTGTTGTTCCTGTGGAGAGAGTCATGACACGAGCACTTGCTCTGAGCAGAATGAGAAGTGCTGTCTTTGCTGTGGCGCCCACGCTGCTAATTCCTCCAACTGCCCCTCTCGTGCGCAGGAGATTCGGATCTTGGAGCTTATAGACCAGAATACGGCGGGTAAATTGAAATCCACCATTTTGAGAGAGCTGTGGCGCCATCTATGGGGCGCGCGGCAAAACGGCGGCACTGGACTGCCACGCGAGGCGGCCGCGGGTATGGGTATCGTTCGCGCTCTTACGTTTCATAGAAGATTTTGTGACGGGTTCCTAGAACAATCATATAAGGTGAATTTCAGCCTCATGCCAAGGTCGCTCTGCACATCTGGCGATGGCGGAGGCAAACCCTGTGTCCACAATTGCAGCGGACATGAATTGATGTCATGTCCATGGCTTGTGCAGTCTCACTGTCGTTTTCCTCTTGTGGGCTGTGCTCTGCGGCCTTCTTGTGTCGCCTCTTAACACGGTAACTTGCCTGCCTCAACAGCTTCCGCCTTCCCTCGACAACCTGTGTTGACAATATAAAAGGTTACACAATTTTCTTATCTCAAATCTCACTCAGAACAGCAGGACATAATTTAGATGTACACAGAAGACGGAAACAAGCAATATTTACATTTACACAAATAAGGATGCAATAATTTATTGGAATCCTTCTCATATATAGTTTGGCTTTTTTGTTTATTTCTTATGTAACAAGTCAACTTAAAAGCATTAAAATACTGACACTTCTACCTGCAGTTACACTGAACACAATAACAGAAATGAGATAATGACAACAGTGAGACACAACTTCCTTCTAGCACCCAGCGCTGCGTCTAATGGTGGCTATGTTCCGTTTGTCTGTCCCTTGTCCCACTGGGCATTTAAGCAATTTCCAGATCAAAGGTATAATTTGCTTATGAAGCCTTATTTAGAATACATTTTAATCAAATGGCAGCCTCCCCACATTAAGGCAACTTTACAGTTGAAACAAATGACTCTAATTTGAAAATGACAAAAAAAGTCTGAGACTCTTTCTTTGAAACAGAAATATCCGTTCACATTAGCTCATATCTATTATGTTTAGAGCATTCAGCCAATTTTGTGCTCTAATTAGCAATATCGATTTCCACACTTCTGCATCGGCTGTTTTCTATACAACATAATTAGCTCCCTTTCAGAATTACCACACTGGCGGTTCTTTCATGCAGCATAACCATTTGAAAGTTCTCTACGTTTGGAAAACACTTCTCTGATGTAACATTATTAGGTGACTCCTCTGTACAGTGCACCAACGCATCTACTTTCACCACATAGCAAAACCTCGCTGTTCCTTTCAAAACCACTTATTATCAACGTGTGTACGTGTCATTCTTTGTGCAGCGAATAATGTAAATGGAGCTCTGGCAAGCTCTACATTTGTAGGCTATCTGAGTATTGTAGCAACTAGCAAAAGCACTAACCTTATAGAAATAACTTAGCCTGAGTCATCACTCCGACCATTATTATGTTAAACGATAGAAAAACCATGTTGAGCAGCAGGATTCCTTATCCCACAAATCAAATTTGTTCAAGCGAGCATCGCCGCGCCGCGCTACGTACAGTGCAGGCCGGCGCCGCTCAGTGCGCACGCAGCAAGGTGGTGTAAACTGAACGTAGCGTTTACCTTCTTAGCGTAGCCGAGGTGAAGCATAGGCACAGGGTTCAGCTCTGTTGGCCGCTGGTCGATAAATTGGTCCGAGCAGACCTGCATATGCGATTACGCAGTTACCAGGTGCCGCGACATCGTAAGCATAGCGCAGTAGCTGCGGCAACGAGGCAGTCGCACCGGCATTTTAACGAAAATCAACTTACTCTTGCATTTGCGCTGGGAACATAGTCCTTTCTATGAACCGCAGTAATCCACTTGTGGCGGAGCTCGGCATTTTTTTATGCCCGGCGGAAAGCGATGCAGGCTGAATATGCCACAGCGGCACAACTCGCGACGTACGCCGTGCTCGTCGCATACGGTGGTCAGCAGCCTGCTTCTTTTCCGTTGGTTATTCGCACATCCATAAAAGGCGCAGTGAAGCCCTGATGAAGCTTTGTACTTCGTTGCGGCAGGAATAGACATATTGGCTCATCGAAAAGCACCGCAGACACACACACCCACGTACACGCGAACGCTGCGCGAACGTGTTTTGGCAGTCCAGCAAAGATGGCGGCCGGTCGCTGGGTTCCGGAGTATGCGCATGGCTCGTCCGGTTCGAGAGTATCGTATTCTGGTCTATAGACAAGAAACGGTGTTCGCGCCGAGAAGCTGCACTGGATATTAAGGAACGGGGGTACGGGTATGCAGGGGTGACCGCTCATCAGGGAATGATATTAGATTCGTCGCTGACTCAGGCAATTGTGTCTGCTGTGGAGGCGTCCATGAGAAAAACGGTAGAGAGAATTGCTGCAAGTGTTTTGGAATGCCTCATCAACGTCCTCACTTCCCAGCTTACTAATGCTGTGCAGGCCAGTTTGGCTTCTCTATCGAATGTAATTACCCCTCCTCTTGTCCGTTCTTCACTATCTGCGACATCTCAGTCCCAGGAACAAACTTCTGCCCCCAACACTGTACTTACTTCGGGTACTTCCAGTGACGCTGGAATTATCTCTGATTCCGAGATGATGGCGCCTGATGTGCGGGTCCTAAAGCGCAGCGGGTCCCCAATATCTCCTTCATCTACTTCTCCTCGTTCACAATCCAAATCAAAGAAGCAGCAGCTTGGCACTATGCCGAAGGATATCATTTTAGAGCAGGCAGCTGCTGCTGCTCTGGTCTCGAAACCATAGCGTCGTTGCGTGTTTTACAGTGGAACTGTCGCTCTATTCTTACAGCTTCAACAGAATTGCACTGTACTTCTTCCCAGCTTAATCCGGATGTCATAATTCTTCAAGAAACGTGGCTTTCAGCTGACAGACATTTTCACTTTAAAAATTATCGTTAATTTCGTCTAGATCGCCAGTCACGAGGAGAAGGTTTGCTAACGTTAGTTTCTTTAAGATATGTCACAAGGCTAAGGTATATTTTCAGCTAATGTCCCCTGACTGTCAGATTTTAGCATTAGACTTTGTTCTTCCCGGGTGCTCCCCATTTTCCTTAGTAAATGTTTTTCTTCCCCTATGGAGTCCAGGATAAGAGACCGCTAGATTCGCTTCTTGCTAGCTGTGGAAACCCAATTCTCATGGCTGGTGATTTCAGTTCCCGCCATGTGTATTGGGGCTACCGCAGAAATCTCTGTGGGAAGCGCCTTTTGGGACTGGGTTTCTGATAACAGCCTTATGTGTTCAAATTCTGGATCGGCCACTTACCTTTGCGCTCAGTCTAAATCCGTTTTACATCTATCATTAACCAGTCCTGGAATTGGCATAATGAATTGGTCGACTGTTGATTGCGGCTCCTCAAGTGACCATATACCTGTTCGTTTTGATATCATATGTCGTGTAACAACTACGGATCGTCCGCTGCGGACGCATGTAAATTATGACAAATTTCAGACAATGTTGCGCTCTGCCCTCGCGTCAGTTTCTAACATCGCCAAGGACCACAAGTCAACAAGCATATGCCTGCCTTTAGAGAAATGCCGGAAAAAAGTGGGAGTTCCTGCGGCGGCCGTCAAAAGGGAATTCCTTTAATCATTGGTGGAACGCGGACTGTACGATGGATTACAGGCGGAGGGAGGCAGCATGGAAAAAGTTTCTTTATAACCAATGCCCAAATAACTGGAAAGAATGTAAATTCATAGCAGCCACCTGTAAACGCACAGTTTCTCGTTCGAAAGAGAAATATCACTCTGAACATTTTGATTATCTCTCAAAGTCGGGCAACCGACGGGCATTATTTGGCTTTTTACGGTCCAGAAAACAGGTCATGCCTTCTTTTGATTTACAGTCACTGGTTATGTCACCTTAGGAAGCTGTCGAGGCGGTTAAATCAATTGCCGCGGGCCTGCATAAGCTTTTCTCGTCTCTATTTCCTTTACGTCCCATGTTGTTTGCGCCAAGGACTCCAAATAATTATTTCGCTAAAGTTACTCTTTCGGAGCTTTCTCAAGTTGGTTAGAGATTACCAGCTTCTGCTCCCGGTCCTGATGGTGTCACTTCAAAGATGCTCAAGATTCTATTTGAGGCGTCTCCGGGCTCTTTGTTACACCTGGTCAACTATTCTATCAAACAATCTTGGAGCCCTTCTGAGTGGAAGCTGGCGAAGGTGATCCCTTTACTTAAAAACCAGGTTGGTGGCTCTGAATTGTCAAATATTAGGCCTATTTCGCTAGCATGAGACGTGGTAAAATTAATAGAAAGGGTGTTTCTTATGCGGGTTTCTGCCTTCGTGGACCGCAGAACTACTCTCAGCCCGTGTCAACACGGCTTCCGGCCGCGATGTTCGATATGGAATGCACATGTAGATCTTGAGAGTCGTACTCTTCTTGCTAGTCGTCAACGTCTCTAAGCTGCTTTGGTTACGCTCGACGTCTCTAAAGCTTACGACAATGTAGAGCATCCCATCCTAACACACAGGTTACAGTACCTCCAGTTTCCAGAATATTTAGTTGCTTGGATATCTGCATTTCTCTATAAGAGGGAATTCTCCTGCGTCCATAATGGGGTGCAATCCGAGAGGTACAAACAGACGAGAGGTGTTCCGCAAGGAGCTGTCCTTTCGCCTGTGCTGTTCAATATTCTTCTGAGCTCCAATCCTCTCCACCACCATGTTCGCACTTACTTCTTTGCAGACGACATTGCATTTTTTGCTGCTGCGCCTGATATACATTCCCTCTATGATCAATTGCAATCATATTTGAGTTCTGTTGAGCAGTGGTTGAGCATTTACACCTCAAATTAAATGTTAACAAGTGTGCCGTTCTTGTTTTTCCTCTACAGGATCCTGTTGTGGTCTCTCTTTCATGCAAATTTCAACCAATTCCTCAAGTTCAATCCCTAAAATACCTAGGCGTCATTTATGACGACAAACTCACCTGGCGGCCTCACATTGACCATGGTGCTGAGAAAGGGACTCGTGCCGCAGGCATGTTACGGAGGTTATGCAGTCACAGGTACGGTATGCGCAGGGATACGCTCCTAATGATTTACGTATTGTATGTCAGGCCAATTTTAGAATTTGGCTCTGTGTTGTTTTCAGGCTCGGCTTCATACAAACTTTGTCCTCTCATCCTTTTGGAGAGAGAGGTGCTTCGGATGTGCCTTGGCGTCCCCAAATTCGTGGCTACCAATGTGCTGTACCTTGAGGACCGCATTCGCCCTCTGTTATCCCGATTTCATTTTCTAACTATGCAGACTTTCCTCAAAATTTTGAATCCCATTTTCACCGTTCGCAAAGCCTTTTCTGTTGCCTACCGACCTCCTTTTTTGGTGTCCACTGGCCTCCTTTTCATACCCCACAGGTTGTGTTCGTGCAAAGGCTGCTTGAGCCTTTAAACATGCAGATTTACAACATCCTTCCAGCACTAAGCAGTGGGTCCTCTGTCCACATTGTTTTCGACAACATTTTTCCTCAAAACGCGAAACTTTTACCACTCCGTATTATAAATGGACTATTAGAAGATCATTTAATGTCCCTACCTACAAAAATTGCAATAGCAACCGACACCTCTCAGTGCAACGAAAAGGCAGAAGTGGGACTTTTCTGTCCGAGTTTAGACTGGTTCTTTTAGCTGCGCCTTACGGATTCAACCCCTATTTTCCAAGCTGAGTTTCTGGCAGTAGTTCTTGCTCTGCGCAAGCTTGATCCTTCTATTTCTGCAGTGGCAGTCATTACCGATTCTTTATCCTTGTGTTCGTCCCTCGCATCGCATGTTGACTTTCACACTTTAAGCACTTCTTTATCGCTACTTCCTTCGCATATGAGCCTTGTCCACTTGATATCGGTACCCGGCCACAGCAGCGTGACTGTAAATGAGATCGCGGATTACCTCGCAAAGGCTTCCCTAGGCGGCACCGTGTTGCCCATCATCCCGGCTACAGCGTATATCACAGCATCTAGGTTCCGGCGACGAGCGTTATTAAGCGCGCAAGACACAGCGATTTTAACATCGGCGGAATATGAGCATCTGAAATATTCCTGGAGCAGGAAAATTTCTCAATCTCGGCAGCTAGAAGTATCTATGACGAGGTTGCGCTGCCGCATCCCCCCTCTAAATTTCTATCTGCAGAGATCTGGTTTGGCGTTATCTCCCCTGTGTGCATTTTGCCGTGAGCCTGAATCTATCGATCATTTTTGGCTCCATTGTCGTCGTTTCACCTCTTTCAGAAGAAGACTGCTGGAGTTGCCCTTACAGGAACTTGGCCTTAGTTTGAGCAGCCCACACTTGCTATCATTTGGTGCCAACACACTTGGGTCCAGCCACAAGTCTGTTTGTGACGCTGTTCAAAATTTCTTTCTGGAATCTCATCGACTGCCTTGCTAAAGCATTCTGTATTTTCTTTTTTATGCTTCATTATTTTTCTAATTAATCTCTCTCTTTTTTCTCTCTCTCTCTCTCTCTATATATATACATATATATATATATATATATATATATAAGATACGAAATTGAGAAACGCTTTTTTAAGTAAACATTCATTAGGAGTCGACGTTTCGGACAGAGCCTGTCCTTTTTCAAGACTGAAGTTACATGGTTCTTCCTTCTCTTCTTAAAGGGTCTTAATCTGTACAGGTGTTCGACACATGAGCCAAAACAAGCCGGCGATGCAGAAGGAAGAACGGCTCAGGGAAGAGAAAAAAAAATAACAAAAATACACAAGCGGGACAGAGAGCGGGGAGGGTAAACGTCGTCGCCCGCCACCCACGTATGCGGCCTCGGGGAGAAAAGAACAAAAAGGAGAAAAGGGGAGGAAAAAATGAGCGGGAGGGGAGAATGGACGGAGAACTGAGTCCTAACACAGCGGACTGCTAGCAAAGTGTATGGAGACAAACAGTCGCCGAAGTACAGCATAGATTTTAGATGCACTCAGATGTTGTCCACTTAAACGAGTAAACAAGATACAATGGAGCAAAAGGGGGGGGGGGACTACCGCCATGTGCAACTTCTTTGGCAGGATGAGTCGAGGTGGGCAGAGTGGAATTTAACGAGACACACGTTTAGTGTAGATGAGCTCACCTGCACTCACCCACAGAAGCAACAAAAAAAAGGAAAAGGCCGGAAACGGAGGCGACTTTGGGGAAGAATCGTCGCGTGGGGCCACTATGAATGGCGGGAGTGTTTAGGATTCTTTGACGGCGTCGCTCTCGTCAAGATGGTCGAACGGGGGAAGGTAAGAGCGCGGTGTGCGATGAGGACATCGGTGTAAGCGTACAGGGAAAGCTTGCGAGGCTTGTCATGCCGGCACTCCGAGGCCAGTACTAGATTTTCAAAGGGCGTATTGAAAACAAAGCGCCCCGGTTCTCATTAAGGCCTTGGGCAATTGTTCCAAACTTATAAATAATGTACGACTCGCGTTGCTCCCGTTCCCGGGTGTTGTTGAACCCATCCTGTAAGACTGTTAATTTAAGTGCTTCAAATGGGTGTTTTTTTTTTCATTAATGTGTTTTGACAAGGGGAGGCTATATATATATATATATATATATATATATAGATATATATTATTTTTCATCCCCTCACTGCCCTTCTTGTGGTAGACACCCCCGGTGTTCCTCTCCCGTGTGCTTTTCTTTTGCCTTCACTAGGTACAGGTGAATACCACCCTTTACCTCCCAATTATTGGCCGATCCCCCAGTGTGGGTATGTGCCATTCTGTCAAAGGCTACAACAACAACAGGCGAAGACGGGGTGGCAGTGCTTGGGTGTGCACGCTTGGGTGTGCTTCGCCGACCTGATCCCGGACTGCTGCCGTCGCCGTCCCCGTCGCCCCACTACCTCGTAAATGTGATCCCACAAGCGCCCTGCAGCACTAGCGGTGGCCTGACGCTCGCTTGGAGAAAGTGAAGAAAGGAAGAGACACGGGGCGTGGCGCGAACGGCCTGAGGAGCGAGCTCGGGCAACGAACAGGCGAGGTCACGGCTGAACGCCTTCTTGAACCCAGGTGACCAGGCCTGGGGAAGCTGTCCTCGCCTAGTTCAGCGCAACCAGGAGCCTGCTGTCTCCCGTCTCCCGCCTGCCTCTTGCTGCCTGGGATAGTGGGCGCCGTGGTGGGCACAGGCTGGTGCTGCCCGTCCGGGTATCCTGCCGGCCCTGCAGTCGGTTCAGGCCTGTCGTCCCGTGGTTGGGACCTGCTACTGTGAAAAGGCGCCTCCCTGGCAGCGCCCGGGTGTCCTGTACCTGGGCGGCCATTCTCTCTCTTTGGTGCGTCGTCGAAGCCACTGCGGCTAGTGCTCCGCGCCCGATTTCCGGCCGCTAGGAGAACAGGCCTGCGGTGGTGCTTGGCCGCGGCGCCTTTCTGGCGACGGACCGCGGATTCCCACGCCGGCACCGCTCCTCGAGCTTCGGCCGCACGCTTCTCTACCCACCTATGACTGATGGACTTTAAGTAAAGCTATTTTTGTTCTATCCAAACGCGTGCTCGGTCGGGGATAATTTTCTGGATCCTCCGGGACCCCACCTCGGAGGACGCTCGAACCTGCTTGGGGGACTTTTCATCTCACAAATTTGGCGTCCGCTACGACGGGACCAGAACGAGCAATGTTTGCCAGTTCCAGGTGTTCGTGAAAGAGGATCAGTGCGCTCGAGCTGGTTGCTGCAGGAGAGCTCATGGGGCTTCAGGGAGCCGCACTGCGGGGATATGTCACTGACGCACTGCGGGGAGCGCGTGAGGAGCGTGCAGCTTAACGGCGAGCGGAGATAGCATGCCGCATGGCAGAGATATCCCATCGTATGGAAGAATTATCGCGTCTTGAAAAAGATCATCGTGTGCTCGAGTTGCATGTGGCTTCGTTAGATGCAAAGAAGGCACTTAGCCTCGCGGAAAGTGTTGAGCTCTCACATGACACAGTAGTTCTATTGCCAACTGGACATGGGTCGGGCTATCAGAGAGCTGTCGAGGACGTGACAAGAATGGCGAGTCTGGAGCCTAGTACCGAAGCAGCAGCACCTTGCGTAGAAGGCTGTCTAGATGTAGAACGTCGCTCAACGCAGGCCGACAGTGGCCAGGAGTGTGCCCTTATAGCGATGTATGAAGAGCAAATGACTCAAAAACTGCCTTTAGGAACAGTAGAGGTTCTTCTACCAGGACAGAGCACAGCGTTCGTAGAGGAGATTGCTGGTCCTTTCGTGTGCTAGGAATTGAATTCTAGGGCATGGTGTCTTCAAGCACAAGGGTGTAGACGACCACAAATGTGTAGTCCATCATGTTACTACTTGCGAACAGAGTGGCTACGAGATGCACAGCAGAGCTGGAACTGTCAATCCAGGAGATTACCTTGGGGGCAATGTGTGTGATTCCTGCTACATTTATTTCATCTGTGCTCGGACAGATCGGTTTCAGGCATTCGGTGTATTTCTGTGTTAGCCTGCGGAGGTAACTGGCAGTGCCAGATGTGATGGCAGCTCATTGAAGGTGTTTGCAAGTAGCGACGCACTCAAAGAGCACTGGATGCTTTCTTCGAGTTGGGGTTCTTTCGAAGATGAAGTAGTACATAAGTTTGTGCATTTGGTTACATCGGCCGCATCGATAAGGCATGACGAGTAAGAGCACATGGAGACAGAATGCAGCATCGTACAGGACTCTGCTGGTAAACATGGACTGACTCAAGCAGGCCGAGTAGGCGTCTATTCTTGTTTGGAAGGCGAAATTCGCGATAAAATCGAGCGTGGTACTGTAACGATTTCATGCCAATCAGGGGATGCAACGGCGCCAGTCCTTGCTGTTAGGAAATGGTTGAAAGAGCCCCAAATATCAGGCTGCCATGACCTGTGCTTCATTGTAGAAGTTGTGGAAGACACTGATGTGCTGCCGCAACCACTTCTCATTAATATCCTTGCCCACAGAATGGTTTTATTCAAGCTCACGAAAAGGCAGGAGCGAATTCTCCATCCTATGAATTCGGTTTATCCGTTGTAAAGGCGATAGAGAAGGGGTATTATTCTGAATCTCGCAAGGGCTCCGGGGTTGAAACGGCAAAAACGGCACAAAGCGTCAAGCCCTCGGTTGACTACTATATAGCAGAGATATCTGTGCAGACGCCGTTGTGCCTTATTTTTCCGCCCTGTGTACTTATGAAAACCAGCTTGTTGTTCTCCCGGATCTTTCGAGTGCCCATTGGTCGGTCATCCCACACATTTCATAGGCGCGTTTCTAGGCTAGTGTGGGATGGAATCACCTGATGTCGAATCCGATGGTCTTGTCAGATTTCACCTTAATGGCAAACCTTTTTTTTTGTTCCTGTTGTGTGCTTTTTCGTTTGTTTCGGCGGACATTGTGCCATGTGAACAACATTTTTGTGTTTTTTTTTTCAGTAGTATTCCTGTCCTTCGTCCTTAGGTGATGTGCTCTGTGTATAACCTTGCCATCTATATAGAATTGTCAAATTAGACTTTGTATATCGGTGCATTTTTTCTTCCAATGTGCGCGTGAGACAGACTGACAACAGCCAGTGGTTGGTGCTGTGCGTGAGAAAGTGTTCAGTCTGGTGTGCTGCAGTGCTCCGAACAGTACTTCGTGCAAAAGTTTTGTTTTCATGAAAACAAAAACTTCTCGAAGGGCGGGGGGCATATTTGTGATGCCACAAGCGCCCTGCAGGACTAGCGGCGGCCTGATGCTCGCTTGGAAAAAGAGAAGAAAAGATGAGACACGGGGCATGGCGTGAACGGCGCGAGGAGACGAGCTCCGGCAGCGAACAGGCGAGGTCACGGCTGAACGGCTTTTTGAACCCGGGTGACCAGGCCTGGGGAAGCTGTCCTTGCCTAATCAAGGGTTCGACAGAATCCTGTCTGGCGAGGGAGAGGCATTGTGGTAAATTAAAACATACACTCGCCAAAAGATGGATTATAAAAAACTTGACGTGTAGGGACCAGTACGGGTCCCTTATTCACAATGAATGATGGACGGAATGGGCCGCTTCTTATATGCGCACTTGACAACGCAGCGAGTGGGCGTAGTTATCCGCGACATTACCCTTCGTCCTGTTAATGACATGATCCGTGGTCTGTAATTTACAGACCACGGATGATGTCATTAACAGGACGAAGGGTAATATACAGAGGATTTCACAATCGTCCGTACGAGCACACACAAAGTGATTAACAAAACAATGCGACTAGTGCAAAGTTACACTTGAGAGAGATTGCAATGCAAATGAGTTATTGCAACTAAAGTGCAGTATCCTAAGAGAGGCCAAGAAACCAAACACATTTCTTCACCGGCCACTGTGACAGCCCGACGGCCACAGGTTCACGACAAAGCCGTCCCGCAGCCTGGCACGCGCTGCCTCGTTCGACCGTGGTTGCACGAGTGGTGTTGTCGTGGGAGTCAAGCGTGCACGCTTCTCTGAGGCTGAAACGCTGCTGGGGCTGACCGACAGCTATCAAGCCGTTCATATATAGGCGTGGTCCACGTGTGCTGGCTCTTCGCGCCAAGAAGAGGCATGGACATACACACAGTATAGGCTGTGCAATCTTTCTCCTTCTCGTGCCGGCACGCGTCCCTATTGGTCATGCTCTCAGATTGGCTTCGAGATTCTTCGAGATCTTTGTGGTGCGGCGCCGCCGGCTACGCGCGAGTGAAGAGGGAGGGGCATCACTTAGTACACTGAATGCTGCGTCCTCTCTGTCAGCATCGAGTAGAAACGACTCCGACATTCTGTAAGGTTCGACGTCATAGGTTTACGCCATTCCTTGGAACTGCGCCGTCGAGCGATGGTGGCGAGGGCAGCCACACACACACTGCTATATACAGGGTGTGCACGCTAACTTTAGCCAAGGGTTAAAAAATAAAATATTTGAGGTAAGCAAGGGAAACCACTTACATACATCTACAAACCGGCGTGCGCATCATAGGCAATTTTGTGTTGGGCAATTAATTAGCAATTAAGATAATTTTTCTAAATGCGTAAATATTGACTTAGACAGCAAATGTGAATAGCAAAGTGGGAAAGTAGCTTCAGAAACCCCCATTCCATTTATTTGCGACATAATAAACCTCACGTGTATCTTTTTTACGAGCTCCGAAGAAAACCCGCGAAATACAAAAAAAAAAACACCTGACTATCGCATTCGCGCCCCACGATTGTGCTGCTCTCAACCGTCGCTTGAGTAAACGGAAACAGCTGGTGGCAACGCGCGACGACCCCAATGCGCCGGCAGGCCGATATGTGAACGGTGGTTGCGGCGCCCGCGCGAGCCAGTCTGCAATCGTGGCAGTGCAAGTTGCTGTGAACGCGCCGGGCATTGTGAGGTATGAAATGGCCAAAGGTGACAAACACATATGCGACGAGTTTTATTCGCCACTGAGAGGCAAAAGAAGGTAGTCAAGTATTAAGTAATTACTCATCTTCTTTTGCCTCTCAGTGGCGATTAAAACTCGTTGAAGTTGTGTTTGTCACCTTTCGCCATTTCCTAGCTCTCTGCCCCTTCCTTTAAGAATATTGTGCAACAATATTCACAAAACTCAAAACTCGGGCACACATGCATGCGCTCGCACATTCAATGGCGAATGCCCAAATACATTATCTCTTCAATGATGTTTTCGCGCATGTTATTCGGCAGTTGTCAGAATAATACACGCCCCCACTCGGCAACGCACTAGCACAATGTTATGATAGCGAAGCATGCAAATTCAAGGCAGGCTTGCAAATATATTACTTGTGCTTCTGTAACGAGAGTGTGAGGCTGTCCACTCTGGGTTCTTGTTGCAACAGGGGTCTCTTCGATTCGGGTCTCCTTTGCTCTGTAAATGTTCGGTTCTGCCATTTCCTCTTTGGGAAACTCCGAAATATCCCATGCATACAACAAGGATTCGGAGAGGCATGCACATGTGAACAAGATAATATACAGGTTCCAAAGCACTTGCATCAGAACGCTGAGGTTCACAATAAGGACCGCTGTGAACACTCTCTTGGTCACATGCCGGAGTTCAGCAGTGTGCAAGAAAAACAACCGAAGCAATGTGCGGATCAGCACGAGGATCATGTGCATAGTGTGCCTTGCGCTAAGTTCAGCAGAACTTCAGGTGCTTCAATAAAATATCAAGTTTGAGGACTTGTTCTTGAGTCTCTGTGCTTAGTGAAGGCTGAAACGCAGGGTCACGTGGCGTTGCCCCACAAAGGGGAGCTGGTCGGTGGGTAGTAAACGCAGCAGGCAACGGCTTCAAAACGCAAACTGTTTATTGTGCTTATGCCCAGGAAAAGAAAGAAGAATCGAGGCGGCGAGAGCAACAAGCGCCTCTGGCACTTATTCGAACCAGAACAACGGAAACTCTTGGCCGCACTCTAGTTACATAAAGCAGCAGAAATTTTGTAGACAGCAAGGGCGCCGTTTTTCTAGGACATCCTTGAGAGTGTGCTTCAGTCGCGTTCACTGGGGATGAAGCAAGCAGATTTGCGATAATAAATGACTAGTTAAATTCTCCATATGCCGTAAGCTACAAGGATCTATTATCGATTTTGTTTTGATGATCCATTTCGTCCTCTGCATCAGGTCATTATGGTTCGATGACGTAGCCGTGCCGTTCAAACATCTGTGAGAAGCCACCTGACTATTGACTTATTGGCGACCGGGCCTCACTATTGGATGCACCTTGCAGCCAATATTGAACCGGAGCACGCAACGAATGGCGAAGTCTACTGTCAACGCGAGTATCCGCTGCCTTTCATTTCTGTGACTGGCCGACTGCTGCTTTCTTCTGATGATTCCGTCAGCTTACGTCACGTGAAATGGAGTGAAAAATGGACAACGGTTTCTTATAAAATACAGCCCGAGGTAAAGCAAATTCCTGGAAATGCACGGGCCTAGTGAACCACGCGATGACCTTCTGCGCTAGCATACATGTTTCAAGCAGCGCGCACAAGCTGTAGACCACCGAAAATGCCAGTAAAGCCATCTTTCAGCAGGTTAAAATAATAGGTTCAGATGTTTGCCCCACCGGTGTGTCAAGCTGCACCCGAAGGAAGCATCAGGTGATCCACCGGTGGGTCCCGACGCACAGAGATCAACACTATGATGAGGGGCTACGCAGCGAAAGCGTTAAGCGGAAGGCACTGGTTTGGTTTCAGGCCGCTATGAAGATGCGAGACGCAAGCTTGACCGTGCGCAATACACATCCGACCTTTATAGTGAGAATATGGAGAAGCGAAAGGTAATGAGTGATGGCGGCTGAGTTATTTATACTATAGTGTTTGATTTCAGCTGTTCTGTGCACACTCTTTTTTTTTCAGCTGTCACGACCGAGTCACTACTTAGCGATGACTCCACCTAGGAATTTTCCAATACCATCCTCTAGCAAAAGCAAGTATATTGCATAGGGCAACTCTGCAGCTGTCTCACATGCGTGCATTGAACTTTCAGCAAACGACAAAGCTGTAAAATTACCTGACGATGAAGGTAATAATTCGTAAAGTAGCATTAACCACAAAAGCTTAACATCTTTTGCTGAACTTTCAGATCTAAGCCACGAGTTGCCCGCGGAGACTGATACTAGTGAGATTCACTCAGTAGAAACTGCATTGCTAATTTATATGCATATTTCTTGCGGCATGCTGCACAGCTTTTTCTTGCAGGAGTTATGTGGTAATGAAAGGGGAATGCAAGCCATTTTCTCTTTTTCCTATATACTGCAGCTGTAGAGGTTACAAGGAAGTTGGTGAAGTCTGATCTTGTGATGACAAGACACAGAAAGCTTTATGTGTCAAATAACCAACAGACCTGGCCATTAAGCTTTACAGGGCAGGAAAATGCTAAATTGGTTTTTGAGGAAAAGAAAATGGCGAAGTATCTGCCTCACATATCTCGGCGGACCCTTAAGGGAACGGGAAGGTGGGGGTGAAAGAAGAAAGACAGAAGGAGGTGCGGTAGAGGAGGAATAATTTCGACCATCTGGGGATCTTTACCATACACTGACATCGCACAACACAGGGGTCCCTTTTGCGTTCCTTTTACGTTCCGCCTCCATAAAAACGCGGCCGCCGCAGTCGTGTTTGAACCCGGGTACTCCAAGCGCCTAAACCACGGAGCCACCTCGGCGGGTAACTTAAAAACAAAATTTAGTTTTTCAGCTAAAGGCCTCATATAGACTGAATAGAATGGTCTATTTTGAAAAGCTCACATGAAATTAATGTGGTGCAATTAACTTTCAATTTTGGAAATATTTTTTTACTTGTAGATTCAAGCTAAGTTATTTTGATGCTTTTGTTTTGCGAATTTTCATGCGTCGTTTGAATTAGTGCAATTTAGTATTTTCACTTGTGGATTCAAGTTATCTTGTTTTTATGCTTTTGTTTTGCGAAGTTTTATGCTTCGTGTTACATAAATAAGCATTGGTCCGTATGTGACGTTCACCAGCTCCCAGTAATAATCTCTAATTTAATGTGCCACATGCTTTCATCTCAATTCCCCCCAAAAAATGTGACTGTGGCATTAAAATGTACTGAGCCACGTGAGGCCTACAATAATTGTCGTATGATCTATGCTTCATTGCTTTAATTCAATGTGTAGCTTTTGCTAACTAGCTTCAAGAGTTGAAATGAATGCCAATAACAGATTTCGCGTTCCTCTCACGGCATGTGACTTCTCTTTTACATCACAGCCACTTTCAAGCATTAAAGTTGAAACAACATGAGACGAAATTTGAATGCTAAATTATTTGCTAGCCCTTTAGTGTAGTCTGTGTGGCACTCAACATGTAGATATGACCTTTAGATGATTGGAAGAAAATATACACTACAGAACTGTTTGCCCTTGCACCACTAACACAGCAGTCGAATTTCCACCATCTCTGAGTCAAGCTAAATATCGCAGTTCTCTTGTATCCTACTGCATAGGCTTCTTTACTCTGGTCCAAAGGCATAGTGGTGTTTGTGTTGTACGTTTTGTGATTGTTTGAACACGCACACCAATCATTTATACAGGCCTGCCGTCAACTGCAGGCCAGGATGTAGTGAATTATTGGTCACGGCGAAAGCTGATGCCCCCTGAAGGTGACTGAAGATGAAAGGAAAACTTCAAATTTGTCTGCACTTCTCACATTCGACCTGTTACATATGCCTATGTGCTTTTACTCTATCATGCATATAGGTGAGAGTTCATAGAGCAGGCATGAAGGTTCAATAAATATACAGACTACTCTGCCTTAAGCTTCTGCACGCGAGCAGTTGTGCACGATTTATGTTTTCACACTACTTGACAGTTTCGTTCTGCATGGTTTATGTTAGTGGACATTTGTTGCCTCGTTTTAATTATTTTTGAAACTGCTGTGGTGTGGCCCGGATAACAATCGAATATTTGACAGTTTTCAATAGTTTGCTTGTCTTGCAGTCTTGCTTATTTACCTTCTCGTCTCATTTACCTACACTGAATTCCAGAGTTCCCGTGTCAGGTACTGAGCACGCTTTCTCTCTTGAAGATTGCCCAGCAGCCTCATGGCGAACTGCTTATGGCAATGGTTCGCAAACAGTCGAAGGACCTCGTTTCCCCAGAACAGAAAACGTCCATTACTTCTCCCTTTAAACACTATGCGGCATTGAAATAGTTTGATATGGCTTTACATGGATCAGAGAGAGATTGAACTGCAATCTCCGTGTCGGTGCATTATTGCAGTCTTCACCTAAATCTGTGCGTGTACTATAACACTTATAAAATTTTTATACCGGTAACAACGAGAATTGTCAAGTTGTTGTGCCTACACTAATGTAAATTTCTTAATGCTGTTTTCCTAAGAGGCAGCCTTCGGCTATGCTTTAGATATGAGACTTTAATGTGACTTTAAATTTTGTATCTTCACTTAAATTTGCCTAGATTCAAGAAATTTCTGTAAACGTGGGAGGAAATGTTACGTCATTTACTAGACAGCTGCTGCGATGCTTGCTGGAAGACGGCCTTGAATGCCATGTTTCATGGTTGGGCAAGAAAGGGAAACATGCTTTCAATGACCTCTGGCTGTGCTCATGACTAATAAGTAAGTAAATACTTTTTGATGGAGGCCAAACTTTCACGCCAAACTTGAGCGTTTCTTGTGGTTGATATCTATCAAGAAAATGTTCGCATGCTTAACAGCCTTTGTGAAATTTACTGCAATGAATACTTCCCCTGACTATTTGACTAAATGCTTTATGATTGTTGTTTAAGTTTTGTAAGCTTTAAGAAATTCAGAATAAAACTTGTGGCTGTAAATCTAGAGAGGAAAAATTATATGGAAGAAATTTTTCTCATAGGTGCCGTTCAGAGGAGCCATGAATTCAGTTAATACATCGTTCAAGCAGCCATCCGTGAATGGCTACGCCATGCTCCTGCCCGGCACCGTAGCGCCACAGTGAAGGTAATGCAGCTCTTTTTCTTGCGAAAACTTTCCAGTTTAAATAAGTTATGACGCAGTTTTTGGCTGTCCAAAACTTCTACATTTCGAATGTAATTTGCATGTTCATTTCTCATTTAGTATAGCTGTTTTTCGTTAAGATGTTCATGCGTTTCTAGTGTTTTTGTAGCTTTGCAATGAAGTATGGCACTTGTGCGTGTCTATATATTACCAGCACTAAAATGAGCTACTTGTGGATTGACAAACATTCCAATGACTCACTAAATAGCCCTGCACAGTAAAAAGTGAATCCCACTTGGCTATAGAGTGCTCGGACGGTGTGCTGCGGAGCAAATAAACTGAAATATTTTGGCAGATGCTTTGCTAGCAGTAAGGCGCTGTTGCCTGTGCGTTCATGTCCCTATTCAGCTGCTCCCGAGCGCTAGCATTAATAATGGAAGCCAATTCCTGCTCCATAGTTTCTCTGCATTCCACCCGACCGGCACCTTTCTAGCACTCTAGAACTGTGACCGGCTCTGTACACATTTGGACTGCACATGTGCATAGACGTGCTTGCAGATGTTTTTTAAACACAACTAAAGCCTGAATTATTTTAGTGCCTGGAAGTGCAGCCTGGCAAATGGGTGCAGTGACTCACGCTGGAGGGTTCAGAGTACATTACTCAGTTCATGATGGTATGCTTAGCCTGCCAGCAAATGAAGCTTTTGCATGGTTTGCATGTTGCAAAACCTTCATGCGCGTCACCACATTTGTTTATCTCCTAGTTATCCCCACGACAGAAGAGAAAGACGCAGTGTTCGAGAACACAAGATACGTTTTGCGTGCATGTATCAGCATTATTAGCATGCGGACTGGTTTTCAGCGTAGGCTTTAGTCAAATGTGGCTGCCTTGGCCATGAGCCAGCTGGATGAATACAAATGCTTTCATGGATAAACAGTTCCCTTCCACACATTTGCTTTGGTTTATAGGGACCTGTTCCTTATTTACAGCAAGTCTGGCATCAGTAACACAAGTTCCGTACTCCAAGGTGCAGGCCAATGCTGCAACACTCAATACCACATTGGCTGTTATACACACTGGCTTGTTCCATACGACTCCACACCTCAAGGTGGATATGTACAGTACCTCATCTACTTCTATGATTGCTACCCTTGGACCATGTACTAGACTGTTGACTTACGACACGCACTTTCATTGTCACAATGGATGTGCAAGTGCGATGAGCTCACTGCTCCATGCATCTGAGGTGTCAAATGTCTTAGCAGCCACTGTAGACTTTATCGAAGCGGTTGTGCATTGAGCGCTACTCCACTTCAAATCATCTTAAGGCTCAGTTACACATATGACACCTCCGCAATGGCAGCCTGTACAATACTTATTTGTATTATTTGTTTCATTTCTTGTCAAGGATATGCACACTCTGATGTGCTTTGACTTGTTTTGTTATCTTTGCCTAAGAGTTCAAAGAGTTTAGAGCCTTTCTCTGCAACGCTACGGGTCGTAATGCTTTGAGATGCTGTGGGAGTAGCTGCTTTAACCAGCATATTTTGCGTCGTCATTACATTGTTCCGACCAACATGTATCACTCTTAATGTTCTGAATGCTGCAGGGATGAGAATTATGTTTATAATGTGGGCAAGTGCCTTACTCCTTGTATCCGAGACAGATTTGGAATGGCGGTCATTTTAGACGTTTCTGCAGTTGAGCTGCTATATCTCGTCTGATTTCATTTTTATTTTGTGTTAAGTGCGCTGCTTCCTTACAGTAGCCTCTTTGTGTTTTATTTCGACCAACTTCCGCTTTTCTTGGGCTCACTCATGTACGGAGTTTTACTTTCCGAGCAAGTGGAAATGCTGTTTTCATTTAAAACAACCCAGCAAACCACAAACCTCCCATAGATGTCCAGATTAAGTCTGAACGTCTATGTACCAAAGCAAAATCTCTGACCCGTCTTATCTACCAACCTTTTTTTGTGGAAAAGCTGGAGACGTACCCACGACATTATATCTGCCTTAACCTAGGCTCCTCGTAGATATAACTTGTCACCTCCTGGGTATGTAAGTGAGATATATAATTTAAGAATTCCATATTTTTCAACAGTTCGATATTTCGTGTTGCCTTACTGCATGTAAAGTTGGAAATCGCTGTTGACTACAAATCGGAGGCATGACCAGCGCTGCCTGTGTTTTAGTGTTTTTTCGTGCTCGCTTCACGGCAACATTTTCCTACCTAGAAAGAAGAAAAATACGGGAAGTAGTAAAGACAAATCTGAATGTACACGCATTAAGTTTCTGACTCAACTGTACGCAGTTGGTTTGAAATGCCAGTCACTTTGGTCAGGCTTCGCATTGTTATTTCATTATTATTCTTGCATTCAATTTATTCCTTGTGCTACAGCCTGCAAGCTATCTCAAGCACACTGAAAAGTGACGACACACTAAAAAACTTTCTTGTTATTTAGCAGCCAGGTCTATATAATAACCATTTTTTATCATTAAGCATGTTTTATTCAACTTATCTAACTATTTAAAGTACAAAAATTGGTTCAGTTCAATTTTTGGGAGTTAAATTTTCTAAAAAATGTGTTAAATCCGCTAATCGCGCTAGCAATGATAACTAACTATTGAAATGTTGAACTGAGGAAAGCTTAGGCATTTGTGTAGCTGAATGTGTGGCCTCGTATTTCATGAGAATAAACTTCTTGAGTCCCGCTTTTTTTTATCATGCCAACACTGTAATCACGTCCACTGCAGGCCAAAAGTTTCTCCAGTTAACCCTGTGCCAGCAGAGGCCCCATTATCCCAGCAAACTTCCGAACCTCATCTGCCCACCTGCACTGATCCTCTCTGCTGTGCTTGCATTCTCTCTGAATCCAACCCGTTACCCTAATGATAATTGGTTATCTTGCCTTCATGCTACATGCGCTGCCGATATGCCTGTTCTGGGCCGCGGACAGGTGTCGGCGGGGAAAGCGCGATGAATTGTCTACGCCGCCATCGCGTTGTAGTTCGTATCGTATTTTATCATAAATAGCGCAAACTGCGCAGGGTGATTGCAGCTGCAAAAAAGTAATATGCTACAATTTCAAAATTATTAACTTATTTTTCGTGCCACAGCAAGCCTGCTACTAAGTACAAAAAAGAGACGATACAAAATACGAGGGGATGCTGAAAAGTTCCTGGCTTTGCCCCCTTTCATGTCGAACTGAAAAATTAGTTGGGTATCATAAAAAGCATGATATCTTTTTATGTAATTGTGCGAGTATCAGATGTTTCTTGTTTTTATAACTATTTTTAATTTCTGGTAGAACGTGAGATGGCAGAGGCACAAGCAAGTTTCACGCCTGTGGAGTGACGGGTCGTGATGAAGTTTTTGTTTCTATAGAGAAAGTCTGCAATGGACATTCACAGTGAGATGTCACAAACACTAGGGGAGAAGTGTCCCTCCTACAGCACTGTCAAAACCTGCGCTGCTCGTTTCAAGACTGGACATTTCACTGTTGAAGATGAGCCCGGTAGTGGGGGCCCCACAACCTCAACAGAGCCGGCAACAAATGATTCTCTCCGTAAGCTGATTCTTGAGACTTGGCGAATATCCGCCAAAGAGATAGCCCAGATACTGGACATCTCCCGGGAGCGAGTTGGGTTTATTATTACGGATATCCTAGACATGTGCATGCTTTCAGCGAAGTGGGTGTCGAAATGTTTGAACAGTGAACAGAAGGAGGCTCGAGTTGAGGCATCCAGAGCTGTTTTGACTCATTTTGATACTACAAAAGACTTTTTGAATAGATTACTGGCTGAGGATGAAACATGGCTCCACATTTATGATCCCAAAACTAAGGAACAGTCAGAGGAATGGCGCCACAGTGGGTCCCCGCGACCGAATAAATTCTGCGCCCAAAAATCGGCAAAAAAGTCATGGCCTCCAAATTTTTGGGCCAACGATGGAGTTCTATTGATAGACGACCTACCTCAAGGCTGTAGTATATGCGGAGAATATTACGCCGGCCTCCTCGACAAGCTGAAAGGGGCAATTAGGAAGAAAAAACTCTGGAGAAAGCTCAGCAAAGGAATCCTTTTGCTGCAGGACAATGCATCTGCGCATTTGTTCAAAGTTGTGACTGGCAAACTGAGGGCCCTGGATTTCCAATTGGTCCACCATCCCCTGTATTCATTTCACCATGGCTCCTTCTGACTACCATCTGTTTCCGAACTTGAAGAAACATCTGAAGGGTCGTCATTTCGACGACATTGCTGACGTCAAACTTGCTGCTGAAGGCTGGTTTGACGATCTGTCACATAATTTTTTTGAAATGGACTAGAAAAGTAGAAAGAACAATGCAATAATTGCATCAGACTCAGGAGAGAATATGTTGAATAAATAGGCACTTTCAAAACTCTGGCTACATTCTTTCTGTGCAAAGCCAGGAACTTCTCAGCACCCCCTCGTATGTGTCAGTTTCGCACACTCCGCACGAGGCTAGGTTCAGCCATGGTGGAAGTGGTAGAGCGCACGGCGTGTGCGATTTCTCATCGTGTTCCGTGGGAACGTTGTGTTTGAAGAACCTCGACAAGAATTAATTATTGCCTTATTATTGCTGGCGAGATTGTTCAACCGTTCTTTCCTTGATGGAGCTGAAGGAAGACGGTTTGCTTGCTTTTACTACTCGGCGAAGTGGACCCGTCAGTACGAATTAGGACTACAAGTCTTTTTCACCGGCAGGAATCGTGACCTTTCCTGGTGTGTACTCAGTCTCAGTTTACTCATTGAACTGTATTTTATGCTTTTTTGTGTTCGTAATGAAAAAAATTCTAACGCATTTATCGGCACGTTATATTTTTACGCTCACTTGTTTAGTGTTTTGCCAAACTCGCTGTGTATTGAAACAAAGGCTGGTGATGTATGCAACTGGCCTCTACTACCGAAATGTGGGCATGCGTTCGGATGGTGTGCCGAAGTGCGTGTGCAAGCACACTCCGCTCAGCACGACTGCCTCTTAGTGCTGCAAGGGCAACCTTTGACGCTTCATAGACTTGCGTCGTTAAAAGTGGCGTAAATTACTGGGTTTGTTTGTTGTGGTTGCTGTGCTATTCTCTTGTCACCTATAAAGGTGAACAATTATGCTTTCTTTTGCAGCAACCCTGACTTATCGGGCTGGGCAGAAGAGTATTGATGCCACCGCAGCTGTAAACCTGACGATTATGCCCAACGAGAAGATTCAGTGAAAGCGCCGAGCGCAAGAAAACACTGACTCATTCGGAAGTCATCAGCAGTATTTTGTACTCCCGTGTGAGCTAGCTGGAATGCTTGGACGTCCCGACGACTCCATAGGGAAGTCTGTGGCTGGGATGCAGTAGGTCTCCGTTCCATCTGGAATTGTAAGAGGGGTCAGCTGCATGTCGTTCCAGTCCCAACTGGTTTAAGGAACAAATTTCCAGTTGCAACAACTGGAAATGTGTCCCTTAAAACAGTTACACTGGAACCGGTTAGAAATTTTCACCTGGGTATTGATCTATGTATAGTCATATTCTCTTTATATAGACGTCTATATAGACATTATGATTTTGGGTATACGAAGACGCTTTTGATATATCAATAAATGTTGTTCCAAAATGTTTCCAAAATAAAAACGTTGTGTTCTTTCAGTATGCCAATAATTGATGTCAGCTGGACAGAGGCAAGGGCCTCCACGCGACGATTTTCAGCGAAGACGAGACCGACGACCAACTGACCCGACGAGCCCACCGACAGAGCCAGCGATTGGCTTGTACTGAAATCCCAGTAACCGCCGATAATTGGGAAATAACAGCACTGGTGGATACCGGCGCTGACTTTTCTGCGATAAGCAGCCGGCTAGCCACGACCCTCAGAAAGGTTTTGACACCTTGGACTGGGCCGCAGAACCTCACAGCCGGCGGCCATGTTGTGACGCCGACCGGCATCTGCAGCGTGCAAATTCAGATCCGCAACGTCACTTTCCCCGGCTGCTTTGCTGTGCTTCCTGTGTGCTCTAAAGATCTGATGCTCGGTTTAGATTTCCTCCGAGAATATGGGGCAGTCATCGACTTAAAGGAGCTGATTCTCTCGTTTGCTTCACACCGCACTGTTGTCGATGAACCCCAGCAACGCAGGACTAAGTTGCGGGTGTGCGATGATGACGTGGCGATTCCGTCGCTAACCAGAATGTTAGTAACTGTGCAGTGCGATAACAGCGCCGGCACTCCTGGAATCGCTGAAGCCAACATCTCGCTGCTCCTGGGTTGGAAAGTGTGTGTAGCTCGCGGGACTATAGAATTGAACAATAAGCGAGCCGAGCTTTTGATAACAAATTTCGGTTGTGAACCCCAACGTTTAGCGGCCAACACAACGATTGCTTATTTTGAAGAACTCGGGGAATTCGCCGGAGAGTACGTGTTGATCGGGACTACGAAATCAGTAGAATGAACGAATGCTCCGGTTAAACTGGACGTGAACCCGAATCTCCTGCCTAGGCAAAAGTGCAAGCTGCAGACTGTCATTGACTCTTTCCGAGACTGTTTTGCCTCAACCTCCAGAGCTAGAGAAACGCCGATAAGAAAACATCGAATATTAGTTGACGAAAGCCAGAGACCATTACGCCTGTCGCCGTAGCGGATATCTTCAAAGGAACGAGATGCAATTCGAAGGTACATTCAAGAAATGCTCCAGGACGACATGATACAGCCATCGAAGAGCCCGTCGTCTTCGCCTGTGCTCCTAGTTTCAAAGAAATATGGGACCCTACGGTTTTATGTTGATTACTGGCGTCTCAACAAAGTAATTAAGGAAGATGTTCATCCTTTGCCGCGCATTGATCACTCCCTAGACCGGCTGCGCCACGCTAAATACTTTTCATCTCTCGGTTTACGCAGTGGCTACTGGCAAATAGAGGTGGACGAACGTGACCGACAGAAGACCGCGTTTACTATCCCGGACGGTTCGTACGAATTCCGGGTACTGCCCTTCGGTCTATGCTCAGCTCTGGCAACTTTCCAACGGGTGAAGGACACTGTGCTTTCTGACCTCAAATGGAAGTCCTGCCTCGTGTACCTGGATGATGTTGTCATCTTCTCCGATACTTTCGAAGAACACCTCAGCGCGATGTTTTCGAAGCGGTCCGTTCAGCCAGTCTCTCCCTTAAGCCAGAAAAATGTCACTTCGCTTTCGAGGACCTGAAGTATTTGGGCCACATTGTGAGCGCCAAGGGCGTCAGCCCAGACCCCTACCAGACTGCCTCCGTTCCTTCTTTTCCCACTCCTGCACACAAGCGAAGTGTGCGCCGTTTTCTGGGTCTTTGCGCCTATTATCGGCGTTCTGAGAACTTCTCCCGCATAGCTGAGCCTCTTACCCGCCTCACCAAAATAACGCCCCGTTCTTCTGGGGTCGGGAGCAACAACGTGCTTTCGAAGAGCTACGCACGGGTCTTCAAAGCACACCCATAATTGGGCACGTAGATGAGGCAGCTGACACAGAACTGCACACAGACGCGAGTAACGTTGGCCTTGGCGCGGTCCTTGTACAGTGGCAGAATGGTGTCGAACGTGTAATCGCTTACGCAAGCCGCATGTTATCACGATCTGAGGTGAACTATTCCACCACCGAAAAAGAATGCCTGGGTATTGTGCGCGCAGTAACGAAATTCCGAGCCTATTTGTATGGCCGCCATTTCCGAGTGATTAGCGACCACCACTCGCTGTATTGGTTGTATTGCGACTCGCACGCTGAAGCCTCCGACTGCAAGAATTTGATGTCACCATCGTGCCTAAGTCAGGGCAAGAACACAGTGATGCAGATTGTTTTTCACGTGCCCCTCTTCCAACCAACTGCGCCGACCTTGACGACGATTCCCTTTTTCTTGGGGCCATCTCCGCGTCCGGCCTGGCTCAACGCCAACGAGACGACATTTAATTACGGTTCTGATTGACTATCTTGAACGAAGCGCTCAGACTCCGCCGTGAATCTTTTCACGCGGCTTGTCATCATTCTGTTTACGAGACGGCATCCTGTACAAAAAAAAAAACAAAACACTGTGGGCCGATGGAGGCTGTCTATCTGCTCGTTGTACCTAATGCCTTTCGCGATGAAGTCTTGCACGCGTGTCACGATGACCCTTCCTCTGGTCACTTTGGTTCCTCCTGAACGTTGGCACGCAAACGGCATAAGTTTTACTGGCCCAAGCTCGCGGAGGTTGTGAAATGCTACGTCAGAAGTTGCCGTGAGTGTCCACGTCGCAAGACGTCCTCGAATAAGTCGGCCGGACTACTGCAGCCTATTGATCCACCACAAATTCCTTCTTACAGGTCGGCATGACTTGCTCGGCCCCTTTCCGGAGTCTTCGCTGCGTAACCGGTACATTGTGATCGCCACCCACTACTTAAGTCGATACTGTAAGACGAAAGCTCTTGCCCGTGGAACAGCTGCGGAAATTGCCACCTTCTTCATGCACAACATCGTGCTTCATCATGGCGCACCCACAGTCGTTATAACTGACAGAGGAACGGCCTTTACCTCGGCGCTGACACAGGAAGTTAGGCGACTCAGCGTTACCAGTCACGGACGAACAACAGCTTATCACCCGCAAACTAATGCACTGACTGAGCGATTAAATAAGACGATCGCCGACATGATTTCCATGTATGTCGACGAGGACCACCGCAACTGGGATGCAGTACTCCCTTATGTTACCACGCCCTCTAGCAGCTCACTCTTCTCTAGCCTCTCTTTCTTTACTAAGGTCTTCAGCGTGCGCACCCGTCGCGATGGTGATCGGCCAGAACTGCCTCATGGAATTCGGCAACGTCGATGTCCATCCCACACTCGCTGTGCTGTCCGACCACAACACGCTGCGGCTTGAAAACTTCGTCGGACAGAGTCCCCACGCCTCGGTGTCGGGAACGCTCAACGACCGCGCGCTCCTCAAACTGGAAGTAGCCAATGTCCAGACGACTGAGAGCGTAAAGGTGCTGGCTTTCTCCATCCTGACCGCCCATATTGTCCAGCTGTCCGCTTATAAGATGATTGTGTTAGTGCCTCTCACTCCTCGCGTACGAGATCAAGACGACCGACAAGGCTGATTTCGCGCCCCTCCCCGATAACTGCTTTATGCACCAGGACTACTGCGCCTCAGAACGGGCCCTCCATGAACAGCAGGTGTTCATGCCTCAAAATCTCGCGCCCGGGAACGCGGCTGTCGGCCCGCACGACCTGCCGCGCCGAGGGCGGCGCTTTCCTGAAGGGGGAGGGGGAGCAATGCCACATTCCTGTGCATTCTCGTGGCGCCGCCTCCCGGCCGAACTGCCTTAACTGCTATTCTGGCTAGCCTTACCCATGGTGGCGGGCAGGGGGGTAAAGCTGATTCAGCAAAGCGGTCCACGCATGGAGGAAGGAAAGAACTAAGGAGAGGCCCTGACGTCACTTTTTTTGAAGCCGCCCCGCAACCGGAAGTTGGATCGGCTCTCCTCACTATCTTCTTTCTCCACCGAGCTACGGGGCGGGGTACGCGGCTCGCAAGCGCTTCGTAAAAGGAAGGAATAAAAAAAAACCGCGCCGCTCGCCGCTACACTCCTCCACCTCCCTCCCCGCAAACACGCACCTAGACACAGACCGGCGCACAGGTGCGGTGAACCTTTTCCGACGCCAGGCGAAGAAAGACGACATTGCGCGCCGCTTATAGCTCAGCTCACCATCCTCCTCGGGCTACCGTACACCCGCCGTGTGGCCTTCGACACACAGCTCAGCATCGCCGAGAGCGGCTTCATGTTTCTGTGCTGTTTGGTGAGGTGCGAAAGTTCGCTGATCAAAACAATCTACGCTTCTTCGCGTGTCGAAGCGCGGTTCCGGATTGCCACCTTTTCGCGAGATTCATTTCAATGCATCGATCGCTCCGCGTAACGACACCAAGTTTGACGAACAAAATATCAAATGAGCGGTTATTTGCTGCATTTAAAAGCAGTATTAGATGCGTGCGTAACCTCACGACGCCAGGCATGTAGACTTTAACACGCAAGGCCGAACCCACCGAGCCGTAAGCCCGTCCACCGCCACCGAGAAACACTCGGGCCCCTAGCAACAACGACGCTAACGACGCCGTACGCCGTTGCTAGTGGCCCGAGTTTTCTTAGCAACAACGACAACGTTGCTAGTGGCCCGACTTTTTAAGCCTAAAATTTGACGTCACTTCCGCCACATTCTCGCCAATGCATTGGGAATACGAAGGGCCTCTCCTTAGTTTTCCTTCCTCCATGGGTCCACGCATGTAAGTCGCCATCTTGGACGCCATCTTACAGCACATTAATGTGGCCAGCATAGTTTTTCTCGCGAAATCAAGGATGGGTGAAGTTCGAACTTGAATTCGGAAAACTACGGCAGAGAAAATAATTTTATGTCACTCATACGCATATTTTGAATGTTTTAAATACGTTTTGTAATCTGTAGCATACTGATTGTGGTCATTTCTTTTAATATCGGACGATTGGGAACATGTTCACGAGTAAACTGAGAACACGCTCTCGGAGTTTCGGTTTTAAACTTCTGCTTTTGAATCTGATTTCAAGTTGCTTAACTATGGGGAGCTGCATACAACAAGGCACTCGCGCTCTCGTGCACCGCGATGCCACCTTCGTGCGTTGCTGCATGTCAAAAGCTCCAAAAGAATTGGACATTTCGCATCATTTTGTGAGTAAACGTGGGAAGTGGTACATATGCACAGTTAGCGACAACAGCGTACTGCAAAGGGTGTGAACGAAAATCTCCCGTTCTCGGAATTTCTCTTTAAAGGCCGATGACACGAAGCGAATCAACTTTGCTGCCGTTTACTTTTTCACGGTATTCGGCTTTCTTAACGCCATTGCCTCAATCTGCTTGACAGAGTACACATTGGTGCTGTTTATAAAGGATGTAGGTGTTCTGGTTTAAATGCATTTTTATTACGTTGTTCAGCACTAATGCATGCGGTAATTAAAGGTAACACTGTTGAAATGAACGGCCCCGCAACGACAACGGCACAAGAAGAAGGACAACACATACGCATTCTACCAACTGTTTATTAGACGGAAAAGAGGCACACTAATCATCCTCAGCTCAAGCATGCGACACAGCTCATTATCGCTCCGAACAAAGCCAGTGACAGGAAATCGGCATGAAAACAAGACAGCATACATGTAATCGCAGGACTCTTTTGTATCCCGTGCGTATAAAGCACTAGCGGCACAAGCTTCTCATAAAAAGGTTTTTAAACCAAACAGAGGAATAAAAAAATCGCAGCAAAAAAGCAGTGTCATACATTAGAAGCAAAAGCACAAAACACAAAACACCACAACAACCAACCAAGCACTCACAATTTAGTGTGCACAATGCTACACATCGAACGAAAGTTTCCCGAGCGGTACATGCTGTTTCATATATTTCTGCCTCCACCTTGTTTCAGTCATTCGTGATCAAGCTCTGGGCGTTGCTGCGTACGAAAAAAACCCATTATGAGCTCGTCCCGCGCGAGTAAAGACACGGCGCAGTCTCGCTCGGCGAAGGATAAAAAAAAATGCGAGAGGCCCGCGGTAGTTAAACAAACCTTCGACATTTAATACAACAAAACGCTGAACATTCAAAAGAAACCAGGCAGAGCAGTTGCTCCATTTACCTTGGGCATACGTTTCCTTTGCGAATTGTGTTCGTCCTTTTGGGGCCAAAGCAAATTTCTGACGTGTATTTGCACTCGGCAACAGAGGACATGCAAACTCCCGCGCGCTCTACGGACGAAATACACTCCAAGCGCGTCACAATCGCTGTAATTGCCTTCAAATAACAATTCAGTACACAGAAGCCACCTACATGAAACTGCAGTCGGTATGCGACACTGCATACAATTGGAAATGGTCTAAACGCGGCGATTTTCCCGTTGTTTACAGCAGTTTAGAGTAGTCGATAGCTACTCTGCATACCGCCATCTTCCCACGGTCTACGTTGCCAGGTTCCAACTCCGTTCTTTGTCCAGATTTAGAGAGTGTCTAAACAGCTGGCAACATACACAAACCGCTGGATCATGGCGGCTTTCATGCGTTGCCCACTGGTATGCATGGGCTGAATGGCCAGCTTTCCCTCTAGAGATGGTGGGGGCAGTGCTTTCTTCTTCGTCGGCTCTTCTTTGTGTTCAGCTCGGGAGTTCGCTGCTGCCTGGGGCATGCCAGTAAAACGTGTCCTGGGTGTCCCGAATCTCTAGCCGTGAGAATATCATATCAATATTTTTGAATGCCCTTGGCAAACCTAAATGGTAATATTCATACTTACCTTTACAACAACATTCCACACTGAAAAGCAACATCTCCACTATGTTCCAATAGGTCTACATGGGCTACACAAAGAAGGTCCACGGCATATCCCTAACGTCCTCCTGCAACCTCTATAGTACGTCCTTGTTACCAGATATGGAGGGGCATTTTGCAGTTGTGGGGACATTGTTTCTAAGTCAGCCAGATATATATGGATGTCTGATGGAGATTAATCATGTCCAGGCGGTACATGTAATAGACATCTATAAAGTGTATGTGGTTTACTGGGTACAAGCCCTCTTTTCCTTGCTTATTTTGCGTCGCGTGCAACAAACAGCATTCGGATGCGCAATAAAAAGTCTTTTACCGATACATATCACAATAGTAATATCTGCTGATAACGTGTCGAAGCGACACATGGGCTATAAAAGACGCCGTATTAGAGGACTGAAGATCAATGTAAACAAGCTGGTGTTCGTGAACGTCCTCTCACATCGCACAACACACGCGGATTGTTCATTTCGCCGTCATCAAAATGCGGCCCTGCGGCCGGGATCGAACCCGCGACCTTAGATTAAGCAACTGGCCACCTCAGCCACTGAGAGATTGTGAGCAGTCTAACCAAATATCAGGTGTCGGAGACGAGTGCCTTCGAAAGTAAATGTTGGACAACGTGATGGGTATTTGCACCTGTTTCATATATTTATCGCACGTGACACAAAGAAAGGGAGGCTATTCTCTCTAGGTGGTTTTTTAGTTAGAGCAGTGCCAGCCATTCGATTAAAATAGTACGTAAACAGCGAAAGTGAGAGACCCTTATGAACCCAAGATTTCACATGAATCTGTTTCATGTTTCATGCGCAATCATGAAACAGTTGCCAGAAAGAATTCTCCAACTTTCGCGCGCGATTGCCGCTTCTTTGCATCTTCTTGAAGTTTACTGTCTGGCTCAGGCTTAGAAGTCGAGACATTGTAGTGATAGAGGGAGTTTATTTGCTCTCCTCCGAAGGTAGTTCAGAGCTCCTTTAGTTTGCAAAACGAAGTGCCGGAAGCTGCCAACCAAGGTTGTTCTGCTTTGTCACCCTTAAAACATTTACTCATAAACCAAGTATGTTGACACTTGATCTCCGCTTGAAAGATATAACATTAGAACGTTAATGGATTAACGCTCATAAATACAGAAATGGTCACGCTCTGCATTCAGAGATAGCTGGGAGCATTTACAAAACTCCAGGCGCAGTGGTGCTGCGGTTAAGCGATGTGCTACTATAGTGCGATGGTTGGTCCTGCCACCGGTGGGGGTTGTGAGACCCAGGTTGGCCACTGCCCACTGTGGCGGAGCGCAGTTCACAATCAGGTGCGCAGGTTGTGATGACGCCTCAAGGACACGTGCCCTACGTCGGCCGTTATTATTATATTATTTAAATTTAAAATGTGGTAATCATCATCACTGCTGTAAATACCGGCAGCGCGGCGGCAGCGCTGCGATCGACAGCGAAGAGGAGCGAAGGCAAAGACTCAGCATGCCAACACTGCGCAAAGATAGCGGCTGTCGGAAACACGCGTGTGCGAGGTGTTAATTCATCTACAGTCTACAGTAGCAGTTTTGAAGCGACCGCTACACCGCGCCAGGTTTCAAACCGTCAAGGTGGCTGCGCTTCAGCCGTGTCGGTGCCAGAGAGCATAGCCGTTGTCATGGTAACCGGTGCAGCTGGGATGGGGCCTCGCCTTGCCTGGCACTTGGTGGTGTTAGCGTGGCTGCGGCGGCCGTGTCTGTGCCGGCGCTCCGCCTACTGAGCATGCGCGTGACGTCACGACACACCACTCGCCTCACGCAGTGCTTCGCGCGGTTAGCATGGCTGCGGCGGACGTGTCGAAACCGTCGCTCCGCAGTGGAGCGGAGAGGAGGCGAGGCGGTTGTATACAAGAGGCGTTTGGCGGTCCAGCCCTGGCTAGAGATGGACGAGTCAGTTCTGCTGGAGGAAGCCAGAGACCGCTGTTGGAATGAAGCCATCCGTCGGTGGCGTGCAGAAGAGATCGAAGATGAAGTTATCCCTTTTTACCAGGTTTAACCATGCTATACCATCAGCCCATTTTTCCACATGACGCAATCTCTGATGCCCTTATTGTTCTCCAAGCTACGGTACTCCGACTAACTTGGAAAATAAGAGTAATCAGGCAAATGCGATAGCCCTTCCTCGCAAATTTCCTATTAACTGGTGAATTTTGCCTGACTAAATCGATATGTATGTCTGGAGTTCGTCCTGCCGGAAATGCATACTCATTACGGCACGGCAGGAGGCTATTGGCACGTAGTGCTGACTGCAGTCCGGCGTGCAGGAAGACTGCGGCAGTGGCTTCCAAGCGAAACACCATTTCGCTGACTAGCGCCCTTAAGAACTAAATGACTCGGCGGCGCCGCCGCAGCAAGCGTCCTCTGCGGTCATCAGAAAGAATGCCTGCCACTTTCAGCCATGCGCAGTTTAAAGCTCAACTAAACTTGAAGCGTACAAAATGACCACAACAGTTTGGAACAATGTTGAATCACTTCAGCCTGGCTTCGATACTACGACATATATACAGTTGCACCTTGCATCACCAATTTATCTATTATGCGCGTGCCGGCGGCGTTAAACACTAACATATGAGCATTAAAAAGCTGTGCTGCATTATGTTAAGAGATTTAGCAAAAGCGATATATCAGCTAATCTACAGTAGCAGGTATTTCACTTGCGCACCCTGTGATGCACTTGGTTTTCTGCGAGCCTTTCACTAGCCGCCGCCGACCAGGGGCCAAATTACGAACCACCCGAAATGTCGCTCTCTGTTTTGAGAGCGTGATCTTCAAATGACGTCGCGAGGCTAGCGTTTTGCTCCAAACACGCGGTGCTTAAAATGAACAATGTGTTATTTTGCTAACAAAATCTGTTTCGAAGTCAAGAACTCCAGGCAAAACAAGAAGCCTTGGCAGGTTTGCAATTGAGTTTGCTCTTCAGTGACTTTTGCTGCCGCGAGGGTACGCTAACCGTAAAGAAGTGTCGGCTAGGTAGCGCAAGCTGCCGCCCGATTTAAAGGATTCAGCCATGTCCATCCACCCATTTATCGATCCATCCATCAGGAACATGGCAGCAAGAAAAAAAAAGCTCATTCCATGGCACTCCTGCTTTTTACGCGTCGTCTAGAGCGCGCCTGCGGATTTAAGTGCGCGGAGAATTCTGTTTGAAGGTGGTGATTGCTACGGATGTGCCGAGATCAACTTGCAAGGACATCTGAAAAATCGACGAAGAAAAATTTAGCCAATGTCTTCGGTCGGCGCCTACTCTCGATGACAAATGTGTTTTCAGGGTAACGTGCACTTTTTAATTTTTGTTTAAAAATACCACAAGACAATGAATCAGACTGCACCAGCTGCCGACATACGGAAGCAGAGAGGCGCAGCTGCTAGGAGCACTGCACTGAGAGCCCGGCCACTGGAAACAATCACACTTCCTCGTAACGAAAACATGGGTATAACCACTTGATGTTCCGTATGTGTTGTGGCTGTCCCGCTCGGCGAAAGTCCCTCTGCGAGATGCTGAAATTGTGATGTTTACCCCACATATATTTTGTTTGGAGAGAGACAAAATTGGTTAGGGAACTCTACTATTGTTACCGTGGAGGGAAAGAGCTTGTTCCATCAAGGTCATTTGCTGATCTCACTCATCAGCGGTTAAACAAAGGAAGAAGTGGGTTGCTTGTATGGCTTGTGTAACGACTAACAGGACAGCAAGCTGAGCAAGTTGTGCGTTCGCTGGCACGCAGCACCTGATTTTTGTACAGTTAATGTGTAGAGGCAGTGTTTACATTTGCGTATGATCCTTGGAAATGAAGCAGAGCATGATGGTAGTGAATTTTTATGGCCCGAGGGCATCTGCCGCCAAGGAGCACCATGACACAAGGGTATTTTTTGTTTGCTCAAGGTAGGGTGAAAGACCCATTTCTCAAGCATATCGTGCTAAATAAGCCGAGCACCAGGCAAGGGTAGACGCGAGGTAAAGCAGAGGCAATCGAAGTAGGAGGTGGCAGTGGTGTGCAATATGTTGCATTTTGCAGGTCAGACGGAGCAATCGTATTGGAATCGCTGGGTGTGGTGAGGACAGTGTTTGAAGGATTTTACATGCTTCTCAAAGCTGCTAACATGCACTTCATTTCAGCTCAGAAGAACACGTTTTATTGTTTCTTTAAATCTTGGTCCATCTTAGCTCAGGCAGGCTGTATATAGGCCATTCCAGAAGGAAAGGTAGCCTTCAGTTTGTACAAAATACTAATGACTAAAGTTGTAAACGATTGGGATAACAAATTCAAACAGGAAAATTGGCTTGAAAACAACTACACTTCTCACACACTACGTAGATTAAAAAATTTCTCGAGCCGTTTGGCAATGTGACTATCTCGGGTCATCATGGACAAGACTGCATAGACTTGTTCGATCACAAACCAAGCTAGGTGTCAGTTATGGGGCAATCCCTGAGTGCTCAAGATTCCCGTAACTTATCTGCCTGTATATCCTTGAGCTGCTAAACATTCCCAGTAAGGTGTTGCACATTTTGTTACTTTAAAATGACTTCTACTCGCGCACTATCTCCTCAATGATGTATCTGATTTTTAGTTTGGTTTGGTTTGTGGGGTTTAACGTCCCAAAGCGACTAAGGCTATGAGAGACGCCGTAGTGGAGGGCTCCGGAAATTTCGACCACCTGGGGTTCTTTAACGTGCACTGACATCGCACAGTACACGGGCCTCTAGAATTTCTCCTCCAAAGAAATTCCAGCCGCCGCGGCCGGGATCGAACCCGCGTCTTTTGGGTCAGCAGCCGAGCACCATAACCGCTTAGCCACCGCGGCGGCACTGATTTTTACACATCCTTGTCTACCAGTAAGGACTGTTTAGTCATTCAGCAGCCACTGCGGCCACTGCATCTTACAAAATTTATTATGCTTTTGTTTACAGCGTTCTCCTTGCTGTACTTACAGCTATTTAGCACCCAGGGAAACCCCTAGTCACATATTGTCAGGTTGATTGTTTATCTCTGATATTTACGCATTTTGTAAGTGCTAAAGCGTTTCCTAATACTGAAAATGCATTACTAATAATCTGCCATGCATTACTCTAGCACAGTGTACACAGGCAGTCTCTGTATAAAAGAAAGTAGGCATTTTGAACTCAACTTTTTTCTCAACTGCACTTCGAAATGCAATATGGTTATTGTATGTCAAAATTAAAGCATGCTTGTATGTACACTGCCTTTTTGCAACAGAAGCGCTCTTTTGAAATTCTTTTCCTAAAAAAATAAACAGGCTTACCCAGTGTATGCTGCACTAAAAAAAGCGCCACAAATATTTAGTGCCTCATTCCGGCACTACACTTTTGCCTTATGCATGTTCATCACACGAATAATGACCGCAGGCACTGTACCAAGCTGGAAAGTAATAGCAGGAAAGGGGCAGGTGGGTTCACGTAAGCATTGGCAAAAGAGAGTGCACAATAATGCTTTTCACACATCTGGCGCGCTGTTTCAAGATGTATTCCGTGTTGGGAAAGAGGTCGTGCAACACGGTGCTGACGGGCTGGCAGAGTTTGAGGGGAAAGACTGCAGGATAAATTTACCACGCGTAAAAAGTAAAAGAAATCAACGAGGGCCTGTAGAGGAAGGAAGGAGGAGTTGAAAGGAAACAACAAAAAACGAGAACGGAAAAACAAAACATTCTCGATAGGTGAAGGGCAGAGCTCAAAAAAAGGAATGCTGCAATCAAGTTTTTCGTGTCCGAGTGATGAGTGTGGCGGGTAGTTGGTGCGTCGAGCGAGGACATGTGGCGGGGCGTCGGCAAAGTCAGTAGGCTCAGGTCGATGCCCTAACGGAGACGTGGTGCTGACGGCAGTCTTCCCGGGGGCAGCGTCAGCGCCACAGCGTTGGCGTACGGTTGACGCCGATGTCCCGGCGGGTCTCAACGCTGGCGCAGGAAGCCGTCACATCTGTGTGTTCCGGGCTCCAGGTACGGCAGCCGGGTAAGCAGTGGGGGTGACGGTGTTCAGAGGCTGCCGGACAGGAAGGGAACAGCGGCGCCAGGGTCTGGTGGGTCAGGCTCTTGATGACGGCTGTCCAGGTCTGGTAGCCGGGGCGTCTGCGGCTGAGGCCCAAGCCGGCGAAATCGGGAAGCCAGCAGATATGGTCCACGTCCGTCGCCGACCGCGTTCTTCCTGTTCTGCCTCGCACGCTCTCTTCGCCAAGTTCCACTTCCGCCTTTTTTCTTCGTCCGCCACCTCGTGCGCCTTCTCTGGCTGCAGTGAGGCGCTGGCTCCTTACAGAGGTATACTGCCGAACGCACTGTCAATGGAGTGACAGCTGGTGGGGGTACTTCTTTTGTCACTGCAGGCTTCTCACCACACACACACTGGCCAAGGACACAAAATCACACAGTTGCTCACACTCTTGCAGATGCGTGCTGTGCACCGACACGCGGCAATCACTGCCGCTGCACCATCATTAGGTACGCCTACCTCTGGAGCCGGGTCGCCCTAAGGAGGCCGAGAATACCGTAGCACATTGCTGTCCCAAGGAGGTAGGTGAGGAGGGAAGCAGTCTACTAGGCTGCCAGCATTTAGTGGCGGCCCATAATTTTGGTCAGTGGCAGGTCACCTGCACCCTCTGATAACATGGGCGCATCCAAAATGAGGTTGTGAAGTGCGTTACGCGCGATGTTTATTCACACTGCGCACACCCACTGACAGTGGTGTGTCCGGTGCCTTCGCAAGCACCAGAAGCAGCTCCGCGGCGCACCGACGTAGCGTCAACGACAAATTGCGTGAAAGCTTTTGGAATGTGGTACAGGCTATCTGCTGGGTCGGGTATGTGGTGCCACGCCACTGGCGCAAGCAACCATGGCTCCAGTGGGCAGACATTGTCTCCTGCATAACAAAAAATTACGCTGTTACGTATGCCCTTCCTCGGTGATCTAAAAAGCCTTGCGGGACGCTCTACTATAAAATGGACGACTCGTGCTAAGTAGCCCACTGCCAGACAATGCATGATTGAGATGCACGACTGAGCACTGCTGTAAGGACAACTTTTACCATCATACTGAAAAAAAAATGATGCGCTATGATTCTCTATACAACACAAGTGCCGTCAGGTACATTTTGTGTTGGTTTCTTAGACAAGAAATGCCATGTATTTCAACAATGTTATATGCTTCCTGTGCTTCTGCTACAATTATAAATAATGTAAAGGGTGGCAATACACTACCATACTGTAATCAGTCTGCTTTGGTGTAACGTAGCTGTAAGCAGATCCGGGCCAATTCATAGTGATGAAGCTCTCTATATGCAATTTAGGTCGCCCGACGGTTGACAGGGGTTTTTTACTGCTTACAATGAAAAAATCTCCGTCGTGTAGCTGGCCTTCCGCCATCGCGGAATGCCGCGAGACGAACTCGTCTTTGAAGGATACGGGTAGCGCGGGCCCATGGCCAGAGTGCGCATGGTAGCGCCACAGATGCTAGAAGAAAACGTGCACAGCACAATGTTACCCCTGAAGGTTTGTTGCCAAGATACCGGATTTAAACGAATTCATGTGATCAAAAACTGAAGCTAAGGTCTACTCACTATCATGACGTCCGCAGCGTAGAACCCCTTGCAGCATGTCTGCAGGAGAGCCCCGGGGCGTTTTGCTGGCGATGAGTATGCCATCGAGCCACCCGATGCGATGTCTTGTCTTCGAGTCTCGCCGGAAGGCGCGCACCTTCTGCCATCCAACGTTGACAATGCGCAAACACTTTGTCCAAGTCGGTTGGGCAACGCCGACGCGTGCTTCACTTTCTACGGTGCCTTGAACACTGGTGTGAAGAAGCGCAGCGCGCACAGCACTTGCCGCTCCAATGAGAACGCTGTGACAAGCACACCTCCCAGTTCATCGGCGAGTACGTCGCACAGACACTGTGCAGTCTCCTTCCTATGTCGAAGCCTCGAAACAACTGAAAAACTCGTGTGAGCTTCAAAACAGTCTTCATGCAACCTCCTACACTGTTGCTCGCGGGGACACCCGTGATATAAACAGCCGCCATTCTCGGTCTCAAACACATCCACACAACTTTCTTCGCTGTCAAAAAAATTCTTAATCAGCTCGCATAATTAGGTAAGCAACATCCGGCACGTTTACGACGTCAGCCGCTAACACAAAAATCAATATGGCTGCCGGTCACGGCTGATCAGAACGGTGCAGTGACAACGTTTTTGATAATGTTTTTGAGTAAGAGCGATCCGTAATACGGTCCCTGGATCATCGAGTCATCACCCCCGACTCGAGAGGGGCCTGCAGAACTATTGAATAGGGGTACATTCCTTACTTTGCTTATCACATCCTTTAAAATAGCGACTACCTCGGAGCCTCCCCGTCTCGAGCGATCGTGTGGGCTCCTGCTCAAGTGGGCCTCGAAGGCAATGAAACGGTAGATGCCATCACCCACGCTCTCACTCTCCGGGAAACACCTTCAGAACCTTCCGAAACGGATCTCCAACCCATTCATGCCCTCAATTTATGAGAAATTATTCAGTTGTAACAATTCGGTCCGGAAATTTATTCTAATCCCTGTAGGGGCCTTACAAAGGTAGACGGACGCACTCTGCTCCGCCTTTACATAAACACTGCTGTGCACGAAGTTTTATAACACTGATCCTGCATGTAAAGGACATTGCCTGCATTGAGGGGAGAATTCTTCGGAGACTGCATGTACAGGACATTGCCCGCACTATGCGGGGAGGTCATCGGACACCTTCAACATGATGTGTACATGTCAATCAACCCCGAACCTCGCCCCAAAACATAAGCCCAGCCAGGAGGACTGCGAGGCAGCCTTCATCGGCTGCTCCGACCTGGTGAGCCAGAAGGCCTGGGTCGGCCAAGCCCGATCCGCGGAGGTGACCAATGGGCTACTAGAACAAGCAGCCCACCTAATGATTGTGAGGGGTGGCGCTTTCCGGGTTGCGTTCGTCTTGCCAGTAGTGCACAAAGATAAGAGTGAGGCTACGGAGGAGTATAAGTATATTAACTGTTGGAGAAGTATCTGTAGCTTTTGTACCAGCTACATTGTCCACAGATTCCCCGTTTCGCGTAACTCGAACAGGTGCAGTTCTGCGCATGCGCGAGGAGCTGAGTGACGTGTCAGTGCGCAGTCGGCGCGCGCCTCACCTCCCGCCTCGTCGCCGCACCGATCGCATCATTTCGCCAGCTGAGCGCATGCGCGAGGAGTCGAGTGAAGTCATTACGCGCGCCGGCCCCTAGCCAGATGTGATCATGCAGGGCGCGCGCTACTGCGTATGCGCAGGGAAGCTGCGTCGCCGTATAAATGCAGGGTGATACCGCCGCGGTTTATAGCAATTTGCATATGGAATAAGGAGAGTCTGGCGCTGCCAAGCGGCGCTGGAGACTGGAGAATCTCAACTCTCCGACTCCCTAGGTTGCGGCCTGGCGGCTGGCTGCCGAGAACAGGAACAATGAACCGCGCGCGGCCAAGCCAGAGGCTGAGATGCCGGAGCAGAGAGAGAGCGCCTGGCCTGGAGATACATCGCGACGCGGAGCGGCGTGCCCTGGCCTAGCCGGAAGGCGATGCGGCGATGGAAGACGACGTGAAGGTCCGCCGTGTATCCGATCACGTGATTTTATCACGCAACTCGGGAGAGAAACCAAAGCTATCTGAAAAGGTGTAACCAAGATAAATTTGTACCTCTCGCTACGTATATCCTGGCATAGGTTAACTAAGCCACTGCCAATTTTTTCGCGTGAAACACTGTCACGAGAGAAAAAGAAAACGATAGACCTATGAAAAGGCATGTTAATTGGCACGTAACACTTGAGAGAAATAGAAGGGCGAAGAAAGGAGAGTGCCGTGGTATTTTTAAGGAGATGGAGAAGAAGACCACGAATCCGAAAACGAGGCAGAAGAAGAAGAAAATGAAGAGGTATAAAAGGAGGAGTTGCGAGGTGGACAGGAGGAGGAACGTTCCAGGTGCGGAGGACGCTGGCGCACGGCCGCCGGCTGCTGCCAGAGGTGTTTGATCGTAAGGCCCACTGACTCGAAGTGGTCCCCATAGGCTGATGCCCCGGTCCCGTGGATCACGACGCTGACCGCGTATTCGGAAGGTGAGCGTTGTGTTAACACCTCCGAAACGCCGACTCAGCCAGCCGCTGGTTTTACCTCCCAGACCTCGTCACCGGTGTGAGGACGCTCCTACGTCGGCATCCAGCTTCACCTAATCCTCAAAATTCCTGTCGTAGAACAGCGGCGTCTCTTGAAACAAGGTACCACCTGGGATTTTGTCCGTACTCCGCGTCCGACATAGCGTGCGGACCACCCGCTTTTGGTATCAAGCCTGTATGAGTGCGGCTGTGATTTACTCGCCAGGACCTTTAGTGTGGTAGGACTACGGTGGTTGTCTGCAGGATTATCTTTGTGCGTGCAGTGCGCTGTTTTGTTAGTTCTTTAGGCACGCATAAATTGTGGCATCTTGAGTTTCCCCTTCGAAGCCTTTTCTCTGGTTTATATGCTTGCACACACACAGAATGCATACCATAAAACTTCGCAACCACACTTTTCTGTGGCACACACACTTTGACGCAAATTTTCTCCTAGCCGCTTCAATCCGGGGAACGTGGAATCTGCGTTCCTTGAAGCTACGCAGCAACATGTTAATTTGGCTAAAAAGTTGCGAGGAACTTTAGCGGCTAAAGTGGTGAAAGGCGAAAGCCTGAGTGCTGCATTCTGCTGCGCGATTGTTCACTTCCCATTCTGTTGGTGTATTAACTGCCAATTAATGACGCTCAAGCTTCGCCTTTAGGAGTGGAACGCGACAGCACGTTGTAGCGCTGCCACGGAGTTCAAGGAACGCCACAACCCGTTGGGCACGATGCATTGCCCTTTGAACGCAACGCTTTTTGAGGAAAGGAAATGGGGCTGTAATTCTCAGTCATCTCGGTGGACACCCGAGCCGCACCGTACAGGAAGGGAGGAAGTGTGAGTGAACGAAGAAAGAGGGGCCATAATGAAGAAAATGAAAATTGTATTTGAGGAAAGGAAAATGCGCATTAGCTCTCTCACATATCTCAGTAGACACTAGTCGAAAATTGTATTTGAGGAAAGGAAGTTGCGCAGTAGTGTAGTAGTAGTGAAAACATTTATTATTTTTTTTTTCAAAAGGAAGAGTTAGGGAGTAGGGGGATGGGGATAGATAGATGTGGAGCTTCAGTGGTCGGTCTTCCCTAGTCCAGGATCCCGTTGGCCTCTGCCGCTGCCTTGGCCCTCGTCACCAGCATAAGCTGTGTGCTAACTGTTTCACATATTTCGGTGGACACCCGTCAAAATTCGCGCGCGTCACGACAATTTGGACCAATCTGAAACGCGGACAAATACGCCTTGCTCGTCGGTAAATTGGTTTTTGAGGAAAGGAAATGTATCTCTCTGTTATATCTCGGTGGACACCTAAACCTCGCCGTAACGGAAAGAGAGGAAGATGGGAGTGAACGAAAACACCGTATTCACTAGACGCACCTTTGTTCATTCCAAACCATCGAGCTGGCATGGCGGAGTGGTAGCGTGCTCGACTCGCACTCCGGAGACCGGGGTTCGATTCCCAAGCTCGGCCAATTTCTTACTCGGTTTTATTTATCTGGTCTTACTAGATAGGTTAGTTAGACTAATTGGTTAAGTCAGCAATTAACTAAACTCAGTCAAACTTACTTACGATCCCTTTAATTGGTTGCATGGTTAGTAGCACAAGTACAATTGGCCCCGTTTGAAATTCGCGCACTGTGACGTCACGACCGTTTCGACCAATTGAAAAGCGTGACATTTCTGTCGACAGCTCCTGCTCACAACGATGAGGCATTAAAGGCTTCCGCCTTAATATCTAGACGTTTGGGTTAGGCAAGCCGGCACTCCGAACTGATGAGATTAAGGGAACGGCTGCCAACTATAGTTGCAGATTAGAGAAAGACGGATGCATAAACCGATCTTCTACATTTGCATTTTCACATGACACACCCTGCGATGTGATTGGTTTTCTCCCAACCAGTTTTCTCCGGAGAATTGTTCTAGCTTACTACTGCACTAAATATTTAAAGCACTTAATTAAATAACTGTAAGGAAGACTCTTAACCTGTTTGACTGGATTTTTGTGTAGAATTGTGCTAACCAGGTTCTCAACGAACTGTAATGAATATATCTGGGGATAATCATAGCTTTGAACGCTGAAGGCGCGTGGCAGCATTAAGAGATTTTCTCGACCTGCCCATGTGACTGGTACTAAAAACTCTCTATATTCGTCTAAGGACCAAACAGTAACACATCTGATTTTCAGGTGTTATTTCTTGCACACTTCGCCGTCGCAACCGAGGGGCAATCATACGGTTAAGTTGCACAAGGCCGAGCAGCCGATCCGCCGATCGGCTTGCCCGGCAGTACGGCCGCTGCGAACCGCAATGAACCTGTGGAAAATTATGCAGCTTGCCTCTTGTGCCATCAGATGGAGCCAGAACATTGCATTGAGAGTTTTACAGCCAGCTGATGAGGGCCTGCCAGCCAGTAATGGTCAAAGGGCATGCACGGGCGGGAGCGCTGCCGGCAATTGCATTTGCCGGCAACATCTTTTAGTTTTATTGTACACCAGTACGGCGTAGCAAACAGCTATTCTCATGGATTCATATATGGAGGGGGGCAGAGTCTGCTCGCAAGTTTTAGGTGCACTTGCACAGTGTGGGAGATAGGGTGAGCACTTACTACCACTGCCACGGCTAGCAGCAGGGTTCAGCCGTTCAGAAAATATGGGCTACAGGGATCATTTCCAGACTTGTACAGAGTGTGTCTAAGGCACGAGAGATACGATAGAACCAAATTGGCGTCACTCCAGTGTATGGCTGGCAACCGTTATAAAAATGAGCTTTGTTTTTCTGTTCACGCAATGTTGAGCATGTGTTCAGCCAACAGAAATTTAACTGAAATTTAACTTTAGTTATGTTTACACAACACTCACTCAACAGAAGGTATGTGCCCCAAAACTCAACAAATATGGTGCATAATTACTATTTAATTTCTGCTGTTTTTTCTTTGAGAAATATATTTGACAATACGTGGTTTGCAACCATCCGTGACACTGTGTGCGACTCTATGAGCTGTTCCGACAGGAGAATGTAATACTACTTTAGAAATATTCTTCTACCCTTAGCAAAAACTAATACGTTTGAAATATACGGCGGGCTATTTAGATTGCATTTTAGACATATTTTGTATTCATGAATGCACTAAGAATATGTAGGAAATACTTTCCTGGAATTTCATGCTTGGTATTCGAAATATATATTCTTAAAATATGCCAAATATACCTCCCTTAAAGCATACTTCGAGCACTTTTCAAATATGTGAAAAAATATGTACGCAGCATTAGCATCATGTCAGTGTATTAACAGTGTAATTTCAGAAAGATGAAATTAATTCATCCAAAGTATACTCCAATTCTAAAAAACGGGCAGTCCTTGGAAGCGTATATGTATGCAGTTTTAGCATCTTGTCAATGTATTAAAAGTCTACTTTCGTAAATATGAAGTTAATTCATCCGTAGTATACTTAAATTCTAACAAACGGACAGCCCTTTTAAAAGTATTTGCAGCACACCTCTAGCTGCTGTTGAACAGTCGAGTGCTCGAAATCGCGTTTCGGGAAATGGCATTTGCGTGTTGTCAACGTATTTGAAGTCGACTTCCGTAAATACGCAACTAATTTGTCCAAAGAATACTTAAATTCTAGCAAATTGGCAGTCCGCCTTAGCATATTTGCAGCACACTTCAAGCTGCCGTTGAATAACCGAATGCTCGAAACCGAGTTTCGGGAAATTGCATTCTTATGTTGGCAATGTTTCTAAAGTAAATACGCAGTTAATCCGTCCAGGTAGTTAATTTCTAACAAATCGGTAGTCCGCGTAAAAATATTTGCATTACACTTCAAGCTACCGTGGAACAATCTAGAGCTCGAAATGACATTTTAGGAAACAGTGAAAACTCCCCCTTTTCTGTCGTCCTTTCGTTGCAATACAGTAATCATATCGCGGGAACATCGCAGGACAAAGACGAGACGTGACGAGAACGCCTGCGTTGTTCCCGTGCTATGGTTACAGTCTTGCGATGAATTACCAACCTGCCCAAGGCTTTTCTGTTCTAAGTCCAGTAGTTTATCGTAACTTCTAGCAGGATCGTAATCACCACTTATTTACACTACGTGCGGAGAACGTGATAACATGATACCGACAAAGACGCCTTGGGAATTTCCGGGCCTGAATATGCCAGCGAAAAGGACCACAATTGACAAGGCCGACCGGCTCACTTACACGCCCGTGTATCTATTGGTTGACAGTTCGTCTCCTGACCTATATCTAACGGAAGTTACGACTAGCAATTCTGTTCTACATCGCCTCCCGATTTGAACGCGACCAGTAGGGCACACCTGGGATAATGTTTGTGCCCAGTCTTTGCGCAAATAACGCCTCACCGGGCAAGTTAGTGCATCGCTCTCGGTGGCTATATATAAAACAAGCCAAGTATGGCGATTGTTGGAGGATTTGTTGTTTCCTATCTTTGCCGTTCCCATGTCATCCCGTGACCTAATGCGCTTGTAACTGCGCTTGTCCGATTTGTTCTGCAGTTGAAGCATTCACCCTTCTCATTCTGTGAAGACCTTTTTGAAGTCGAAGTGAATATAATTTTAATGTATTAAATGTATATTTTAGTGCATTTCTAGTATTATCTAATGTATTTATTGTATATCTTTAGTATATTTTTAATGCATTATAAATATGCCAAGTGGGCAAAAATGCACTTTTCACGTATATTAAAGAAAGTTCAAAATATTATTTGCAGTATGCTTAGAAAGCATTTAGTTTAAGCATAGGAACAAAAAAATGCGAAATAAATATGAAATTATTACAATACGTTTGAAATGAATTTTAAGCACATCCTCTTTTTCGCTAAGGGTACTCTTGAATCATGCAAAAAGAAAACTGCGCGAAATGCGGGGAGAAAACAGAAACATACACGACAGTACCAGCGCCAGACGTAGCGCCGGTACTGTATGATCATCACCATCAACATCATCAGCCTAACTACACCCACTGCAGGGCAAAGCCGTCTTCCATGTCTCTCCAATTAACCCTGTCCTTTGCCAGTTGCGGCCACTCTATCCCCGCAAACTTCTTAACCTCATCCACGCACCGAACTTCCTGCCGTCCCCTGCTACGTTTGCCTTCTTAAGGAATCTACTCCGTTGTTCTTAAGGACCAGCGGTTATCTTGCCTTCGCATTACATACACGGCCCAGGCCAACTTCATCCTATTGATTTCAACTAGGATGTGATTAACCCGCGTTTGTTCCCCGAGCCACTCCGCCCTCTTCTAATCTCGTAACGTTACACCAACCAATTTTTCTTTCCATAGGTCGCTCCGTTGTCCTTAACTTAAGCTGAACCCTCTTTGTTAGCTTCCACGTTTCTGCACCATAGGTGAGTACCGGTAAGATGCAGCTGTTGTATACTTTTCTGTTCAGGGATATTGGTAAACTACCATTCATGATCTGAGAGCACCTGCCATATGCGCTACTCCCAATTCTTATTCTTCTAGCTATTTCCCTCTCATGATCCGGATCTGAGGTCACTATGAGCCCTAAGTAGTCATATTCTCTTACTACTCCCAGCAGCTCGCTACCAACTGCGAACTGCTGTTCCCTTGCTAGGCTGCTGAACATTACTTTGGCTTTGTGCATGTTAATTCTTAGCCCCACCGTTCTGCTCTGCCTGTCTAACTCATCGATCATGTTTTGCAGTTAATGTCCTGAGTGGCTTAGCAAGGCAATGTCATCGGCGAATCGCAAATTACTCAGGTATTCTACATTGACTCTTATCCCCAACTCTTGCCATTTCAGACCCCGGAATAGCTCCTGTAAGCAAGCGGTGAATAGCATTGTCGAGATTGTTTCTCCCTGCCTGACACCTTTCTGTATTGGAATTTTACTGCTGATTTTATGGAGAACTATAGTAGCTGTGCAATCGTTACAAATATTTTCCAATATTTTCGCATAACACTGTGCCGCACCATGACTCCCCAATGCCTGCATGAAAGCTGAGGTTTCCACTGAGTCAAATGCTTTCTCGTAATCAATGAAGGCTATATATAGGGATTTGTTATATTCTGCGGATTTCTTTGTCATCTGACTTATAGCATGAATGTGGTCTATTGTAAACTATCCTTTACGAAAGCCTGCCTGATTATTTGGTTGACTGAAGTATAAGGCTGTCCTGACTCTGTTAGCGATTACATTAGTAAACACTTTGTAGGCAACGGACAGTAAGCTGATAGGTCTAATTTTTCAAGTCCTTGACTTCTCCTTTAATATGAATTAAGATAATGTTAGCGTTCTTCCAAGCTTCTGGTACAAGGCACTGATTGCGTATACAAGTTGGCAAGTTTTTCTAACACAATGTCTCTTCCGTACTTCAAAAAATCTGCTGTTACCTGATCCTCACCACCTGCTTTCCCCCTTCGCATTGATCCTAAGGCTTCCTTTTCTTCCCCTTTCGTTACTGCTGGGATATCTCATTGCTGTGCTCGACTGCATCTCTCAGTAGCTTGATGATCACATTCGCTACTGTATGCATTTGTGTACAACTCTTCGGCTGCTGTATAACATTTTACGTATTAAGAACGCATGCAGCACCTGTTAAAATTCTCGTAAACCGCTCAGTCATTTTCTGGCATAGAAAAAAGTGCTTGTAGTGCAATATGCTCTATCAGGCATACCTACATAGGAGGATTAGTATGTGCGCTCATAAAAAAGGCGATATTTTTTAGTGGTTCATTTCAATTGTTTATGCATGAATCAAGGCCTCCAACTAACAGATCAATGCATGCGAACTCGATTACTTCTACTACATGAAAAGAAATATTAATAGTAATAATTTACATAACTTTGCTGATCGGCAGGGCACTACCTGCGCAGATCCGGACGCCGGTGGGCAGGACTATATAAGGGTTGAACCGAGATTGCGCTTATGATTGAAAAGTTATGAACTTTTATTTCATGCCATAGCCTAGTGTGAAATACTGTTCCATGCTGTTTATCTGATGGATGTGTATTTATATGTATGCACAAGTATGTTTGTGCGTATATCTGGAGCACTACAAGAGTGGGGAGCTCAGCGTCACGTTAACGAGAAATGGCAGCAAAAATGTGAATATACCGCCGGGAATTGCATCGGTCGTCAGTCCATCTGCACAATGCGAATGTATTAATAGGATTTCTTTATTTTGTGTTGTGTTAATTTAGCGCATACTCAAGAGAAATTCATGTGCCAGTTATCAACAAGCGCTCCATATGCTGTACACACTGCATCACCGAAATCTCTCCACGTTTTCAACATACTTTCAACAGGGTGTGTTGCGGGCTGCTGTAGTTTCAACATAAAGTCAACCATGTTTTCGTAACAGAAGTATGATTCGCGGGGCGAGCAGCAAGTGTCCTCGATACTCTGGCATGCGATCAGTGAGGTTTTATTCTTACGCAGATTTAAACTTGTATACCGAATAGGTGCGGAGATTATGTTCCGACCATACCTCAACCTTTGGCCGCGAGCCGCTGTTGGGTACCGTGTTGAGTAGGGCCTCAAGCTGAAAGCAAAAACAGCATGGAACTTGAGGCAAACACTATAGTAAGGCACACAACTACAAAGATACAATAGGTAAGACTTTTGCAATAGACTTCCGCTTGTGCGTCGATAGTGGGTACCTGGAGTGTGCGCGCCCTTTGCTTAAGGCGCAAGTGAGACTTGCAAACGACCTGCCTGAAAACTGTAAAGTAGACATTCGTAGGGCGCTATGGAAAATGCTTAAAACGTATGAAATTGACAATTCCCTCTCTTGTACAGTGAGTGTCCTACCAGCGCATCATATGATGCCCATCTATACGACCTATGTGGTTTCGCCGTGAACACCTAATGATATTCGGCCAACAGATATGTTTGCACTCGACAGATCTGCCTCAAGGCACAAAATTAAGCTCTGCAGATAATCCATTAGAAATGATTCTCATGCGTTCAGAACTCTTGGAGTCCTGTGATCTGTGCTTCATTATCACGGGATCTCCACCCTTTCAGCTTAGAAGTCTGTTCTGGGTTTACGAATACGCCGAGACAGCCTTATAAGGCAAGCCCCTGATCAGTGGTATCGGTTCATACCACCAACCGTGATTTAATTTTTTGCGCTTAACTTAAAGCTCAGTTTCTCCTTTGCCTCCGAAAATTACCTCTTTACCTTCATGCACATGTGCCTATATAATCGTTTTCCTGTAGTGAGAATAACGTTCAATGCTACTACGGTCAATATATAAAGCATTTATTTGTATGGAAGAGTCGGCTTTAAAACTAACTGAACCGCTGCCGTATATTTTACACAAAAAATGCTGCTCTTAATTATTGTTTTCATTGAGGTTGGTTTAAAAGCCGTTTTCACACATGCATTACCACTAAATAGCTCCAGAGGAGCTCCCTAATTATATATGCCGCCGCGGTGACTGTGGTTATGCCACTCGGCTGCGTTCCTAAATGACGCGGGTTCAATTTTTGCCCTAGCGGTCGCACTGCTGGAGACCCATTGTGGGATCTCAGTGCAAGACCGCAACCCCTTGCGGTCGAAATTTTCTGGAGGTCTCTACTACGTCGTCCCTCTAGCCTGAGCCGCTTTGGGACATTAAGCCCCTTAATCATTTCTACATTGTGTAGTGACCACAGTGCAAGAATATCATTATGTGTTAATAAGTCATATAACACCTTGACATTTATGAAGTAACATCATCTATTTGACACCAGCAGCGAACACCGCGTAACTGAGTAGGGATGTTTTACTCTGAGAAACCCAAGCTCTAGAGCGAGACACTCATCACTGCAGACTTCCTCCTCGTTGAAAAATCTTACCTATAAAATGCTTTCTGCGCTCGCACCAACCATTTCAGACGGGCAACAAAATCGATCAGATGTAGTGAAAATCTGAAATTCGCGCGGTTACTTTGCATAATGTTCAGTCCCTCGTGGTACATGGAGACGGCTGAGCTAAAGAGAAGAGCGATTTCCTGGGCTTGTTTACGTCGACAACAAAAAACCGCATCACCATACCACGCCTGCCGTATTAAGTGAGACCCTCTAGGGCAAGCTGTTGCATGGCACAACGCCAAGCAGGGTTGGGTGCCGTAACTAGCCTACTACCTCCTCCAAAACAGCCTCTAGACTGGGGACCCCGCTCACCGGCGTATCGTTTGGGGTCCTCCTCGCATGGGCCTTGAGGCGCGCCTTCTAACCGGACATTCCCCTCTGACTCAGACGTTCAGGATCTCGAATTCACTCCAGATTACTCCTTCAAAGACATTTACTTCATCAATATGGCCATGGCCGTTATTCCCGCCCTTGTGAAGGTCTCTCAAAGGCAGAAAAGCGGCTTCTGATTCGCCTGTATACTCGTATTTTGCTGTGCCCGGCAGCACTCAAACACCCTTCCTACTCGGGCCACATTGCTGCTTGTGCGCAACCGAGTAAGGCCGTCAGAATTGGGAGATCCCAATAAATGGTTTTGCCTGCGGGCTATTCCTCGGTGGTCTGGTTCTTTATGGCCGCAGCTGTGGTCGAGCTAGCGGAATGGCGTTGGCCCTGAGTGCAGATGCGAAACTGCGCTAGAAACCCCCCCCCCCCCAAATTTATTTTTTCATACATTAGCTCTTTGTCGTCACGATAATCCGTCAAACTGCCCATAAGAGAGGTGCTTACTTCCGTATTCTATTTGATGCAGCATGCAGCTATGAATAATTGTACCTATGTGCTGTTCCATGAATTCAGCTCTAAAAATAAATTATCCACAATCGAACGATGTTACAAGCTTTTTCGTATTCGGCGAAATTACGCGGCCTTCTTAATTACTCCTCGTGATTAAAGGATGAAAGCGGTTACAGAACACCAGCCTATTCCATACCGAAAGGAAAGTTCCCATATCTTTCCGGCAGGTGGTGTGAGGAAGAGGACTGTCTACAGCTAGTACAGGCAGCAAAAGCGCGGGAGTCACGAGAGACGAAGAGGGAAATAATCTTTACGGACATAAAGCAGGGAATAATGGTGGTAGTTTTCCTCAAGTGCAATATATTAAAGGCAGGAAAATGGCCCATAAATTGCGGAGAAGCATTGGAAGGGATGCCAAACAAACTGGATTTCACAGTGACGCAACGGGCACAGTTGTTGCAAGGCAACAACAAAGCCGATACAAGATTAGACATCACACATTTTCTGAGGAAAATTTCCGCGTTCAAACAAAGCAAACCATATACGCGAGCCTATTCAGATGTAATGGTGAACAGGAATCATAGAGAGGTGCGTTATTTAACTAAATCAGAGTGTTTATCGAAGCAGCCAACCATATGGCCCTATTGGTGTCACTGGGGCTTCGAAGGCAGTTTAGGGATAAGAAATGCTGCCATTTGCCTAGTGAACTAGGCGCGCTGAACGCCGCCCTTGTGTAGTCGCGTGATTAGGTTCGACTTGGATGAGCAATGGTATTCTGCTTCTAAAGGTTGCAACAAAAGACGCACCACTACTGTTACACATGCATTTTAGTGGCTAGGTTGGCTGGGTATCTAAAAAAATACTTTTCTTTGAATGAATAAGCTTTCTGTGATTTAGTGTGGTGCGGTTATATTGTCACAAAAGCCCCGCTATCTCCAAGGCGTGCCAACATGATGTGCGTAAATATTTTACTGAAACGCAGCATTCAGATAGTTTTACTTAGAACCAAGGTTCGTATCGGTTCCTTCGCATTACTGGAGCTCACTAATTTTTTTAGCGAGAAATAAATGAATCGTGCAGTAAGCGGTTAAGCGCTATCAATAAAAGACATTTATTTCTTGTATGCAGTGCACAGTGCGACTTGTAAAACGTGCTAGCTAGATTTTATATTTTCTTCGGTTGCAATGTGTTTTTCAAGATGTCTGATTCCTCCCCCCTCTCCCCCCCCCCTACCTCACGCCCTTGCTTTGAACCTTTATAAACCCTTCTAAGCGCCAATAAAGCGTTTAGTGGAAGTTCAGCGTTTAGTTGAAGTTTAGCGCTTGTGTCCTGCCTTGTCCCGTCATTTTGCGCCATGGACCTCATGTGAACGACCTGCTAGCTGCAGCTATCACCCTTCTAACTTTGAATGAGGATCACCTTGGGTAACGTGGAGGTATCGAATAACTATTGCAGTGACTTTGCTTCAAACATGAGGCAGGGCGAACAGATAAGCATCACTGGCCACTGCACACGAGCACTAAGCTATTGCAACAGGCGATCACACTCGTGATGTGCAGTGCAGGTCTTCGCCTTGACTTCCATCTGTGAGCGTCATGATAGGAAAGAAATCGCGCTTTGGGGCACCTGGCGCTGCTGTCCCTCTCCAATAACCTGGTTTCACACAATCCTCCAAGGTTAGCACTGCTAATCCACCAGGGATTTTCATTTTATAAGCCTCGACCAGTTTGCGTGCTCTCCATGCTCTTTCACCGTGCACTATTTCAGGAATCTCTTTTACCATATTCCTCTCAGTGTTCGGGTAAGTGAGAGCACGTATTATTCTGCAGTGACAGTCTATGCTTTCAGCCGCCTCAAGATATTTGAACGATGTATACCATTTCAAACGTCCGCACAACCCGCAACCCACCGCACTCCTCACAAATGAGTTTCTATGCTTTTCACACACATGACACTGAGTTAGTTGACCTGGAAGGTTCAATTGATGTTGCTACATTTGGTAGTTTGCATAGACGCCCCGTTTTGTTTGGTTTGGTTTATTAGGTTCAACGTTCCAAAGCAACTCAGGCCATGAGACATGCCGTAGTGAATCGCTCCGGAAATTTTGACCGCCTGGGGTTCTTCATCCTGCACTGACATCGCACATTACACGGGTCTCTAGTGTTTCGCCTCCATCGAAATTCGTCCGCGGCGGCCGGGATCGAACCTGCGTCGTTCGGATCTGCAGTTTTAGGGCACAGATGCTCACCTCACATGAAACGATGAAATATGTGGTAGAACACTGCGACAAACGCTTAAAGATCTCGAATTTAAGTGATTAGGCACTGAGAACTTGTCCTGAGATGCTCACTTTTAGTTTGTGAGCATACTTTGACTGCCATGATGACCTTAAACCTAAAATATGGATTAGCCCCGATTGCAAATCTATTGGGAAGAAAGGAACATATTTTTGTGCAATCAATGTCACTGTTTTGAGAGAATCTTTGCGACAACCGCCAGTTTCTATTAAAAAAAAAGACTTATGTGCGCAAGCTGAAGGATGCTCACTTCACAACAAACGAAGAAATCGGTGGTAGCTAGAACGTGCTAAGAAAAAACTGGCTAAACATTTTCTACAGCGCGCCTTATATTCTCAGCGCGCGAAATCTCCGCATATTGCGAAGACTGGCCTTGGAAGTGAAAGCAGTTGCATCGCTACCTGCGTTTACGTTTAACACCTGGCCGGCGCTCCCGGCCGAGGAAAAAAGTGGTCCCTTCCAGAGATAGGCTCGGCGGAAGTTCATAATGGTATAACATGCAAGCGACTCACCGTAGTTTCTTGAAATTCCACTTTCTCTGTACTATATAGCCACATGACACCCTCGCTGCACGGTGGATAAGTCAAAGAGCCCTTGTAGGAGTACATGGGGACTTTCGTCCCGTTCCGAAAAAAACCGGCCAGAGACACGCCCTGCACCACACCAAGGCACCCAAGCTGATTTAAAAAAAAAATATGAACTTTAGTATTTGAGCATATTTATGCACAACGAAGAAAAAAAGGTCCGAATTTCTCAATTCATCATGAATGAAATGCATGAAGGATTTTTGACGTGCCCTTTATTGGGTACAATGTACAACCCCAGACACCCGAAGCAGTTGTACCTAGAATATAATTATCCAGCCAAAGATTTGAAAATGTGCTCCATATATTTCACGGAAATGACAATAGGCTCCTTGCTGCAAAATAAATAGTTGAAGCTCCTCCAGATGCTATGAAATGCGGCTACAGAACAGCTGAGGCTGCTATAGAGATTCATTACAATAAAGAAGCATGCAGTTTTTCAAAAAAATCTCAACATTAAGGATCTTGAACTCTAAACTGTCACTTAAGTTATGATTGAAATATAAGGAATAATTCATCTGATCAGATTCCATATAATGTTGTTTTTAAAAAACAAGCCCTGGGAAAGAAGCACGCAATAAGCCTTATGCAAAAGAATTCCACGCTTGCAAACAGACGCTACCTCAGAACCACTAGGCAAGCAGCCGATTTTTCTTTCATATGGTGATGCGATAGTACGTGTAGCCAGCATGTACTCGTATGTGTTTCAAAGGAACTCTAATAACAGGCTTTATGCTGCTTTATATTTGGCGCTACTAAAGGGTCATGATTTGTAACATAGCAGCCGAGAAATCGGAAGCTATTAATTTCGCTGAGACTTCCACTAAACGTCGACTGTACTGAGGGTAAAATTTCACCGCCATGACGCATTTCCATGCACGACTGCTGTTATGGTATTTTAAGTGGGCGAGCCTGAAAGCGAACGATGAATCGAGTCACCTCACGTGCCCCGAGGAGTTCTTCTCTTCCTGTAAAAGGAAGAGCGTTTATTATTGTTTCTCTTTCCCCCTGTAACTGGGTGCCGCTGAGAAGGCACCCGCTGCTCTGGGGAATCGTCAGATCCCTGCCTTTGTTATGAAGCCTGCTGCACGGCACGTGGGGACAAACATTGCCATGTTTGCGCTTCTATAGTCCATAGTAGCTAACAGTATTCGTATCCGGGAAGACCGGCGAAGCTGGGGGTGATAGAGTCCCGCACATTGAGGTGGGGACGACAGCTCTGTCCGCTGTCGCGCCAGGTGCAGCAAGAGGCCCCTCCTCGTCTGAGAGAACGGCGGGCCTATTTCGCGGCCGCACGTGGTCCACAGCGTTTCTCGTATTTGCAGCGACGAAGATCTTGTGGGATGGCGAACCATTCCGGCAATCGAAGCTGGGCGTGGACGGATGTTTCGAACAAATACGTGCTCGCTGGACGAAAGCAAAGAGCTTTTGCGTACGTTACTAACGCAGCGCATGTTTTGCTTCAATCGCTTGAAGTCCACATACGTTCTTAGGCCGAGGTGCATTCCTTGAGTGGGCGCTTGCAGCTGCCTGTCCATGAGGAGCTCAGCGGGTGGGGACCCAGAGAACGCGTGTGGCGTCGTCCTGCAGGAAAGCAGGATCCGCTCGATGTTTGGACATCCCCAGGCGCCGCCTTCTTCATTGTCTACATGACGTTTTCCGCTGCTCCATTCGATGGTGGGTGCAATGGCGAAATCCGGTTTCGCCTGATGCCGTTTTTGCTGAAGAAGTCTGCGTACTTATCGCAAGTGAATGCGGTGCCGTTGTCGGAGAAAATGATGTCTGGTATGCCATGTGCGCAAAATATGCTTCGGAGGCATCGAATCGTGGCGTCCGCTTAAGGTGCATAAAAGAGAAGCACCTCTACCCATTTAGATTAGGCATTGACTAGGCTTAAAAAGTTGTGTCTTTGGAATGGACCACCAAAGTTGACAAACAGTCTAGACCATGGTTTCTTCGGAAACAGGCACGGATTCATGCTTTCCGTCCCATTATCTGGTGTCGAAAGATTTTTAAAAATCGCACTTTGTGTGCAATGTTGATGTTGACCCCTTCTCACCGGATCTGGCTCCGCGCGACTGCTGTCTGTTTTTCCACACCTGGGTGATTTTCATGAATCAGATCAAGAACTTTTGCTTGCAGTTCTTCAGGAATGACTCGTGCTCCTCGCCAGACGCAGTTCTCCTGAACACTAAACTCTGTATGGTTCTTCTGAAATTGTGTCCAATTACCTCCTCTTGGCAGCTCATCTACACTAAGGAGCGCCCGGCGTAGGCAGCACGATTTGTAGCTTTGGCGATGGCGGACGACGGAGAAGTCAAACATATGAGCCTTCAAGCATGAAGATGCCAGTAGGCTTGGGTAGTGTACCGGGCTCTGTAGGAGCCTGTAGCCGCGTCAGTGCGTCAGCGTTGCTGATGCTGGTGCCGGGGTGGTACACAGGCGTTTATTTGTACGCTAACAGGGTAATTGACCAAGTTATCATACTCGGTGAGAATGGGCTTGTCTTGCCCGAAAAGGCCCAGAAGTGATTTGTGACCAGTTACAACATCAGAATGTTGGCTCCAGGGATACCGATGAAACTTCGAGACGCCGAAAATTGAGGCAAGGGCTTCTGTTTATAGCTGACTAATTTTTTTCTGCTCGAATTCGGCTCCTCGATGCGAAATCAATAGGATGTTCCCGTGTTTTGTCTGTGTGCGAGAGTAGCTTCTATTCCTGATGATGAAGTGTTGCAGCTGAGAAAGATTTGCTTGGACGAATCGAAACGATGTAGTAGCGATGCAGAAGTCAGTACATCTTAAATTTCTCTGAAAGCCCGGTACTCTACACTTACCTACTTCCACAGAGTTTTTGTAAGTAGCAGATTCAAGAGCCGGACAACTGTCGAAATATTAGGTAGAAAACGCGTTGAAGATGCCTGGCGTCCTTGGGACTTGTGGCATTCAGGACAGCTTCTATCTTCCATGGTGTTGGCCTCACTACATCTGCGTTTATGACATGGCCCACAGTTGCTAGAATGAACATAAATCTAAATTGAGCCTGACGCCTGCTTGCTGTAGACGGTGTGGCACACTGGCCACGTTCTTCAAGTGTTCTGCGTAGTCCATTCCCGTTACCAAGTCGTTATCAATGTACACGGTGATGTGTCGCATGTCCTGTAGCAAATGTTTTAGTTCTCTCTTGAATATGGCTGGCGCTGAAGCTACTCCGATAGGCCATCTGGTGTCGAAAGATTTTTAAAAATCGCACTTTGTGTGCAATGTTGATGTTGACCCCTTCTCACCGGATCTGGCTCCGCGCGATTGCTTTCTTTTTTTCCACACCTGAGTGATTTTCACGAATCGCGGCAAGGGGATATTTTTCGAGCACTGTGTCACCTTAGTGACCTTGAAGTCGCCACATGTGCGCACGCAGCAGTCTTAACTGAGCACAGGAACAACTGCGGCTGCCCCGTCGGATGTTCTTACTGGTGTAAGTACCCCTTCTCGCTCTATTCTTTGCAACTTTTCTGCGACCTTGTCTTGCATTGCGAAAGGAATTGTTTGCGGTTTGAAGAATTTAGGAACTGGATCTTGCTTGACGACAATTTTGGCCTTCACACCTTTGAATGTGCCCAGTGGCTCTGAAAATACTTCTTTATAGCAAGTCAGCAGCTCCTTAACGCTCGTGAATCAATGTATCTGACGTCATTGAGATGGAGCTGCAGCGCACTAATCCACTTTCGTCCGAGAAAGGTTGGAGACTGGTCCGAAGCTAAAAATAAAGGCAGGGTTGCCCCTCTGCGTCCGACCAGGACCGGAACGGTTACCTCTCCCCTACCGGGTGTCATTCTTCCGCAATTACTCTTCAGAATCACGTCTCATGGGTCTACTGACGGCTCAGGTAGCCGATTTTGGAATGCGGCCTCCCCAATTGCTCTGACACTCGCCCCAGTGGCCACCTTCATTCTAAGAGGTCTGCCTGAGCAGCATAGAGCAGCTATCCCCTGCAATAGCAATTTATCGTCTGTTTCATATGCGCTGGGCATGGCACTGTGAACTGGGTGCGCTTCGGCCATACCCTGAGCTTGCATTAGTATGCTAATGTTTTTCCGCCATCTTCATTTCAAACAGGAGCTTGACTTCTGACTCGAACGTTAGGATTGACTCTTCAGGCAGGTGCCGCTGCATTGGCACGTTATTACATGCTCAGAGGAGTCTGTCCCTAAGCATGTCAGGAAGGACGGTGCCGTACCCACTCAGTTTGCTGAAAGCTTTTTAAGTGATGCAATTAGTCGCTGACATATTCTTCCGGTTGGCGAGAGCAACTATTGAATTTGAAGCGGCAAGCCCCCCCGGAAGGCATCGCAGTGTAGTGGCCCGAGAGCACGGTGAACATTTCGTCGATGCAGACTTGTTCCGGTGTTTTAGGCGTGAGCAGGCCCCATTTTATGGAGTAGGTACTGGGCCGCAGCAGGTCAAGAACACGCGCCTGTTCCTCACCTCCGGAACGCGGTCGGCGTCGAAGAAGAGATTTACACGCTCCAAGTACTCCGTCCAAGCTCTTCCGCAGCAGTGGATTAGCTCAACTGATCCGAAGGTAGGCATGGTTGCAGGTAAAGTAACGCGATCCCGGAAAACTTTTACCTCGTCGCCACAGTTGTTCTGGGATTGTAAGTAGCGAGCCTGAAAGCGAACGTCGAAACAGATCACCGACGTGTCCTGAGGAGGGCGCAGGAAGAGGCGCACTGTAAACCGACAGTACACGTTCCTAGCGGGAGTCAGTCTAGCCCGTCTCCCTTAAAAAGGGGCATCGTTTATCGCTTACCCTGTTCGCCGTGCAGTTGGGCGCCGCTGAGAAGGCGCCTACGGCGTCCGTGGCGTCTGATGCTTTGGGGAATATTCATCAATCCACCCGAGCCGGCTGCGCTCAAAGTTTGGCCTATCAAAACAACTATGTAGCAGCCACCGCCGGATTCCGACTCGAGCCTACTCTCTCGAAATCAACTGGCAGCTTTGCTTTCCCCACCTATCGTACATGATATCCGCTCTTGTAAATTGCCGACGTCGATTCTTCGGTGATGCTGCTTATATTTTGCTTATTTACATACTTGTCAATTTGTACAAACCAGCCAATCGAGAGGTAGCTTTTATGGTGTGCTTTCTCTCCGGAGAACAGCACTTTCACTGAGACCGAGCAGACCGCATTATGGCAGCTGGTTATGAATTGTGAAGGCATATAGAATGGATGTTTTCTGATGTTTTCTGCCGACGATAATTTTTCAAAAACTCCTCATTCCTCAACCACCAAATTTCGCTTCTATGTCGAAAACTAATGTCGCCAACCCGAGAAGGTCATTTTTTTCGAGATTTCCTGAACGATAGATTCCACCCTCTTGCCTTCTCCATGCCGCGCTTATTGACTGTCGTTTGACCGCCAACGCCACTTTCAGACGTTCCCTCGCCGTCCTCTAATAATGTGCAATCTGCCACTTCGTTTTCCGCAGGGCGGCCGTTTTCGAAGTGCTCGTGAAAAAAGCGGGACGTAAAAGTTTAGAGTGACCACCTGCGGCATGGAGGGCGGCGCCCTTGATGCGCGGGAAGCCTGGTGATTCAGATGCGTCCTCAGTTGCGTTTCTAGACTTGCTAGGATGCTGCTTCATCCGACTTTCGTTCAGAGAATTTTCCAAAAACATCTGGGGCAGCGCGTCGACTTGTTCATATTCGGTTCCGGTTCAAGCGGCTGTTTTGAATGGCATATTGATATTACAGGTTTAAATTAACGCAATGGATGTCTCCGCGGCTACAAGGCACCTACGCAATAAAACGAGACGTTAAGAGACGGGTGGGCACTCTACTTGCCAGTGTGATTTATTGGAACAATTCTTGTTTGAACTAAGCAAACGGCGCATGCGCATCCTCAACTACTCACAAGACACGCGCGTTGATGACACCTTTGATCACCATTTACCCTCCAGGCATGCACGTTCCTTGTTCTTAAACACAGCGACTGTGAATTACAAGTCTAACTTTATAAAAAAATTTCATAGAAAAGGGGCCTGTGGGATAAAACATATGTTAAACCCTTCGTCGAGTGCGAGGCTGGTGTAGTTATCGCAGTCCGTTGACTTGGGAAAGTATATAGGACAGAAAACCAGTTGCGTTAAACGCTTGCAGGATAACTCCCTAGGATGAAAAGACATAGGAGGACATTCGTCTATTTATTGCAGGAGCTTCAAAGAAGGCAAACTGGGCAGGACAGCAGGAAAGCAAGAGCAGGAAATCTTTGAAGCGTGCTTACCTGGACGGTAGGTAATAATGAAAGGTGTCATCAATGCGCGTGGCATGTGAGTAGTCGAGGATACATTGACGTCCGATATTACGCGCGGTAGTTGCTCTATCGCGATGGAAAGAAACGCAAACAACGCGGTGCCTACGCGCTACGCTTTTATTTCTTTTTATCGTGATTTAAGCTGGTTGCTAAAAATCTGCTGTGTTCCCATTTCTTTTCACCGCCCCTATAGGTTTCAAAAAAACACAGTTTGAAGGCTAGCGCCCGTCCACGCGTCTTTGCATGCGCTGACTCCCATCGCGTTACAATTTTACGATGCACCAAACAGCCCAACGGCATGCTGTATCGCGATCTTATATGTCCCATTTGCAGTGTGTGCGCATTTTAACAGGCTTGATACCTCCTACTTACTCGGCGAAGGGCGCCTGACTTACTGGACCAATGGCGTGCCCAGCAATAGGGCCTGAAGTGGTGGTTTTCTAGCCGGAAACTAAAAGCAAAACCTCAAATACTGTCATATATTTTCCCCGCGGTAGGAAATCAGAAGGGGCTCAGTAATTGTAAGTTACTCGGTGGTAGTCCTATATTTAAAATAATTTTCCTATACTCGTGTATTCACCCGACTCGTAGCAAAATACTACTAAATATGCACTTCATCAATGTGTGGTCGTCGACAATTGAGCGAATCTCGCTTCTGGTGGCCCCTGCGAATGGGGCATTCCGCCATCTTCCCCTGGTCAGCAGCCAAATTTCTTTTGACCAAGAGGAAGATCAAACATGGCGATAAACGATGCAAACACAAAGGACATCTCTTTGCTTGCATCGTTTACTGCCAGGTTTGATCTTGCTTTTGGTCGAGTAAAATGTGGTGTGCAAATATATTAAGTTTAATTATCTCAGCTTTCAAATTTTCTGCGACCACTCGTCCTTACAGCATTTCAGAATGAAAGCATAAATATTGACACTGAGGAATACAATGATGGTCTCTAGTTTGTTTGTTTTGACAGTTCAACGTCACCGGGATGACTTTACAAGGATGTTAATTGTAATTGGTTAGCAATTTTAACAGCTAGCTTAAAATGATATGATATTGTGAAAACTGCATAAAAATTATTGATCGGCCTGGATTGAGCTGTCGGTGTTTAAGGATCGAAAATTATTTTAGGCGCAGTGTCTCCCCTTAAGAGGCTAGTGGCTGCTCTACACAAATGACTTTAAAAGGCCCCTCTGGATTTTTTCCTTATGCTCTACCGCTTCAATTATATTTAGAGGACGGGCAGAGGCCACTTGCGGGAAAACGCCATAAATTCGGGACAGAGGCTTATGTAACCCATAGGCTCAAAATTCTCGTTATGCGGTTTGTACACAAACAAGCAAAATAAGACTTCAAAGCGAGGGTTGTCAAACTCATATTCCATTCTCTAGCGTTGTCGCAGGCGTCAGCAAAAAGGCAACATTGCGGTGGCAGGGGTGACTTGCACGGTGACACTTATTGCATACAAGAAGCCCAGCAGCTGCTGTGCGGAGGGAGAGGGCACAGTAGTTACGGCGTGAAGCAAATATTGGAAGCGACATGGGGAAGTGAAAGGCGAGAAGTAGGAGCAGCTTTCCTGTTTCAAGAGTGTTCGGTGTTTTACCAAGCACCCATGTTTATCGACCACCAGTGGCAGTTAGAGGAAGATTATGAGCTTGCCCCTCTGCAAAAAACAGCCTCGGTACATCTGTGAGCAGATGTGGGCATTGAAGGTATATCTACTGCACGCATGTGCAAATCACGGCTGTCATTACCTTGGTCAGTTCGTCATGGCCTATTCTTGCTAGGATTGCTTTAAGAAGACTTTCCAGACCTGCATCCACATGATCCTGTGGAAGGTACCGAATTTGCGATATTCATTTCATTAGAAATTATAGTCGGACACAGGTAATTCTGCCGTGAACATATGGCCACATAATTATTGCGTTGCTACTGCTTAAGCACGAATGCACATGTCTAAGATTCTTGAAAAAAATACTGAATATTGAGTAAATGCACAATACTGGTATGGAAATCTTGAAGGTAATAGTCTTTTGGGCTGTGTACCGAAATCTTTCTTTTCCCTGTTTCCATCTATCGCATCGAGCTCTTAAAACTCCCATTTAAACTAATGGGGAACGCTTTTGACAACAGCAACAAGTTTAATACCAAGAAAAACTGGAAAATTGTCCTGGTCTGCGGATGTAGTAACTGTCATACTATAATATTACAATATACGTAAAAAAAGAGCGTCCATAAAGTGTTTCCGGCAAAAAAATGCTTTTGTCTGGATGGGTCGGGTCCGCACAATGCATGTTTTAAGCGAAAGAATTTCCTTATCTCTCTCTTGTTTGTATAGTCACGCATTAAGAACCTGCTTTCGCTCTCAGCTGTGATTCGTCAGCAGATTATTAGATAGTACCTAAACAAGAATAATAGAACGAAATTGTAAGCGCTATAATTTTGGTCTCTGCAGTGATCGATCTAGTCAAGCAATAAAAACCCAATTTTGTTCACTGCCCGAATTGCCCAGAGTAGTATTACAAGACACCGCGGGCAGTGAGCCATTGCTACTAAATACTGCTTTTAAACACAACCCAGCTGAGGCACAGATAACAGTTAGGAAATTCAGTATCAGTCACTGGCTGAAGTAGTAGTGAGTGCTCTTACCCCAAATGTGGTTTATGTCAACAGTGCTTAAGTGTGTCCTGATTGATTTTAAAACGCTTTTAAACGCAGGTTTTGCTCCACCTCTATGAACGCAGTACGGATGAACAAAATACGCATGAACAAAAGGCAGGCATGAAAAGCACTCGTAAGCATCCCTCAGCTGTACCGTTCCGGTTGACGATTTCAAAGGCAGCGTTACAAGACACGAGACCCAATTTCACAGGAGCAGATCAGTCCCGACCCGCTGCGATGGCTCAGTGGTTAGGGCGCTCGTCTACCGAGTCTAAGAACCCGACCCCGCAGGCAGCATTTCGATCGAGACGAAACGCAAAAGGCGCCCGTGTGCTATGCGATGCCAGCGCACGTTAGAGATCCCCAGGAGGTCTAAATTACTGCAAAGCCCTCCACAACGGCACTTCATTCCTTCCTTCTCTCACACGCTCTTTCATGGCTTCTTTACAGCGCGGTTGGGGTGTCCACTGACATATGTGACAGAGACACTGCGCCATTTCCTTTCCCAAACAACCAGTTTACCTATTGCAGTCCCGCCTGTCGCACTGCCCACTCTCCGCAGGCCTCATTCGCCCTACTCGAAAGTCCATCAGATGTTTAAGAGCTTTAGAATAGGGGGACCCAACCGGTTTGCGGGACAGGAAATAACAGGGTGCCAGTAGGGATATTCCCTGTTTCCCTAACCGATAAAGTCTTAATTCTAGAACTCGCTCTAGAAAAATTGAAAATAAGCTGTAAGGGTCTTCCTTCGAGCTTAGCGCATTTGCGGCCCTATGTAGAACGCGCTCGCCAGGACAGCTGATGCCACTGACCAGTTTGCCCCGTCGGGCTTGGCATGGGACGGAATATGCCAAGACTCCTCCTTGTGCAGCGTTTCTGAAAATGTAAAACTTGTAGTTTTTGACGTGGATGAATTGGACCTGGGTGTAGAAAGAAACAAGTTTGCAAGATGCACTCTCCGGCTGAAGACGCCCCGCGGTATACATAGATTTATAGCGTGACACAGTCTCGCAAAAACTGCAATGATTCACTGCGAAGAGATTCCCTCCCCTTCGCTCGGAGAAATGTACGACATGATGGTTGTGCAGTGGATTTCACTAAGGCAAGAGAGTGCCACAAAGACCAGCCGCCAAAAAGCGTGTCGACCTAAACATTAGCATGAACTGAGCACTAGCGCTTCTAGTTCCATGGCTGCAACTACGTGGTGCATGGCTCTTAACATAAAAAACAGCGCATTGACAAAACAAGCGATTTAGCGAGGGCCTGCCATGGAAGCGCTACATGCCACTAGTCTTAACAGACTGGCTGGACCACCGTTAGTGCAACTAGTTTCGCAGCTCCACCTAAACTCTGGCCCCACTGGCGGCCACGCCAAATAACGGCGCTGCAGTCAAGTCTTTTTCCGGCCCAATGCGTGGTCAGCTGCACGTGAAGCTGTACGAATATTTGCTTTATGTGCAATCTTTAGAATGAACTGTTCTTCGCAACAAAGCAGGGAAGTCACATCTGCTTCCTCACGTTCCGGGACACGATAACAATGCCCTGAGATTAATACAAGTGCGCGAAAGACCTGTGGTGCCCTCTTTTATGTCTGCATTGTCTCGCGAAACACTTGAAGGTGATCGCTTTCTTGACGGCCGAAGCAAGAGATTAATTTTTTTTTCTCGTTACACAATTCCTCTTTCTCCTTAACTAGAATTTAAGGGTAGAAGGATAAAAGAGCGAAATATACTCTTGTGCTTTGTTTTGGACGTTTTGCAAATATAAATTGCCGCAGAGTCATTTACCCTAGTAGGCTTACATTAAACTTCCTTCATTGATTTCTCTTGCACATTTTTTTCCAGTGCTTGCGAACATTTGCAGGACACATTTTCTTCGTTGCTAATATTTTGACTGCAGTAGGGGTGTGTGTAAATACCATTTACCAGAATTTAGTGCAGCCACAGAGGCGGCTATAAGGTGTGCTGGCTCTCATGCTTTGTTTGCCTGCACAGTGCGCTGTAGCTAAGCTTTCGAGATCAGCTGAGTCCCGCGGCTATGCCCCTCAAGTACAAAAGAGTTGCAAAGAACGATTGTTGGTGAGAGAGCATTTGATATTCGGACATTTCTGACTTACCGGAAGTCGTTAGGTTGCTCTCGAAACCACTACTGCGTGAAAATATAAAAAAATCTTTCGCCTTGCGAGTTGAAGAGGTGGGGACATAAGTAAACGCAGTACGCTATTCCGTTTGTAGTGTAGCCATGCCTTTGCTATTGAAAATAAAAGCAAAAGAAACCTCCATACATACGCCATAGCTGCCAATTGCAGTTAGCAACATCCGAGAGGGGTTCGAAGACGTGCTCTGCTTACGTTTGTCCGCACCTCCTGATGCTGTACTACTACCGCGTTTTTGTGATAGTGCTACCCAAAACACGTTCCCTGGGAAAACCCGCTTATGTAGCTTCGTATGGAAACTTTAATTTTGCATCAGAATATATCAGTGCTTAATGACTCGGGGACGAACCCTGAGGAGCCTAGCGGAGAGGACACGCTCTGTATGGGCTCCGTCAACCTTTTGCCCTTTTGCTGAATCGCCTCATATGCGGTTCCGAAATCTTCACTGCAGGCCTGGACCTCTGAGAGAACTTCGTTGGCCTTGAGTGCTCCTTATTTTTGGAACGCTGCCTTCGAAGACAGAGGCGACACTAATGCGCTAAGTCAAACGCCCCTCCGTCGGTGCACGTCAAGCCCCGCGTCACGTCTGCGTGCCATATAGAAACTGCACCGCTTGCTACCCTGGCCCCAGAGGATTTTGTGCAATGCCTACTGCTGCCGGAAGAAGTCAAGACTCAATTGAATGGGAAGTAGAGGACATTGCACCCGAGCTTTACGAGCAACGCTCGAAGGAGGAGGGACCAGCACTGCGGATGCCGCCGGAAGACCCTAGCTTTAACTGAACGCTAAACGTCTACGCGCACAAAAGTTTCTAAATTCCTGCTTCGACTTCGGCCCGGCTTTAACATCATTATAATCAGCACCCCTCACCAGGAGGTAGCCGTACTACTAAAGAAAATCTCTCAGATCACGCTCGAATGCATGAAATACCGCAACACATACGTGGCTGCACCAGACGGAGTATTGAGAGGAGTCATACCCGTACTGGGACACAACACACCGGCGGACGAGCTCATGTCCCACCTCAGAGTTCGCACCCAATGAGTTAGAATTCCTGCAAGCCCGCATGCTCGGTAAATCGACGACAGCCGTCATCACTTACAGCTCGCCGACTCCTCCCCGTTGGGTCTAATACTACGAGGGAGGAATGGCATGCTGCCCCTATAAGCCTACCCATCAATTCTTCCAGGTATGCCAGAGAGCATCGGACACTGGTCGTATATGTGCCGAACACAAGACATCAAGATAAAAGATAAAAGATAAATAAATAAAATAAAAAAGATCTGCCGCAACTGTGGTACGAGGGATGCAGCTGAACTCCTTACATGATATTCACGCTACGCAGCCTGCGGAGAGGCCCGCAACACAGGGTCCAGGGATTGCCTAAAACGCCTTAAGCCAGACACACGACACCGCTAAAAGCATCCTGTCCTACCCAATAAAACGTGCAACTTGCAAACGAGCCAAATCAAGAACATCTTTGCAGAGCCGACAGTGCATCCAACCTAAGGTTCAGGTTGCTCAGCTCTAATCAATAACCTCATCGCTCTCGCGGTCGAGATTACGTTCCCACTCGAGATCCAAGGTTGACCTACGCCATGCAGAAGACCGATCCTACATTCCGTCAACATCTACTGGGAAGAACCAAAAGATATCCACGAAAATGACAACACCCAACACCAATGACCAGGTGGTGTGGCGAGCTTTGAGCGTCTCTCGTCCTTCAAACATCCGCTCCTAATCTTCCCAACAACGGAAGGACAACACACAATTTAGAGAACAAGTCAGTGAGCTAAATTGGCGCCTACAGCGCGTAGAAGCACAAGTCACAGAGTCAGCTCAACTGTCAAAAAGGGCGCAAACTAGAGAAGACCCACTGCGCAAGTAATGGCATCCTTTTCAGAACTCCCTAGTTTCCGAAGCTTACAAGCTGCAATTCAAACTCTCATCACCCAGTAGCAGTAGTTTGCCAACCACATGCAAGCTAAGACGTAGACCAGTACAGAGCTAGGGCAAACCGTAACCGAGCTCCAACGCAGCGTGCGTGTCCTGCTACACAGCCCACGCTATAACCCAAGAGCGAAGGTATACAGGCGCATCAATACAAGTGACGGCAGTGATGCAGAATGGAGCCTCGATGGCAGCCTCTACTAATACTTTTCCTGACATCCCAAATGAAATGGAAATATGACAGTGGAGAATGGCTCCTTCCATAAATAAGAAATCTCGCTACAATCCTTCATTCAGACCTTCCCTACTCCACTCGCGATCATCAGTCTTCAAGGAATAGTATCGCAATCTGCCTGCCTAAGAGGCTACTACAGGCTTTTAATCCGTATTGCCCACGCGTCATTGTGTATCAAAATCTATAGCCTCAGTGGCACACGCCGCCAAACTTACCGTGATTAACCACATATTGCTGGAAGTCCTTTCGCAAAAGCGAGGGAAATGCAGCACTTTTATATTAAACCTATATAGCCCACTTCGTGCGGAACAGTTCGGAAACGTTATCCAGGAATGTGGTCGAATAGCAGGCAAAAACCAGCTTTTGGTGTTGGGCCACCTGAACGCCTCCCATACGGCCTTAGGGTATATAACAAAAAGGACACCAGAAAGGGCACCTCCTTGCTGGAACCATCGGACAGGGATGGCTTCAGGCTAGCTAGGGACTACACAATACCTACCAGAATCGGCAGCAGCATACGCACAGACACCACCCTTGATGTATGTTTTACGAAGAACGCTGCCAAAGCCACATGGATCAACCTCGGGGAGACACTAGGGAGTGATCATTGCATCCTGAGTGCAGCAATCTCGACTTCTCCCAAGCTCAAACTTAGCATGGGGGATAAGATCACTAGTTGGGAAGCGTTTCGTAAATGCTCACCCGCCCCCCACACCCGAAAGAAGGACAAGAACATAGCAGAGTGGACACAAAACATACGATATAATAATGCTTTCGCACGGCCGCCACTCCGGACGTCCATCGACATCTTCTACTGTTGTGGGAAAAGAAAATCTTTTTAGGTGTTGGAAACAGTTGAGACTCAATAACCAACTGTGTCTGCGCATTGTCTTCGGTCAGAGAGCAAGCTCAACATTATTGCAGCCAACTGGCGCAACAGAATTGGGTACAGTTCAGTGAAAGGAAAGGAAAAGAAGTGGAAGGCGCTTTTAAGGAGCCCTGAGTACTGCTCATATCTGGCCCATCCTCAGCAGACTCAACCCTACAAATCCAAATCGGCCACTAATCGTGCCCTATAAACAATAGCTCAACAATTCTATGGGTCCGACAAGGAGCTCACGGAAGCCCTGTAGGCGCGTTATATTGGCGACACTCCAATACCATCTTCTTCTACCACCGGCAACGGTCTCAGAAACCCATACTTGATGCCCCAATAAAATATCTGGGGTGCATGCCGCAGCCCGTGCATCGCAGCCAAACACCGCTACTGGAGCGCATAAAATCACAAACGCTATTACTCGTAATCATAGTCATCCGCATACCAAACCCATCACTGACTATTCAGTGATGACTTCTGGGAAAAGGAAGTGACCACATGAAGTTATCACCATTGCCAAGCACGGCAAGCGACTGTGTCACGGGTTCGGTGATTAGTCGACATCATCACCGAACCCGTGACAATTAACTGGCGTCCGCGACAGGACGTTTGATGCGAAGAGAACGTGGTGAACTGAGAGGAAGGCTTGTTGAGGTGCTGAACTGTGCCGACTTAAGAGAGGTGTCGTGTATCAACAGGATTTGCTTTGTGCTGAGCTTGTGGCTGTGTTATTGAAAGTGTGCTTGGAGATAGAAGCATGGATTTGGAAAGGTTGATAGCTATGGGTAGCCAGTTGGGGCTGACAAACGCTGAGCTCAGAAAATGGGTCGAAGATAAGCTGCGCGAAGAGCGAAAATGGGCCGAAGATAAGCAGCGCGAAGAGCGGGCGTTTGCCCGAGAGAGAGCGGAGCAGAAGCGCGCAGCCGCGGAGCAGGAGCGCGCGGCCGCAGAGCAGGAGCGCGCGGCCGCTGAGGCGGAGCGCGCGGCCGCGAAGGCAGCTGACGAACGTCAGATAGAGATTATGCGTTTAAAAATAGAGCCTCAGCGGCTAGAGAAAGAGGCAAGAGAGAAAGAAGGGAGCCAGGACAAAGGTGATTTGAAGTTAAACACAAGTAAACTCCTGATCCCATTTGACAACCGGAAGGATGATTTAGATGCGTATATCAAAGGATTTGAAAGCATTGCGAAGAGCCAGAAGTGGCCGGAGAGCCAGTGGTCGACAGCGCTAGCTACTTGTCTGAGTGGGGAAACCCTTAGTGTTTATGGGCGTTTGCCGCCGGGTGATGCAGCGGATTATACGAAGGTGAAAACCGCCCTTTTGAAGAGATTTCGTTTCACCGCAGAAGGCTTTCGAGAGAAATTCAATACAGGAAAACCGGTGGATGGCGAAACTGCAGCTCAGTTCTCAGCGTGTCTCAGCCACTATTTTGACCGCTGGATCGAACTTTCAGGCATCAAGACAGAGTTTCAGGAACTCAGAGAGCTCCTCATTAAGGAAAGATTCCTACAAGGCTCTCATTCCAACTTGGCACTTTACCTGAAGGAGAGGAAAGCAAAATCGCTAGGAGAGATGTTGGACCTAGCTGATCAGTTTTTAGAAGCGCAAGGAAGCCTGAATCTCTCCAAATTGAAGAAATACAACCGAGACGATGACGGGAGGCCCGAAAGCGAATGAAAGAGAATCAATCAACGAGCTCCGCCTCGCTGTTACCTTTGCAACCGCATTGGGCATCAGGCTTCACAGTGCCGTACCCACACCAGTAACAGTACTAGCGTCACCTGTTTCAAGTGCGGTCGAAAGGGACACAAGGCAGATGCGTGCCGCTCAGCGGTAAAGGATAGGGCACAGGCATCGTGCGTCTACTCACCCGCCAAGAACGTCAGTGAGGAGAGCATTCGTGATGGCTACCTGGAGCTCAAAAATGGAGATAAAATTCCCGTTGTGAACGCGGTCATGATGACGCGACCGAAATTCCTCGTTGAAGGACTGCCGGTGGTGGCTGGAACATTGGCAGGCAAGAGCATATCGGTACTGCGGGATACCGGATGCAATACGGCGATCGTGAGACGAGAGCTCATCAACGACGACCAGCTCACAGGAGAGAAGAGGCCAGTTTATCTAGTGAATGGAACAGCTAAGATGCTGCCTGAGGCGCGGGTTCACATCGACACCCCGTATTTTTCTGGGATTATCTCGGCGCTCTGCATGGAGGAGCCGCCGTATGATTTAATTCTCGGAAACGTAGAAGGCGCAAGAGCTCCAGATGACCCGAAGGAATTGGTTGATCAACCGGTCAGCAACGAGCTCGCTGAAGAGGAAGTTGCAGCGGCTGTAATAAGAGCGAAAGCAAGGGAGCAAAACAAGAAGTTCCAAGCGCTTAAAACCCCCGGCGTCGCAGTGGAGCCAAGCAGGAAGAGTTATGCAGAGGAGCAAGCCGAGGACCAGTCGCTCAAGCACTGCTTCTCCCAAATTGGCAAGAAAGTGTCGTGTAGGGATTCGCAAGGCAAAATAGAATTCCAGAAAGAGGATGAAGTACTGTACCGAATCTACACCGAGAAAACTGGGCGGATCGTGTGCCAGCTCGTCATTCCAAAGTGTCATCGAGAGGCGGTGCTGAAAACTGCGCACGACGGAATAATGGCCGGACATTTAGGCGCCCAAAAGACGAAGGACCGGATTTTGGAAGATTTTTTCTGGCCGGGTATCACCGCGGACGTGAAGCGATTTGTCGCCTCCTGTGACATCTGCCAGAGGACAATCCTGAAGGGCCGGGTCGCCCGGGTGCCGCTGGGGAGGACGCCGCTCATCGAAACGCCATTCAAAAGAGTGGCCATAGACATTGTGGGCCCAATCCAGCCCCCTTCCAAACATGGCAACCGGTACATCCTGACCTTAATGGACTATGCTACCCGGTACCCAGAGGCCGTAGCGCTGCCGAGCGTGGAAACTGAGAGGGTCGCTGAGGCACTGGTCGAGATGTTTTCTCGGTTTGGAGTCCCTAACGAAGTCCTAAGCGACCGGGGCACCAATTTTACTTCTGACTTGATGAAGGAGGTGGCCCGACTTCTCCCCATACGCCAGCTGCATACCACGCCGTACCACCCCATGGCGAACGGGATGGTCGAACAATTCAACGGCACCCTGAAATTGATGTTGAAGAGAATGTGCGCCGAAAAGCCGCGAGACTGGAACCGCTATCTGGCGCCGTTGCTCTTCGCATACAGGGAAGTCCCACAGGCAAGTTCGGGCTTTTCACCCTTCGAGCTTTTGTATGGGCGGCACGTGAGGGGACCCCTGGCCATTTTAAAGGAGCTCTGGACAAATCACCTCGACGAGGAGGCGAAGACTACATACCAGCACGTCTTTGACCTCCGTAATCGACTGGAAGACACGTGCAAGCTAGCGCACGAGGAGCTCGAAAAGGCCGGGGCGCGCTACGCAAAACTGTACAACCGGAAAACCAAAGAGAGGATGTTTGATCCGGGAGACAAGGTCCTGATTTTGCTGCCTACGGACAACAACAAGCTGCTGCTTCAGTGGAAGGGGCCCTTCGAGATCAGGGAGAAGAAAGGAGAGGCCGACTACGTTATCGAGACAGCCGGAGGGAGGAAGATTTTTCACGCCAACCTGCCTAAAAAGTACGAAGAGCGGGAAAGCCAGCCAATAGAACGCGTGTGCCACGCGATCTGCGGCGTCACCGAATCCGACAGCGAGGGAGCCATTCCTGTTCCGGCGCTTGAACAGTCGGAGGGCGAGCGACATGTGAAGCTTTCTAATGATTTCACAGCGGATCAACGGAGACAGCTCCGAAAAGTCATTTCAGAACACTCTCGCATCTTCTCCGACGTCCCGGGCAAGACGGACTGGGCCGGGTGCCAGTTTGAGCTCACTACCCGCACTCCGGTCCACGTAAAACAATACCCACTTCCGTTTGCGACGAGAGAAGCCGTAGAAAGAGAGATGCAGCAGATGGAGCGACTGGGAATAATCGAAAAGTCCCAGTCACCCTACAATTCACCAGTCCTCTGGGTGAAGAAACATGACGGCACGAACCGGCTTTGCATTGATTTCCGACGCCTGAACGACGTCCTGGTTGCCGATTCGGAGCCAATGCCCAGAGCGGACGCGGTCTTCGCTGCAGCTGGAGAGAAGAAATACTTCTCAAAGGTAGACTTTGCCAAAGGATGTTGGCAAATCCCATTGACTGAAGAGTCCAAGCCCAAAACGGCGTTTTCAACGACATCGGGTCTCTTTCAATTCCGTTTTATGCCGTTCGGCATAAAAACTGCCCCGGCAGTATTTTCAAGATTGATGCAAAGAGTGGTGGAGGGAATTCCCGGAGTGCAGCACTATTATGATGATGTCCTCGTTGCCAGTGCTACGTGGGAGGAGCATCTTTCTTCGCTGAGGCAGCTGTTTGCGAGAATCGAGATGGCCGGCCTGACAGTACGACCAAGCAAATGCGAATTCGGGATGGAAAGCATCGAGTTCCTCGGGCATCGCATTGGCAGAGGTGAGCTGGCACCACTCGGGAAAACGCTCGACAAGATACAGGCGGCGCCAAATCCTGGAACAAAGCGTCAGGTACGCGCTTTCCTTGGCTTGTCGGGGTATTACCGCGACTTCATACCCGACTACGCAAGAATAAGCGAGCCCCTCACCCAGCTGACGAGAAAGGGAGAGAGGAACGTCGTAAGGTGGACGCCGGCCCATCAGAAAGCTTTCGAAGAGCTCAAGCGTCGGGTCTCAAGCCCTCCGTTAATACGGCTGCCAGACTTCTCCAAACAGTTTGTGCTGCGCACGGATGCCTCTGATACCAGCCTTGGCGCGGTACTAATGCAGCGGCATGACGGAACGCTTCACCCGGTGGCATACGCGAGCAGAACATTGCTCCCCAGGGAAGCAGCATACAGCACAATCGAGAGGGAGTGCTTAGCGTTAGTTTGGGGAATACAGAAGTTTTCCACCTACCTGTATGGGGTACCGTTTTTAGTTCAGACAGACCGCCAACCACTGAGCTACATCCAGAGAGCCAAACAGCTAAACAGCAGAGTCCTGCGCTGGAGCTTGCTGCTCCAAGAATATCAGTTTACCGTCGAGCATATAAAGGGCAAGGACAATGTCGGTGCTGATTTTCTTAGCAGGCTGTAGATTTGTCGCGCGCTATTAATTTTCGCTATTAATTTATTCAAGTATTATGGTGCATGTATACACGCTGACTTGAACTGTGTGTGTGCTAGATCTATATAAGTGGTGTGTTACGCGCTGTATATCTGTGCACAGGCCGGCTCGCCGACTTCTGTGGGTTTAGATTATTATCGGATAATATTCCGAAAGTGGGGGGCCGTGTCACGGAAGTGGCGGAAGCCTGTAAATTACTTTTGTTTGTATAAAACTAATGCGTCTGCATTTGTTTGTATGTGTCTCGGGAAGAGCAAGAATGCATGCACGCTTTTTTTCAGTTATGTAGACAACCCCTCGCATTGCGAAAGCGGAGGCGGCTCAAAGTCGGCTCCGATACTGCCGAAGTCTTGAGCTGACCATTAGAGGGAAAGAAGCTGCGGCCTACGTGACTGCCTTTTTGGTTGTGTTTTACTTTTTTGCGTTTCCAAGGTCACCGAATCGAGAGTCGAAGCCTGGGGCTTCTTTTTAGTTGTGCGTTAATTTTTTCCTCCTCCAAGATGGCGGCCAAGCAGAGTCAATGCGTAGGTGCCTACGTGCTCTCGTCGCGCTTTTTGGTGTTTTGTTTTTTTCTACGCCGACGCTGTGACGCCGCGAGTGCTCGCTCGCTAGCGCCCGAGGGCTTTAAAAGGGGGCCGTATGGAAACGAACTTCAGTCCGCTCGTCGGTGGAAACGCTGCCGCCGCGAACTCCCGGGTCTCCGAGCCGCCGCACCGCATCCTCGAAACCGCAAGCTGCCCTGGACGGACGTCGCCTTCGGGGGCCGCACTGACTGCGTTTTTGTGGATGGAATGCAGCCGCGCTTCCCGGTTGACTGTATGTTTGTTCACCTTCTGACTTTTGATCGACTGTATCTAATTGGCCTCTCACTTGTGTAGAAATATTCAATGTATAACTTAATTCAGTGTGTTTACTGCTATGTGCCTTCCGCAATTGTTTTGTAGAATGTAAATTATGTGTCTGTAAAAGCTGCCGCATTGTTCAATCGAAACTATAAACGTTGTTTTGTTGTTGTTTCCTCTTAAACACGCCTCGGTCTCAGTCACTGCGTTTCCTTACCGGCTACACCGGGCATCAAACGGCCACCCCCTCTTTGTCCGGACTCTGTGATGATGTCGACTAGTCGCCAAACCCGTGACAGACTGTCTCTTGATTCCCTCCGGCCAGTGTCTCGTAACATCCTATGAACAGGTCATTCACACCCCCAACCAAAATTATATTCAGGACATTATCTCTTCCCGCCTACTATGGTCGGCTTCAGGCCATGGCTGTAGGCCCAACAATCCTTCAAGCTCCTGCGCGAAATGCTTACCAACATCGCCAGAGGTCAAGAACATCTCGCCTTGGCCTTATACTTAAAGGGCGCCTTCGACAATACATCCCACAAGGCGACCCTTCCAAGCCATAAATGACCTCAACTGCGACGAATAGTTAATTTGTATGCGTGCGTTCCTCACGGGTCGCACGACCACAGAGGGCATTGGTCAAACCCGTTTCGATGTCAAAAGATATGCCACACAAAACAACGCCTCAGGCTATCGCGTGCACTACAAGCACTTACAAATTTTGGCTTTACCATGTACCCGAATGATATAACTATATGGGCCACAAAGGCCTCCTGGGTTAAAAAGAAGCCATCTTACAATCAGCAGCCTGGATCATCGAGGAATTCGCCTCTCAAAAAAGCCTACTCCGCGCCCTGGAGAAACCAGAGGTCATAAGGGTACATGGCCCGAGATACGTCTCTCCAGGTTCCATCAGCGTCACGATCGAGGGTCAAGCCATCAGGGAAGCTAACCTAATCCGCATTCTTGGTCATTTAGATACAACCTTTGTGACATCCACACCACCAGACTCGTAAAACCGCATCAAACCAAATAGCTCACATGATGAGCCGCAATACCAAATATCGCCAAACAATGCGAGAAGACGCCCGGCGGCTGGTGTAAGCACTGGTACTCAGCCGAGTCACATCAGACTACAGTTTCACATGCTACCAAAGGGTCAGGAAGAGCAACTTGACTCCATCATAAGGGCGATATACAATACGGCTTTTACCCTTCGAAAAAACACCTCGACGGAGCGTCCTACCGCCCTGGGAATCTTTACGGAACAGAAGCCTTCCGTGCATCTCAAATACTAAGCTAGACCGAAGCTAGACGAACTATCATACTCCGAGCAGGCACAGTTGCACTGACTCGTGCACTGGATGCTCAAAACTCAGTAAAACAACACAGAAAATATATCGCTATTACCCCGATATCTAAACATGCTTAAAGACGTTCACACAGGCACACCACGAGCGCCAGTGTCCTACCTTACGGCTTCGCAGAGCCAATTCGCCGAACGTGGAATATTTGGACGCGGCAGCATACCTGCACCGCGACAAGTACGCAGTGGCGGCAGTGGACCACCACTTCTGTACACTGTTCAATGCTTCAGTAAGGGCCGAAACACCAGCCGCCGTGAAGAACACCGCCATTAGGCATTACGAGTCCCAAAGCCAAAGCGCTCATGTAATAACAAACATAACATGCGTGTCGAAACTTCTTGAGAGGCCGAGTTTGCAAGCACGTCAGCAGCCTCATGGGCACTAAAGCCGTCACCAAGCACCACCTAATAACATTATCCCCAGAGCATGAGGGACTGGAGGTAAACGAGTGGGCACATGCTCTAGCTCAAAGGCATCATCAACAGAGCGGGGCCACACACCGTGGTCGCTTTTACTCATCTACCTTCCAGGTACAACGAACGACGCCCCGAGTTTCAGCCTCTTCAAAGGAGAAACTTCCTTCCACCTGACAGGAAATTAGACACCCAGATACCCTCTCTTCGCAGTAGATATTGATGAACAGATTTCGAAGCATCCATTGTGTGCATCTTATGCACCCAACATTATACTCCGTCTCGCGTCCCTGGTGCCAGGCTCGTCCTACATTCTTCCACAACTTGTGGTGATGCGAGGCCAAGCCAACACTCTATAGACGGCGAACACGTCTTTTGAGCGGTTGGAGGCGCTGCTGACCAGCTGTAGTCTGGAGTACAAAAGGGCCCTAATACAACAGGTTCGCAGGGCAGCTCAATCCAGTGGAGCTCTGGAATGAGGACCCTGCCCATAAGCTCACACAACTCCCCTTCTCTTTTTTCTCCTCCCTTCCTTGATGACTCGTCCTGTGCTTAGCGCCCAACACCTGTCGTTTTTAAACAAAAACTACTGAGGCCTGCCACAGAAGACATAACTGGGTGTTTATAATTGTTGACAAAGCAGTTTTCAGTTCGTGAGATCACTAACTCCGGGACGGACGCTCAGCAAAGGAACGCGCCGGTTAAATTATTTCAGCAAGAGCAGTGTGGAGAACATACTACAGCAGAGAGCTAGTCAAGGTGGCCTCCTCTTTCGATTTTTTTTTTCTGGTTAAGCCTCAAAAAATAGTTTTCTTCCACATTTTGAAGATGAGAAGAGCCAAATTATGTAGTTCAATAGCTTTTGAAGAAGAGAAGAGCCAAAATTAATAAAAATTTATACTGTTCATTTCATGCATTCTTCCGAACGAAAGATATGAAAATAGCTTTTGTCTTGTGCCGAAAATGCTGCTAAATGTGCGTGGAAAAGTAGAAGGTGGGAAGGGTCCTAGATACGCAGGTAAAGCTACACTAAGGCGCGCACATCCTTCAAGACATACAATATCTGGCATCAGCTAATTTTGGGAATGGAAATGTCGATGATAAATTCCAATACTGCCCATTTGCGTTTTCTTTACGGCGGGATTTAGAGCACTGGTAGCCGTCAGAAACGCAGCACCGATGTTCTGGTTTCGAAGCTCGTAGTTGCTGCCTCGTAGTCTGCCGGGCAGCTACACTCCTCGTCCTCTTTTACGTCTACGGGTTCGGCCCAACTTCTTTACTACAATCTCCACACCCCCCCCTCCCCTTCAGGATAGGGGAAGCCATCCTAGCAACTGAGGGCGACGAAATGATGGCGGGATCATAGTATGGCTCCGAGCGCTCGATGTGAACGATCTTACGGCCACGGCGGCGAAGGTCGCTGGAGTGAGCTAAAGGTTCAACGAGGTAGTTAGCACGGGAAGTCTGTTGAATGAAACGTTGGTCCTGTGATATTTCGGAACCAGCTTGCTGGGCAGGCCCAGTGGTGCCGAAGGGACCCACAGCCAGACGCGATCACCAGGAAGAAAGGTATGGGCGGAGGGACTATTGTCGACGCGGGCTTTCTTGTGGCACTGATCTTCTGTGTCAGGGAACGCGCCAGCTGGCGGCACTCTTCAGCGTGCCGGGCAGCTTCGTAAAACGACGTGTACTCCGAAATATCCGGTCGGTAGGGCAGAATGGTGTCTAGCGGAGGCGAAGGCTCGCGACCCTACAGGAGAAAGAATGGAGAGAATCTGTTTGTTGCTTGTACAGCGGCATTGTAGGTATAGGTAACAAATGGCAGAATCCGGTCCCAAATGGAGTGATCGGAGGCGATGTACGTGTACAGCATATCGCCCAGTGTGCGATTGAAGCGTTGCGTGAGCCATTGGTTTGAGGGTGGTAAGCGCTTGTGGTCCGGTGAACTGTGTGACATTCATGGAGGAGCGCTGCAACAACTTCAGATAAGAACGGTTTGCCTCTATGGCTGAAAAGTTCGCGAGGTACGCCATGCCTCAAAATGAAGTGGCGAAGAAGAAAGGAGGCGACATCAGTTGAGGTGGCAGCCGGAAGTTCTGCAGTTTCCGCGTATCGAGTGAGGTGATAGACGGCCACGATTATCCAGCGATTCCCCGCTGGCGTGTGCGGCAGAACCCCATAGAGATCGATGCCAAAACGATCAAATGGTCGGTCTGGGCAAGGGAGAGACTGGAGCGGAGCATGAGGATGTGGGGTAGGAGGCTTCCGGTTCTGGCAATCGGTACACGAGCGCACATACCTAACAACGAAGGTGTACATGCCGCGCCAGTAGAAGCGCTGTCGCAACCGTTCATAAGTCTTCAACAGACCCGCATGGCCACACTGAAGGCCGTTGTGGTAAGAAGCGCAGACAGCACTGCTGAGGTGGCGAGGTACGACAAGCAGCCACCTACTGCTGTCCGGCATGTAATTGCGTTTGTAGAGGTCGTCGCGAAGAGCGAAGTGCTGTGCCTGACGACAAAGGGCACTCGGGGCCGACGAGGGCGACAAGTTGGTGAGGAGTGCGGTGAGTGACGCCGGCCAGGGGTTTTTGCGTTGTTCTGCAGGCATGTCGTCAACGGACAGTGAAGAGAAGACGGAGCTGGAGGCAGACGGAAACCGGACGTCGGGGGGCACCGGAGAGCGGGATAAAGCGTCGGCATCAATGTGCTTACTCCCAGTCTGGTAGACGACGCGGATATCATATTCTTGCAGTCGAAGCAACCAGCGGGAGAGACGACCGGTGAGGTCTTTCAGTGAAAATAACCAGAAAAGAGGATGGTGGTCAGTAACAACATCGAATGGGAGCTCGTACAAGTACGGCCGAGATTTCTGAAGTGCTCAGACGATGGCCAAACATTCCTTTTCGGTGACGGAATAATTGATCTCGGCCTTGGTTAGAGTCCATCTCGCGGGCGCCACGACGTATTCTTCATCGCCAAATTTGCATTGGGCCAGAATAGCGCCGAGGCCGGCATAACGGGCGTCGGCGTGAACTTTGGTAGGCGCAGCCGGGTCAAAGTGGCGTAAAATGGGAGGCGAGGTAAGTATGGTGCGCCGTTTCATGAACGCACTATCGCAAGAGGGCGACCAGGCAGATAGGGCGCTGTGACCACCAAGAATTTGCGTCAAAGGGGCAATGATGGTCGCAAAGTTTCTGACGAAGCGCCGAAAGTAAGCACACAAACCAATAAAGCTGCCGAGTTCCTTGATTGAAGTCGGTTTCGGGAACGCAGCGACAGCTCGGAGTTTGACAGGGTCAGGAAGGATGCCTTCTTCTGACACGGAATGCCCTAAAATGGTTAGTTGGCGGGCGGCGAAACGGCACTTGTTCAGATTGAGCTGCAGACCGGCGTCAGTCAGGCACTTCAAGACCGCCTCAAGGCGAGTGAGGTGGGTAGCGATGTCGGAGGAAAACACCACAATGTCGTACAAGTAGCAAAGACATGTGTGCCACTTCAAACTCCGAACGATAGTGTCCATCATGCGTTCAATGGTGGCGGGAGCGTTGTATAGGCCGAACGGCATGACGTTGAACTCGTAGATCCCATAGTGAGTGACGTAAGCTGTCCTGGCCCGATCACCCTGCGCCATGGAGACTTGCCAGTAGCCAGACCGTAGATCGAGAGAGGAGAAGAATTCAGCGCCATGCAGACAGTCAAGCGCGTCATCTATGCGTGGCAGGGGGTAGACGTCCTTGCGTATGATTGCATTCAAACGTTGTTAATCGACACAGAACCGAAAAGATGCGTCTTTTTTTAAAGTAAGACGACCGGCGAAGCCCAGGGGCTGTTGGAAGGCTGAATCACGCCTCTTCGGAGCATGTCATCGACTCGCTCATCAATAATGCGGCGCTTTGAGACGGATACATGGTAGGGATGTTGGTGTAATGGCGCATGCTCATCAGTGAAGATGCGATGAGCCACTGTTGAGGTTCGACCCAACGATGGTTGCTGGGCGTCAAAATAAGTGCATAATCTATGCTGGAAGTCGAGGAGCTGGGCGCTTTGATTAGGAAAGAGGCCGTTGTGAACGGCGGCGGTGAAGGCAGCCGGTAGTGATGAGGCGGGCTGATGGCATTGAGGCTGTCGGGGGGGGGGCGAGGTTGTCGGGAGGGAGAAGCGGGGCCGGAGCTGGTGCTGCCGGTGGCAGTCATCGAGGTGTGTAGCCGATGGTTGCGGAGCGCCAGGGTGGACAGTGAACATCGAAACCTGCGACCTCCACCAAGTGTACGGCAGGATTTAAAGCACGTGCCACAGGTATCCGTCAGAAACGCAGCACCGATGTTCTGGTTTCGAGACTCGTAGTTGTTGCCTCGTAGTCTGCCGGGTGGCTACACTCCTCGTTTCCTTTTACGTCTACGGGTTCGGCACAACTTCACTACAGTTCAAACTAATTACCGATGTTATCTCGGAAACATATGACCATTATTAGACTCCTGCCATTTCCTCGTTACCCTGAGAGCTTATGACGGAATTTGGCATTCATTTCATTTCATTTATTTTATTTGTGGGCCGCCGCGCTGGCTCAGTGGCTATGGTGCTCGGCTGCTGTCTCGAAAGACGCGGGTTCGATCCCGGCCGCGGCGGTTAAATTTCTTTGCAGGAGAAATTCGAGGCCCGTCTACTGTGCGATGTCAGTGCACGTTAAAGAACCCCAGGTGGTCGAAATTTCCGGGGCCCTCCACTACGGCGTCTATCATAGCCTTAGTCGCTTTGGGACGTTAAACCCCATAAACCATAACCTCATTTTTTTGTTCTTCACAACATGACGTATACATTAAGAAAAGGGCCAAGAAAAAAAGCCGTCCCTTTACGGCTTGTAAAAATTATTGGTCCCCTGGCATTGACGGCAACGAAGCAACACAGTCCAGAAACAAAGGTACAGACATATACAGAAACAAACAAAATTATAACTTGACATTTTTATTAATGTACGGCGACAAGCTCATGTCATGGTCGGGGAATAAAGACAGTTGTAATGAAACAGTGGAGAAATATCTCTACAAGGTGTTTTGTTTATGTAATGCGTGGTGTGTATTAGGGACATGCAAATTAATAAAACAACGCCTTCAGGTTCCGGAAATTTAGTTTTAAAATATCAGTTTCTGCTTTAATATGTTTATTTAGTAATCGAGGCATGTTATTCCTAAGACTGTGAAACCCATAGTTCGTGCGGCATTTTAACACTTTTCAACGGTCTCTTGTCGTCGTATTATAGGCCGCGTTGCCTATTTATTCTAAGTTCGACATGTCCAAAAACAGCCTTTGATTTTCCTTGACGCGGAGTTTATATTCGCGTAGCAGTTGATAATGATACGTTTTAGTTATTGTAATGACCGTAAGATTTCTGAAGATAAGTTTACTTAAGTGAAACATAGCCAAATTATTAATGATCGTAAAATCTTTTTTGTTAAAAGACTACTGAGGTTTTTCTCTCCATAATGCTAATCCAGTGCGTGTTCCACAAAGAAGCATTAGCCGTGCAGTTTTGCCACAATTTCACAAAGCACTGTACG